>NC_086173.1:66673883-66984196 GCF_023053635.1 Elgaria multicarinata webbii | reverse complement strand
TTGCAAGAGCTTGTGAGGGCAAGAGTCGCCCACCAACTGCTCGTTCTCTCCTTGTAAGGAGGAGAGAACGAGCACTTTAAAGGCAACATGGGACTCCTTCTTGGAACTCCTCCGCCCCAAGCCACCATTTTTGTGCAAAATGGTGACTTGCAATGAGGATGGGCAGCTGCCTGGCTCTCGCCCTGCCCTGGGACACTTGATGACTGGGTCCATAAGCACCCCATGGTACAGAGGGGCAGGGGTAGGGGAGTCTGTTGGACTCTATCTCCCACACAAATGCTCATGACATCCTGAATTGCCAGTAGGAAGAGAAATTATAATGATGCCTTTCAAAGCCCAAGTCTCTGAAGGATGACTATTTAGGGGTGGGGGGTACCCAAGACAACATGATAATAGTAATCTGTGAAGTTGACACAGGGTTGACTATTGTGCTATCCGAATGCAGCCTTTCTTTAGGTAATGAATGTATACTGCCTTGCCTTTGTGGGGAGCAAATGGAAAGAAACCAAAAGGCTTTGGACCATTACTCCCTAGTTGAGTAGTTCATGACACTGTTCTGAGCTGGCAGTTGCTATCCTCCCTTTGTGTTTCTACTTCTGAATTAAACAAGTTCTCACAAGGAGCAGGGGAACAGTCCCATCCTCTTCTTATCTTTATCAAACAGAACTTGAGTAGAAGAGCAAGAAGGGGTTTTCACCAGAGGTTTTTTTGTTTTGTTTTTTGGTTTGAGAGTTTTAGAGCCTTTCTACATGAGGCTTTTTGTGTGTGCTGATGTTGGCTCACTTGCAGTATTTTGCAGGTCCTTTATGTGATGGCTTGATCCTCCAGGGCCTCTCGCATGCTTTGGAACCATTATCATGTTTCCCCTCCCCCCCTAATAAGGAAAGTCTGGTATTTTTCTCAGTGGTATTATAGAAGCCTTGTGTAATTGTGCAATTCCACTATACCACAGTGCCACCTAATGGTTGTATACTGGAATGGCAGAATTAAAAAAAAAACATGGAAAAGGGTAAAGGAGCCAATCTTAATCTCACAAAGACTCTAGAAGCAGAAGCCTCAGTAAAGATACAGATTATATGCCTCATGTAGAAAGGCCCGTGTTGTCTCATTGCTTTTGATGACGTGTGGGAAAGGAAGGAGCAGACATACAGCTGATTGGGTTGCTTCAATGTATTCCTGCTAAACTTCTGCAATTCTTGCTGTTAGAGCTGCAATATCTTGAGCCCTTCATAGTTGGGTCCAATTATAATTCCTCTGTAAGCTCTCTAACTCTATTGGCTGGTATAGATTATTACACGTCATATAGGACTGCCAAGTTTGTCAAATGGTCTCTGGAGAAACAAAAGTCACTGGCTGCCATAAAAGTCTGGGTGGGGACACACGATGAAGTGGGATGATTACTTACAATTACAAGAGCTGTTTCCACATCCTCCTGCCCCTTTTATACTTGAAAAAGTGAAACCATATCTTAGCTGTGCTCTGTTGAGCAATTTGCAAATGGGGCCAAGAATGCCCCTGGGTTTGCTGCTAAGTAATGATGTAGTATCATTCCCAGAGATATTCTTGGGTAGCCTTTCCCTATCACTGCCACCCCCCACACACGCCTTCACAGCAAATGAAAGTCCAACAAAGTTGTGTTGGTGGATTGGTGGGGTTGTATGCAGGCTTCATATGCTTCAGTCAATAACTCCTAAGTTTTATTCTCATTTGAAATCATTATTGTACTGCTTTGTTAGGCAAAATGGAGAGAGATCCATTTTCTTTTCATTTCTGAAGTCCATTCATTTTGTTTTCCCTTCGTTTTAATTGCATTTGTTTCATTTTACCTTTGCTTTAATTGCATTCATTTTTGTTTTATCTTCTTTCCCCCTATCGATTTCATTGGAGACCTATCTGGCTTTTCAGCTACCTGTAACTTTGTTTTTTGTTTTTTAATTTTTAAATGGCATGCAATGTGCAGGCATTCTACTAATTTCTCCAAGGGAATCAAACTTAACAAGTTTCCAATAGAATGGAGAAAGCATCTCCATTTTACAGGCAATTAAAAAGGAGGGACCTCCTATAAGCTTTCCATTGCTTTAAATGGAAAACCTATTTAATTTTCTCCTGCTTGTAACTTTGTATTTTTTCTATCCAGTTGGTTGGTATGGAATGTGCAGGTATTCTTCTATGGGCTCTTTGTGACAAAGAGTAAGTGCCATCAGTATGATCATGACACACAGTTCTAGCACCCTGTGACATATGAATCAGGTGAGGCTATGCAAGTTCTGGATTAGAGCCTAAACTCAGTGATGGGCTGGATGATGGGCCAATAAACTGAAGCTGAATCCTGGAAAGATGGAAGCCCTGTGGGTGAGTGGTTCCTGAGTTCAGGACATAGGCTCATTGCCTGTTCTGGATGGGATTGCAGGGTGACCATATGGAAAGGAGGACAGAGCTCCTGTATCATTAACATTTGCATATATAAGGGAATTTCATCAGGTGTCATTTGTATGCATGCAGCACCTGGTGAAATTCCCTCTCCATCACAACAGTTAAAGCTGCAGGAACCCTGCCCTCTTTTGTATAGCTAGAGTTACCAGACACAAAAGAGGACAGCGCATATAGGGGTCCCTTTGGACTGATGCTGATCATCCTTCAATCGTGAGATATGGTTGCTATGCATGTCAGCATCTGGGGTTGGGGGTGGTTGTCAGGACATTCTCCAAAGACACTCTACACATTCAGTACCCACAGAAAACAAAGACAGGTTTTCCCTCCCCCACCCTTCCCTGTAACATTTCTGTGAAAGGAACTTAAGAGTCTTAGACAATGTATTCAATGCAGCATAATGGCCCCAATGTAAATAAATAAACAAACAAATATGAATGTTGAACACAGCAAATGAAATAATGTTTCTCATATTTGTTTTCATGTTTTCACATTCATTTTATTATAAAATGGATGCAGTACATTTTACTATTTTTTTAAGAAATGAATGCTGAGCTCCAGTTTTAAAAAAATTCAAGGTTAACTGGATTTATATGACATTGTGCTGGAAATCATTACCATTGGGGTTTGGTCCCCCACACACACACACACATTTATAAGCAATAAAAATAAATACTGTACTGATCTTGTGGGAAAGTCAAAGGCACCAAAAAAATCTAAAAGTAATCCACTGGACATTTGTTAATAAAACTACAAAGTCACATTTATTTTTGAAATCCTCTCTAGGCAAACACTTCTTTTTAATGCAGAAATCTTTACTTTCCCCCCTCTCTTAAAAGAGGTGCTTATTGCAGAGAGCAAAAGCTGATATAGCAGATTTCTTCTCCGAAAGTAGCTCTGATGTTCAGAATGCAGCAGCCAATCAGGATGGAAACATTAGAATCGCCGGAGTAGATAATTGGCACATTCTCTGCACCATTACTGGAGAAAAGCACAAAGTGATTGTGCAAATCTATGCTCTCTGAATGGCCAGTAATGGCCATCAACCAATCAATGAATGACAATTTACATGCTGCCATTTAGATAATTTTGCATCATGTAATGATTACACAAATCAGAAGCCTTCAATCAAACCAAAGTGTGGAGAAAGAAAAACAAAAGTAGCATCTATGTCAGGCCTGTTCTCTAAAATGTAAGTTTTATGCAACCATGTTTTTTAAGGACTCACCTTTTTGGGGCCAACTAGTCAAAACCGAACACACCGAAGTACAATTCATCATGTATGATTTAGAAGGGAAAATTTATGAATGGACTCATTGATGTGTATTCAGGAGACTTGCTTGTTATGAAGCACAGTTTGAAAAAAATATACAGTGTGATATACAGCCATTGTGATGTAGTGGCTAGAGTGTTGGACTGGGAATCAGGAGATCTGGGTTCTAGTCCCCACTTGGCCATGGAAGCTCACTGGATGACTTTGGGCCAGTCAAAGACTCTCAGCCCAACCTACCTAACAGGGTTGTTGTGAGGATAAAATGGAGGGAAGGAGGATTGTGTATGTCACCTTGAGTTTCTTGGAGGAAAAAAGGGATAAAATGCAATCGATAAATAAAACAAAAGTATGGCATCTACTGTACTTATCTTTTTGTATTTAACAGCTGTTGTTTTTATATGAATAGAATATGCTCTGGAACAGAGGTGCAGAACCTTGGGCCCATGGGGCCAAATCTGGTCCTCAGAGGCTCCAATCTGGGCCTCCAGGATTTCCTAGAAGTCCCTTGACCCCACCCGTTTCCCCTAAACACCAGTTGTGTCCTGGTTTCCTGGCTTTTGTACAGTTTTCCCCTCATTGTAAAACATTGAAATTATTCTCTGAAGGCTTAGTCACTGACAGTAAGAGTTATAAGCCGAAATATGTTAGCATTTTTTGGTTTGGTCCTAACCCTTTTGCCTTTGGCCCACCAATTGCTGGAGTGCTGGCCCCAAGAGCTTCTCCCTCAGACTGAAAGAGGTTCTGCAGCCTGTTAATCTGGTGTTACAAGGGTTAAACCATGAGTCACGGAAGATGGTTAATTTGATCTGGAATGGTTGAATGACCTGAGTGAGGTTTTTGGGGAGACTTACAAGAAGACCCCCCTAAAAGACACCAGACTCATATTTGAAAGACCCCAGACTTATATTCCAAACCCATGAGCCATGGGCATGAAGACCTCAAAGTTTTGATTCTATGCTAATTGATTTTATTTCATTAACTAAGGCCACAGCTAGACAAGGGGTTTAGAGGGTGACGATCTTGCAATTTTATGATTGCGAGATCGTCGCCCTCGTCTACATGTGGCGCACAACGTCGCGACCACCATTTTGTGGGGGGTTAAAGGAAAAGGAGCAGAGGAGCTCTCAAACACAAAGTAAGGTGTTCCCTTCCCCACCCCCACACCACTCCACCCCTGATGGGCACAAAGCTCCTGAGGAGCCCCATGCCTGATTCCCAGCTCCTCACGGTTACTCTGGGAAAAAGGGTAGGGTGATATCCTGGCCAAGGGAGGGATCATCCTTCTCTGTTCCCAGGATGCCCTGTGCATAATGTGGATACACAGGAATGATCCCAGGGCGATCACTGGGATATCACCTGGTCTAGCCATGGCCTAAGACTCTAACAAAGACTTGCAGGACTGGATTTTGAAGAGAGAGAAAAGGAAGGAAGGAAGGAAGGAAGGAAAAAACTTCAGTTGACTTCAGTTACAAGCGGTTTCACAGAGCTTTTTCAGGGCCATAGTGTGCTGGCAGAGTGTATGAGCGAGCAGAACAGAAGAACTGAGCACGTTCAGATGCCCACTAAGATAAGGAAAAGTACTGTTTTGGCATCTCAAGGTGTACACCTGCTGATAAGAGAGCCTCCTTCCTTGACACTAGTTGGGCAGGGGAAGTCATAGGCCTGAGTATCATTGACAATTGGGAGGAGATGTTCAGGCGGATATGACTAAATATGTCTGAATGTGAGTTCAAAGAAGATGTACCTGGGAGAAATACATCAGCCAAGTTAACATGCCCAGATGGCAGGCTTTTAGCCATGTTTTAGTAAACTTCAAATTAACCCATTAATGATAATACCAGAGATGTTCCCCAAAGCATGTGTGCATAACAAGAGAGATATTGGAGAGGGAGAGACACCTAACTTCTGATTGGTGAATGAGTGGTCTAATCACTTCTTCATCATATTTGTGATTGGAAGATGGTGGTCTCAACACTTACTGGCCCCCCCACACCTTTGGCCAGAACATGTGTATAAAAGCACAGGTAGCGAGGGCTGCAGTGCTGAACTTTTTGGCTGCTTTGCCTCTGATTTTCTTTGGACCAACAGACCCAAGGATATGAGTAACTTTGGATCTCCTAAAGCTTTTGGATTTTAGAACATTTTGTGAAGTTAGGACTTAGAATATTTTCTGGATTTAGGATTTAGAATATTTCCTGAGCTTGGGACTTGGAGTTATTTCTGAGGATGGAATTTAGAATTATTTCCAAGTCTTTAACTCTAACTTCTACTTTTATTCTTCACATGCCTAGAGGAACTTAGCAATGCTTTAGCTTAGCTTTTATATCCAAGTAATGTGCAGGGGGAGGAAAAGGGAGAGTTAACAATTATGATTTAGTTTAGTCTTGTTTTGTTTTAGTTTAGCTTTAAACCAGAAGTAGTAAGTAGGAATAGATAAAGAGAAATCATCACAATATTAGAAGCTTGAATTTGTAATGCCTGCTTATGCAGCTGCAATTCTTTTAATTAACCTTATATTTTTGTTGCATTCTCTTTTCTTGCAGCTATACACACACAGAGATTTTACTTATTTTCTTTAATTTTGTGATTTTCTAAAATAAATTGATTCTTATTTACAATTATGTCTGTGGTGATGTTTATCTGTTGAGATTTGATGTTTGTTCAGATTAGCACTGGTTACCCACTGGAATGTTTCAGATCCATTTGTTGTAGGTTCTGAAGTTAAACAGGACCAAATTTACATTGGTGCATTGGCCGGGAAACCAAGCCATTTCCAAAGGCAGGGAGATAAAGCCAAGCCGCTCCGCAGACATAATTGTTGGAATATTTACTGAACTAGAGGGTACATACTTTTTTTCATCTGGATATTCCCAGCATAGCCCAGCCAACCATGCTGGGAGTTGTAGGCCTTTCTTCTAAATATATATCTTCCCATGATTCAATATGACTATCTTTTTTGTTCATGTTGTTTTTAAAATTCTGTTAGTGTTCATCTTAGATAAGCATCAGATTTTAGATGCAGATCAATATATGGCACTACATTGATCATTGCTCAAATTGTCCAGGATAATTTGAGAACACCCATAACTGTTCTGATTTGTGCATCCCCCATAACTGCATATTTAATTAATATAGTGCCGTTTTAAAACTCCAAAAGTAGATTGCATTAAAAACTACATGTCACTTTTCTATGCATATAAAAAACGTATGGGATGGTTTGGTTGTCTTCATAATTCTTTCAAGCAAAATTTCCCCAGAGTGCTTGCCTTTGAAATATCTAAGCTGCAGGCAGGCAGGCCATTTCTCAAGCCCTGTTCCCATCACTGTACAGTGCCTGTCTTAAAATGAACAGAATGAATGAATAGATTTGTATTTCAGATTATTTAATGGGAAACTGTTTTGCAATCAGGACAGCAACCAGAATGAATCTTTTCAATGTCAGCTGGTGGTCCTGCAGAACTGGTTTGGGGCTGGAAACGCATTCAGCTGCTTATAATAGTAGTGTTGAACTAAAATGGAATGGGGCTGAATTTTGAATGGTGGGGGGAGAGGCAAAATCAAGGGTGCTCGAAGAAGTAGCCATCAATTAAAAAAAGCATGCGCCACTAAACGTTTTTGCATCTGGCACATTTTGAGCAGTATACCTTTCTGTTAGAGGCCACATTACATTCTGTTTTGCATTGCAGTTTGTGAGATCTTTCTGACCTCAAGGAAACCTCTAGTAAATTATTTCCCCAGAACCCTGAATTTTCTTCTCCCCCACCCCCTGCTTCTTGGTTAAAATTAGTTTATCTCCACCCCTCTGTTTAGCCTGTGTGTTTAGTTTTGCAATTTTAACTGCACCCTCGGATAAGCAGGGATGTGCAAATCAGCAAAACTTGAGCTCACAGAATTTCTCTAAATTCCATCTCAAAGCTCATTCTAACTAGAATCTGTATCAGGTTGCGAGCATTGGTGTGTGTGTGTTTTCACATGAAAATCAGTGTATATTTTCTTCTTTATTTCCCCAAACGTTTGCCTTGATTGTGCACATCTTTGAACTATGTATAATTTCTTCTCCAATTGATTAAAGCATATTTGCACACATTTTTCAAAAGTACACATTTTTATGCACATTTTTTCAAATGTACGCATGCTGTCAAATGCATTGGGCATGTGTGTGTGTGTGCAAGCTCAAAAATGTTCAGACTTTGATCACAGATTGCATCCAAGTCCATGTTTGATCCATAAGGTGCAAAATGGATAAATCCTGATCAAAAACCAACTGAAATGAACTACTCATTTTTGAAGGAATGATTCGAAAGTCAAAGTAGCATGCGTGGTAGTCATCCAATGATGATGATGATGATGATGATGATGATGAAAACCATGTGAATTAATATATATCGGTATTTATTTATTCATCCTACCAGATTTCAGAAGGAAGGAATCCTGAAGCATAACAGTACAATTGCTTATCTGCAGTATGACCCCAGTAACTACAGCAGTTAAAATCCTAAAAGCAGCAGCCAAAATTTAAATACTTGGGTGAATAAACATTTTTTTTGCCTCGCATCTCAAGGATAACCATGGGCATGTCTACACCAGCCATTTATCCTGGGGTCAACTCAAGGTCATCCCGTGCATCTAAATGGCACACAGGGGATCCTGGGGTCAACTAGGAAGGACCTCTCAGTTCTCCTGGTATAATGTGGACTGGACATATTGTGATTTTTCCCACAGTCCCAGGACAACCTCGAGGACTGAGGGTGGTGTGGTGCAGGTTCCTGGGTCCTCCCTCCTCCCTGCAAGTAGGGCCTCAGCAAATGGGCATGGAGCTGTCCAGGACTGGGGGCTCCATGCCCATCAGGGGAGCAGCAGTTTCACCATCTCTTGGATGGCTCTCAGTGTCTTGGGCACTGAGATATGAAGTGTTTTGGTTTTCCTTTTTAAACTTACTTTGGCACACAATCATGCCCATGTTGCTGAACAAATGTCTCCGGTTTGAAGAAAAAAACACCATGCCAGAATGGCCCTCCTCACTTCTGGGATGTTACATAGGCGTGTATATGCTGGGGGATGATCCCAAAAGCGGAAAAGCCTGGGATCCTCCCCCCTCCCATCCCAGAAAGCCCGTAGGTATAGACATGCCCCTTGCAGCTTTCCTCAAGATACCTTTCCATAACTGGAGCACCATAGCAAAAAGGCAGTTTTCATTGACATCCCCCCTCACTAACGCTGCCTCACCTTGGGTAGAAAGGCTTTGGTAGGTAATTTTGAAGTTGGCACCCCACCCCCTATTTAGGGCTTTAAAAGTAACAACCAATGCCTTGGATTGGGCTCACGATCAGAACTATTGTATTGCTGTACCTCTATCTTCCAGCTCACAGGATCATGGTTGATGGCATCCAGAGCTACAGAACAGTTCAGAAGAATCAGCAGATTCGTCTTTAGGGATGGGCAAATCTGTTAATTTCAGTTTCTCTCCATTTCTCTTCTTTTCCAATCTTATATTTGGTTCATCCCAAACTTTAGATTTTTTAAAAAAAAAAAGTTTGCAAAAATTCATAACCATTTTGTGTACGTTTCTTCTAATACATACATTATTGTATGAATTTTCCTAATATAATACATTTAAATTGCTGTTTTATCTAATATATGTGTTTTGATACACTATTTTAAAAAATTAAAGAACTCCATTGTAAAATTTGGGGAAGTGCAGATTTTGAAAGATAACTGATTTTCAGTTCACTTAGTAGTTCAAATGTGCAAAATTAAGTCAATTCACAATTTTTTTAAAAAAGAATTTTACTGAACGATTTCTCCCCCATCCCTCACATTTTTTTCTATCTCTGCCCCAACAGAAGACATCTGTTGGGGTGAGCAAGACTGTAGAGCTTTTCCCTGCTACTCAGCTGAAGCCAGTGAGGGAAAGCGGGTGGGCTTCCCCCAGGCTTCCCCTGGGCTTGTCAGGCATGTCATATAGGGCCTTAAGTAATCTTTGGTTCCTCACCTCGGAGTGTAGGTTGCTCAGTATTCACCAGCTTGGGCCCAAGACTTCAGCTCATTTTCCTGAATTTGCACAAATTATGGCTAAAAATTGTGCAAATGATGACAATGATTTGTGCAAATTGTATTTATGGGGGCAGGGCACCAAATTCCCAGATTTCAAGAAGAAACTTGTGGCTCAACTTGCAAATGGAAACCAAGTTGGGGGGCCCATGGAAATCCAGTAAGCCCCCAAAATGGCCAGATTTCCCAGCAACAGATATCCCTACTTACTTCTCTTCATTTAACCCAACTAGGTCAATATTTAATGTTTTAATTTCTTGCTTTCTTAATTGTCACTCTTCTTTCTAAGTAAAGCTCCAATCTAGAAAGACTGTGATACATACATATAGAGCGTGATCAGATGGGGGAAATCGCGGTTCCCTACCGGCACTTCTCAGCTCCCATGCCTGTCCCACAATACTTCTTCTTTCTTCAGGGGCCATTTTTATCACACCACTTTTCCTCTAGACAGCAGGAGATGGTGGTACATTCCGTTTCCTAATAAAAAGTCGGACTGAAAGGGTCCATTTTGTGATGGAAAAAAGGCAAGAAGGAGCGGGAGGCGCACAAGAGACAGATGGTGGCATCTAAAGGATGTGCAAAAAACCTGTGAGTGGGCAGTAGTGAGCATGCGATAAAACACTCATCTGATGAACCCATTAAATTCCATACATTTAAGGTGATATCTTCCAGTCATCTTTCTGTGTTATTGTCATCCATCAACAGTGCCATTTATATTTAGGGATGTCCAGGTTTTGTAAAATCTGTCCCACATGTGTTTTGTGGATTGTGCAGTGTTATTCATTACGACATCCATCCACAGATGGATTCAATGTAATTTTCCATCATGTGGAAAAATATGCAAATCATTCCATTAAAATGTTTGCAGCAATTTACATAATTTATGTTAGTACATGAGAATTAAAAAAAAATCCATTTTTTTCCCCATTTGACTTTTATCCACATTTCCCCCCAGTATGGCATCAGCCTCAGCAGAAAGTTGTGTATTTTCCTGTGAATGAATTTGTGGAAATTTCAAGAAAGTAAAAAACAAAACAAAATCAGGATGTCTGTGGACTCTGCACAGTTTGGAGAGTTTGGACCACAGCGGACCCTGTAGGTCAGATTCTTAGAAATCTGAAGCCATTTTAGCCAGTCTCAAATTTCTGCAACATCCCTGTTTACATCTCCTTGATCTCTGCTTGGAAGAGGTACAAATGGGTATTGCTGCCCTCAATCAGCTATTTGGCAATTAAATATACATCAATATGTTCCTATATAAGCATGCTGATCAAGTCACACATGACACATTCATATCACATAACAGCAGTATTTTATATTAATGAAATGATAAAGAATAAAAAAACTCATTAATTAAACATAGTGAATCTAGTAGAAGTAATGATTTTTGGGGGTCAGCTTGCTGCCCTTAGATATTACTTACCAACTACTCATAGCTTGCAACAACTTTAGCCCATTTATTATACATCACTGTAACTGGAGAGGCGAAGAGGTAAACTAGCACATATATTTTCTGCTCTGATGAAAAATGTATTATTATCGTACAATATGATTTTCAGTAGAGGTGCTAGCAAAACCTGTTGACACAGGGTTCAGATTCACAGCTTGGATACAGATTCTGAGTCCTAGGTGTTCTGAATTCCAGGCCAGAGAAGAATTCCTGGCTTATCTTCTCCAGAGGGGTGGTAAACTTCAGAGGGTCTGTTCCCCACCATCCCTGATCTTACTGGGGACCACACACACAATGCTGAAGTAGCTGCTGCACTGCCACATTGCCGCTAAATTTTGTTGGATTGGTGGCAAAAAGCCACGTATCTTCTTTATAACAAATCATGCTCCCGGAATACCTGGAAGAGGGCAATTCGCCAATTTAAAGGGGAAATGTGTCTTTTTGCTGCCACCATGGCAGCACTTGGCAGGGGCTGGGGAGGGGCTGGGGAGCTGCAAAACAGGTTGGGGCTGTGGTACATGCAGCCTAAGTTTTGCTCACCCCGACTCCACACAGATAACCTGACATACTCAATCTCTGTAAATTCTAATGCAAACTGACATTACGTGCAGCTCCCATATTAATGTGTGGATCGGATACAGTTATCCATTACATTTCACACTTCTCTGAATGTTGCAACACAGGGGTTATATATATCACAATACATTTCTAAATACATATTTCTAGAGAAATTTGAGGCACAATTCTATTTTTGAATTTTGCTGCCCGAGGATTTGATGGAAGCCCCTGTACACCAGTGGATCTTGAGATTCACCATTAGCAGCAAAAGATGCACGGTGGAACTGTTCAGACATGTTGGTGGAACATTCCAAAACACAATGGATTGTGGGTAGGAAGTAGGCAGCACAGGGCAAGAGCACACTTATACTACACCCAATATTCCCACAGACCACAGCTATGGCCCCATCAATGGCACAAGACCTGTCACAAGAAATTTCTCTCCCCTGCATACTCTGTGATAGACAGATATACCACATGGAGCCAGGAGCCTTGCTGATGTGACTGGCTGGAACCCCAAATATGTGTATTTCCTTTTCAGGATCTGCTCCATCCGAAAGCTGCTCAATAAAGGTGTTGACCTTGCCACACATGTTGTGTCTTGGCTGTGAGGGAGTGTTAGATAGAGATTCTTTTCCCTCACTGTAGCATGGTCTAATTTCAGCTGGGCTCAGGATGGTACTTTGAAGGGGGTGGAAGAGATCAGTGAGTGGATAGGAGAGCCAGTCAGGGTTTTCAAAGGTGTGAAGAAGGCTTGTGTGCATACAGCTTTCTGAAAATGTGAGTGTTCATATGAATATCCTTCATGTCTCCAGAGATAGCTATAGATACTTTGGTGATGGAAGAAAGCACACACACATCCAAATCATGTCCCATTTTCACCATGGTGGTAGAAAAATAAATAAACAAATAAATAAATGCCAATTTGCTTCCCTTCAACATCACTTAAAAAACTGCCTTATGAAACAGCCCATCTTATCTTGCCGAATGGTATGGCCAGCCCAATGTGTTGGTCCAGGGAAGTATCTGTGCCATAAATGCTTGCCTCAGTTAGACCAGAAGTTTTATTCCAGTTTGGTATCTTTTATGGGATTGCCAGGATGAGGGAGGGGGATTCCTCCACAAGAAGATGTCATGGCCCAAATACCACATAAAAATAATCCCAATGAACTGTTTAGAATTGTCTGTAGATCAAAACTATTCCAAAAATAGTGAAAATAATCCATGATACACAGTGATAGTAATGCTGTTGGAGCCTATGGGCTTGTCCACATGACTGGTTTATCCCACCATTGTTCTGCTGTTTCTAATCCCCATTCAAGCATGGGTCTCTGTACATGGTTGTAAATATCTCACTACATTCCACTTATCTTTTCACTGGGTGGCAAAGCCTCTTAGAAACATCACTACTTTTCCTGGATAAACCATTACATGCAGCGGGGGCATTGTGCAGTTTCCTTCCAGGTACCTGCCCCTTTCCCTCACCTCGCAGATTGCTGGTCGGTGGTTGTGATTGATATGCAATGTGAATGGACAGCAAACACACCAACACACTGTTGCCCGGTGAACTTCTGGAATGGGTTCCGTGTTGCACCAACTTTTGCTCCCGACTTTGGCTGTTTTGTCACAACATGCCTGTAGGTCAGTGTACCACCATGTTCTTGGGCTTCCATTGGGTGATACGGTGGGGTGACATGCTTACCACCCTGTCGTCGCTGTCATTGTCATTATGACCTCACCCCCAACAACCTCCACACAAAGCAGGTTTTTTGTGCTACAGGAGAAGTACACGAGGAGTTTGAAAAATACCACATTTTTCCTGTTTGGAAATAACATGGGAGAAAAGGAGGGAAATGGAAGAAGAACCACTGAAGGAACATGACATTATATCACCGGAGGTCTTGCTCATCATTCCAAGACGAACAGACTGGCATCACAAAAAACCTCAATGGTGGGCCTTCTCTGTAGCTGGAACCACTCTCTGGCAAACCCTCCCTCATGCGGTAACATTCCTCAAACGCCTCCGGAAAACATCTCTTTTTAGCCAAGCTTTTCCTGGACTATAACTTATTCTGGTTTTATATGATATTTTAAAGTTTTTAAAGTTTTAAATCTTGATTTTTGTATTATGGTTTTAACTGTAAATTGCCCAGAGAACCTTGGCTGTTGGGCAGTATAAATAGTAATAAATAAATACATAAATAAAATAAATAAATAAAGCACCCGCAAAATACTGCGCATGAAGAATGACAATCATATTACAAGACACTTGTGCAATTGTCATTCTTCCCTATCTTGTCCCTATTGGAAAATTGTGAGGTACTTAGTTTTGTAACGTTTGTGTAGAGTTTTTAAGAAGAGTAAGAAAAACCAGGAAATCAACTTGACTTTAAATCTTTCAGGTATGGAGTCTGTTCTTCACATCTAGCATTGACCTAGTGATGATATACGAGTAGTTTAAACAGACATATGCATTATCCTCTCACTTGTACTAGCCTCTCTAGCTTTTTAGCACTCAAAAACTGTTTACTATATATTTCAATGTTGCTTTTGAGACTCCAGCTTAGAGTGGCACTAGCCACGTCCCAAGATACACAGGATCTTGTTGCTGCTTGGGTTTCTCATCTACCGCTTTCTTAGCTCCAGCATGTTGGCTTTAGTTTAGCAAACAACTTTGCTGGAAATTGCTTTTTGTGCACTACATGTTTTCCTAAGTGATATTTCCCCAGAGCTGGCAGATTGCTTTATCGTAGCAGATGTGCATGTTTTTGGAAAATCACTACCATAAGGAATAGCATAATTACATTTACTGCTGTTTGCCAGTGAACTAAATATCAAATAGAAGAGATGCTACTACATATGAGCCATACCAAGTTGCCTAGGGTCCCTCCCAAACATCATTATATAATTCATTTTCCATGTTAAGGTGGTATGATCTGTGTACTGCTTCCACCCTATGCTTTATTATGACTGACATACAAATATATACTATTGGTGGTACACTTCATACCATATACCCACTCTCCCTTTGAAGATTCACCAGTGTCCAAGCCTGGTCATTCCCCTGAAACGCTAGAAGATTCTCGAGTTTAATTTTAACAGTGTTCCGAACTCAGGATCAGACAAACAGACATTTTAGATGTGTATTTTATTTTACAATTTTGAGCATCATTAGATGAGCTTTTTATCGCACGCTCGTTACTCCCAACTTATGGATGTTCGCAGGTCCTTTTGATGATGACATCTGCCTCCCATGTGTCTCCAGCTCCTTCTTGCCTTCTTTCTGTCATAATAGATGCCTTTAAAAAAAATTTGGGGGGGGGAGCGGAATGTGCTGCCATTTCCTGCTGTGTATAGGAAAAGTGGCACAATAAAAATGGCTACTGAATGGGCCATGTGGTCATTGTTTACTTCCTCTTTCTTCCTCTGTGTGAAGAAAGAGGAAGTATTGTGGGACAGAAGTGGAGGGGAAGCGATGGTAAGGAAACACGATCCCTCCTCATCTGATGATGCTTTTTATTCCCCGTCCAGTATCTAAGAGCTATGCCAGCTTAGCTTATTTCAAAAATAAATAAATCATAATACTCTGTCCAAATTTCCTGAGTCCTAAAAATTTCAAATTTGCTCATGTGGTCTACAGGTTTCCTCACCACTAGCTTATGTTACTGTAAAGTGGAATTAATTTTACATTTCATCTAAGATTAGAATGAACTCAAATATTTTAACTGTCTTTCCTTTTTTGGCTGAATGGTGAGATAAAAATGCTTAAATAAATAAAAATAAATAAATAAATATTCCGCCTTTCAGGGAAAAGCTCTCCTAAGGTGGCTCCCATTAACAATTATAACCTTTATCTGTATCTATAACAATCCAATTGCAATTAAAACAAGTTCAATGCTAAAAAAAATAGAAGCAGTTTAGAAATATATGCATTTTCTTTCTTTGAACTTTAAAAACAAAAGTGAAGTTGCCAATCCAAGTGATTCTTGAAATTCTTTTTTTGAAGGACAAGAAAAGGAAAGAAAGTAATCCACTCTCTCCACCTCATAAAACTCAAAGGACCTCCTACCTGAAAGCCAAATAGGTTTCCATCTTCCCCCTAAAAGTTTTCAGCATTCTTCCCTGACCTTGAAAAGGAGACAAAGGTGATGTGAACATGACAATGGGATCTTCAGCCTTCCTTAGAGTTATTTAATATCTTCTATTGAGATGCACAGGTTAAGGTTAATGGGCTACAATCAGAAAGGCACAAGGGATATTACCCCTGACAAAGAGCAGGTCCAGATCAACACCCCTTGTCATAGCAATACAATCCCATCATTGTGATGCTATATCCCTCTTGTGCATTTATACATTGTAGTGCACACAATGACATATGTTATGGTATTTTTGATAATACAGAATAAAAAATGGGAAATAATGGGCTTGTTCAGTGCTATGTTAGGCCGCTAATCCTTTTGCAGTAAATGCTAAGTGAGCACATTTAAACCATAGTTATATAGTCACCATGGTTAGGAATGGTTCACATGTCATGGTTTACACGACACGCTAAACCATAATGTTTAGCTCAAAATGCTGTGGCTTAGTGTATCATCTGAACAGGGACACTGGTAGAAAAGCAATATACAAAATACATAATATGCCCCAACAGTTATGAGTGCACTTCAATAATGATAGAAAGCACTAATATAAATCCAGCCAAACTTTGACTTCCACCCCAACTTTACTTTGGTGGGAGCAAAACCTGTTGCCTTACATGTGGAACTGTGTAAAGCCAACCATCACTAAAAGGGACACTACGGGTACTATAGTATATGGGATGTCATCTTGCCCATCATAAAGACCTTACGAGCACGCCTGGCTTGCCTGAGTGCAGTGAGGCAATTGCGGGAGAGGGGAGAGACATGAGTGGAGGCTTGCCATAGGCATCCTCTGTTTGGCACCACCAATGTGAGGAGGGGACTGTAAACCCTATTTAGGGAGCGCTTCCCCTCCCCAGCCTTCTCAGTGTCTTTTGCGCCTACCTCCTTCCCTCCCTGTAGACAGTGTGGGTTCACCGGTTGCCCCTAGGGGGCCCAAGTAGGAATTTTTTGCTCTCAATCATTTCTTTTGGGAGTTTTTTTTCACCTACTTCACACTGTAATACAGCAGGGGAGTATTAACTAGACTAATTGGTTGAATTTGGTCACATTTTGACTGGGGGGCAGGCGTGCGGGCATTGGGAGCAAGGATAAGGTTGGTGAGCATACTTAGGCACCATTGTGGTGACTGGTAATATCTGAGGCCCTCAGTTGGGAGTCCTGCAGCACTAGACAACGGGATAAGGGTTACCTCTTAGGTCAACCTTATTCACTCAGAGTTTTGCAACCTGAGGGGGAGTGACATCGGAAAGCCTACCTATCCCAAAAGGGGGAATCCTGACTGGTGGCAATAGACACACGTCACCGGTCAGGATATGAATTGATCGCCCGATCCCAATTATGGCCAAGACGTTGGCCAAGATAGGATGCCCTCCTAGGCCTCCATCTTCCTTTGCATGTTTTCATAAATAAATGTGGCCCCATTTTAAATCCAACTTCTTGTCTCGTCTCGTTATTTCACCTTCCATCCGCAACTACACTCACTTCAGTTGTATATAATAAAGAATAAATATCATGGTTTGACACATTTACTACTTGACACTTTAAAGAATGTGAATACTTTGTAATTGTATATTTTTTTCTGTAATTGCATCAATTATGTATGATGAATACTCTGTCTCCATTTAGCCAGAGGTCAGCCATCCTGTTAGGTTAGTAAATTATTAAAAATAAATGATTGTTACAATTCCTTAGGAGAATTCTGTGACATATTTGTGTTACTGTGATTCATCAGCTAGCACATGAGGATGTTTTTGATGTGGTTTGTAATTAATACAAAGGCCAAAGTGTCTGGAAATGAGTTTGACTCAATGGCCCCGTTCAGACAACACGCTATACCATGCTGCTTAACCAAAAAATGGTTAACGGAATGCATTAACCTGAATGCATTCCATTAACCATTTTGTGGTAAAGCAGCATGGTTTAGCGTGTTGTCTGAATGGGGCCAATATTAAAACCAAGGTACTGTGGCTGGGTTCAGACATAATGGTAAGCAGGAAACAGCCCTTTAAGACAAAATATATTTATGATGACATGGAACCCCCATCTTCAGTGAAAATGATGACTCCCATGGAAGATTGAGCGGCTTCCAATCTGTAAGGGATGGGGAAGCAAGTCTCTGAGTCAGGTGGGGGTTCAGGATGTGAAAGCAGGAGGGACATTGGGTTAGGGCATCTGCAACCTCCCTTGGCCTCGAACCTGGCTGATCTAGATCTGGAGTGGGTTGGAACTGGAAGGAGTCAGGTCAGGCCTGATTTGGGCCAAGGCAGATCGGGGTCGAACCAACTGCCCCAAATCGGTCTCTGAAGTGGGGTAAGTCATACACACACAGCCCTAATACAGAAGTCTTTTATGTCATCTACTGCCTGATCTTTTTAACTTAAGATGCCACTGATTGAAATTGGGACCTTCTGCGTGCAAACCAGGTGCTCTACCACTGACCTATGGTCCCTTTTCATTCTTCTATTGAACACTTTTTAAATACTTTGACTAGTTTTGTTTTGTTTTGTTGGTTTTTTTTAGGGTTAGGGTTAGGGAACCCAGTTCCTATTTGAAAAGTTTGAGAATACATACATACATACACAAATACACCACTGCATGTCTTGTTCCAATAAGGCAGAAATAACTATTGAATGCTTCCCCATGTCAGTATGCCTCTATGTGTGGCAGTGACATAAAAACTTTTTAAAAACTGTTTCAAAACTTTAGATACTGGCACTAGTTTTATGTTTTCAGATTCCAAGGCAGAATAAAAAGACAAATCTTTGAAAGCCAGGATTCTTTATTTGGAAGTAAACCTGTTCTGCTCCTCTTACAGAAACAGCTTGTTAGTTATCTGGAACTACACTTTTTGTTTCATCAAAATCTAAGAACTCAAGTTTAGGATGTGTTGAAAAGTGATATCTTTGTCAGGCGTTTATGTGTGAGAAATTCAGATTTTAAACTCCGGGGGGAAATGAACACTTATCGGATAGATCAAATGAGATGTGGAATGCATGAAAGGTCTCTCTTATCCCACTAGGGAAATGCTGGGCTTACGTCTGTATACTGCTGTCATTATTTCCTGTGGTGCCAGTATGGGGCACCCTTCACAATGCAATCTTGGTTTACAAATTAGCACATATGGAACTGGATCCCCTGCAACCAATAGTCCACAGAAAACTCTTTTCTCCTCCACCTTAGGAAAGAAAGCAACTCTATGACGGTGAAGTATGCAAGACCTAAATCACATCACAACAACCCATGTGTTATTTAAAAAATGTATGTAATTGGAGTTAGTAAAAGTGCTGATTCTCACCACCCAAACACTCCCACTGCAAGCAGAAGTGCCATTCTGCCACGCCCGGCATGCCTGGGTGTGGGGAGGCTTTTGTGGGTGGGGGAGACAACAAGACGTGCCTGCCATAGGCTAGACACAACAGGGTGCCACCAGCCTGGGAGGGGGCTGCGGGATCAATAAAAGAAGACTCACCCCTCCCAGCTTCATCTTTGCTGCGTGGCTCCCTCCCTCCCTGTAGGCAGTGTGGGCTTGCTGGTTGTCATTCAGAGCTGAGTAGGAATTTTTCACTCATGTACTGAATTGTGCATGAGTTTTTTCACCTACTCCACACTGTAAGACAGCTTGGGAGTACTAAATAGGTTAATTTGTTGATTCAATTTGATCACATTTTATTTTGACATTAGGTGCGGGCATCCAGAGCAGGATTGGAAATTGGTGAGCATTCACAGGCACTGTTCAGGGTGACTGATAAGATCTAAGGCTCCCAGCTTTGAGCCCCGTGGCCTAGCTAGGGAGATAAGGCTTACCTTTGGGGCCAACCCTACTCACCCACTCTGAGCCATGCAGCTTGTGTTGGGGGGTGATAAAGCAAGGTCTCCCTAACCTACAAGGGGCAGGCCTGTGGGAAGGCAAATGGTGCAGCTCCTGGGCCATGAATGGCTCACCCAACTAGAGGGGCCTGTAAACAGGCCATACTGGATGCCCATTCGGATTCCTACCTCTTTGCAGATCGTTAAATGTGGCCCTGTTTAAACCACATTTAAACCCTGTTTATTTATCGACCTACACACCACAAGAGGAAAACTGTAAAGGGCTACTGCTCTGGGTTGTCTCTCCCTGCAAAAATCCAGAAATACCAGGTCACACACCATGCTTAATAAATCCCTGGATTGTTTAACCCCAACAGGAGTGAGCAGGAAGCAGGAAGCAGCATCCCTGCTCTTGTTTCATTCACACCAATGAAGAGCTTAAAAACAACAACTGGGTTCTTGTGACATGTGAACTGGCCCAGAATTTTTTAATAATAATAATAATAATAATAATAATAATAATAATAATAATAAATGCAATACTTTCAGCATTCATTAATAAATTTAAGAACATAACAAGGAGCTGAAAGAAAGAATGGATGGATCATTTTATTTTTGTCCCATGTCAGTTTCAAATTTGTCCATTCATAATTTCCCCTCCCATTTATGCATTAATCTTTGAACTTTTATTTTTTAAAAATAAGTTCCAAGTTCTAATTAAGTAAGTGACATATTAGTAAGGGAAGCAAAGTGCAGATATCCAGTAATATCCCATTTTGTAGAACTTCATCAGATGCTGTCATGGAATAACCATGCTTCTTCCTTCATATATTGCAATTTTAGCAGGGATGGATTGTGGATCCCAGTGGGTTCCAGGGAGAGGCAATGAAGGCTCCCAAATCAAAGAGGGAACAAAGAGAATAAGTGGGGAGCAGGAGAGAGCCAAATCAACAAACATGCAGTCAGTCTTTTGATATTCCAAGAAAGAATGTCAAATCAAGATGAGAGTTTAACTCTTTCAGGCTTGCTGTATTCTATTAAGGCATTCTGTTTCCTTCCACAATAAAAAGTATTATGACCAAGCCAATTATGCCTATGAGAATATATTCTATTAATAACCGGAACTTTAAAATCTATATATCCATCAGAACAATCAACACAAAATTGTTCACTAAAGTTGCATCCATAATTCAACTTTTAAGTTTGGGTTTATGTACCACAATACTTGTTCTAATACTGAGTGAAGTCTTTCCAACATACAATAATCCACATGGGCATATAATAAAGTAAATGGTCATTTTCCTTATTATTTTATATCCAAGATCTATCTGTATCAGTTGTGTGCTCTTTAGCATATTTTGGTTGTCCATATAATGTACCAACCAACAAATAAAAATACCAAGAAAAGCCATCATACTGTTTACAATAAAAGTTTTTCCAACCTGCATTCATGGTTCCATCAGAGGTAAAAGAGAATTATTTGGATTTCGCCTGTACTATACAAACAGTACACAAGGTTCCATAGAAGGAGGAGGAGGAGGAGGAGGAGGAGGAGGAGGAGGAGGAGGAGGAGTTAGCACCCTTAGTACTAAAGTGATGCATTGCATCAATAAGGCACAGGAATTTTGCACAAAATGAGAATCATGACCAGTACAAGAATTTGATATGACGAGTGTCAAAGAAAAAAAGAGCCTCTTTTTTCAAATCTTGGATGTAGTTTATAGACCTATAAAAATACATTTTATTAAAGAGTTAGTGTTAGTCATAATTGTATGCATTATTGTGCCTCCCTTGGGAGACCTTCACTTTTAGTATATGAAATATATGGCCTCTCAGTAGTTTTTAACACCAGTAGTAATTATGAGATGAGTTAAGAGTTAAACACTGAGAGTAACTGAATGTTCAAATCCATTTAAATGAAAAGAGAAGGAAACAAATGTCTCAAAGAGTGTTCATTCTGCTCTGTTATATACAGTTCCTGTTGGTTTGTTGTTGTTGATTTGTATATAAAATATAAATGATAATCTGATTCTGTATTTGTTGAAAATGTTTATCCACCACTCAAGAAAAGCAGTTGTGGGACCTAGCACAGTATTTTATTTTATTTTTAAAAAAATGGGGGCATGGTCCAGATCCTATAGTGCACAATAGAATCCTGCTTTCACCTTCTTCCCATCCCTGGAGCCTCCTTCATGTATTACTCATGTGAAGGGGTCATCACATGATTACTGAGTTCATGCTCTACATTGACAGGGTGCCTGCCTATTCTTGCCTCTGGATGACCATGCTAACTTAGTATGGGCATCTGCAGCTGCTGTGATTAGCTGTTCGAACATAGGGTTCCACATGATTGGGACACCAGCATGATGGGGCATCCCAATCATGTGGAGATCTGCATGTGAGCAGTTGTATATGCATAGGCTTCTTCACTGCAGGAAAACACTCCCCACTGATCACGTGTTGCCTCCTTAATGATGACATGTGAAGATGGCTTTGGTTTGTACACAAGCAATAAACCAGTCATTACAAGGGCTGGGAGGTCTGTGCATACTATCAGGGCTGAGGGTACCATTATATAGAAAGATGGGTGATGTAGAAGGAGCAGTGGCAGTGGCAGCAGCCCCTGGATATTCCCTTCTGAGGTAAGACAGAGTTGTGTGTTCCACCTGTTTGCCCTTTCTTTCCTAAGCTAGCCACTTGAAGTGAGGTGGAGGAAGCTGCCTCATCACCAATGTTGAAACAGTATTCAACTATCAGTCTCATTAGCTTCTGTAGGTGGAATGGGAGGGCTGCAGTGGATAACTTCTTGCCTCAGGAAGCAAACTGCATGCCCTAAATACCTGCCTTATGCCCACCTGGTCCTCCAAATCTGTTTGGTGCAAGTAAATAGCATCCTAAACTCAAGTAACTTTGATCTAGGTGAGAGGCGGAACTGGTTGGGGAAGGGAAAGATATGCCCAGATCTCTCTTGATGACTAGAAAGGATACACCAATAATAAAATAGGCGTCTGCAGGTTGATATGGTACCTGTGTGGGATGTTATTATGAAAAAATCAATAAAACAGGAGACTATAAAATCACAAACACACCACCCAGTGATAAAATAAATCAGAGCAGCAGAAACAACCAATCTACCCAAACACCTACCTAAAAGGGACAGGTTTTCACAGCTTTCATAAATGCTCTCAGTGAAGTAGCCAAGGAAGCCTATTGCCTTCCTACGAAAGGCTTGTCAATTAGGGCTGTGCACGCACCCCCCAATCCGCTTCTCTTCCAGATTCGCAAAATCTGGATCGGGCCTGCTTCTCTTCGCTTCTCTTTGCTGCGGAGCTCCGGATCCTAATTGGAGCTCCATTTTTTCCCCATAGACTTGCATTGAAATCCAAAAGCCTATAACTTTTTTCCTGTTAACATTAGAAACCTCAAAATCAGCACCATCACAGCTTATCCATATATACACATTCATGCCAAGCCTCAAGCAAGTCCAAGCAGCCGCCGATTTTCGGGGGATTTTTGAAAATCTGACACCCCATTTTCAGAAATGGGATTTACTCTGACAGATTTACAGATACAAACTTGTAAATAGGCACCATCACAGATGCCATCTAGATCCACATTCATGGCAAGCTTCAAGCCAATCCCATCATCCCCTGAATTTTGGCGATTTTTAAACTTTTTAACTCACCCCAATTCAAATCCCATGCTAGAACTCCATCAGTTTTCATGTTAGAAACCTCAAATTAGGCACCATGACATGTTATCCATGAATTTATTTCCAAGCCTCAAGCGAATCCAAGCATCCCCTGATTTTCGGGGGATTTTTGAAATCCGACACCCCAGTATCTCAGGGATTTTTAAAGCTGCAGACAGCTAAATGTGCTTTCCTTATTGATGGCCATTTCAAAGGAAATCCCAACATGCCATGAATAGGGGAGTAGATAGACCTTATGAATCTTCTTCCACACGTCAAAAATTTACTTGGAACTTCAAGAAGTCTAAACAGGGTGAGTGCAGGAAGGACTAATGCCCTGAGTCAAAGCAAAACACACACAAACCATCCCTGTGAGGTGGGCACAGAATAAGAGAGGCAACAGCAGGCAGTGGCTATGCCCTAGCCTGAAGCAGTGGGAGCAAGCATGCAAGCGGCTTGTGGGGTTGACCCACACAGCCCATCTACATCTTCCAGGCACCAGGAGGGCAGAAAAGCAGGCAGAGAGGTGCTATACACACACACACACACACACACACACACACACACACACACACACACACACTGTGCCATAGATCTATTGGGAAGTAAGTCCCAGGCAGCAAATCCCAATACCCTACAACAACAGCACCCAGGTGGAGCACGCAGCAGACATTTCTGGGGGCACAAGTAAGTTAGCCAAGGATTGTTTCCACTTTCCAGGCCATCAAAGCCAGTATGCAAACCAGCCCTGTGAGGCAGGAACAGCACAGAGAGATGCCTTTGCATCCCATAACTAATAGGAGGTTAGAAGGATAGAGTAAAGCTTTGTCTTCCTTGCTTCAGAGTTGATTGACTGCACTGTGATCACACAGCCATTAGTAAACAATAATAATAATGTTAATAATAGCACTACTACTACTACTAATAATAATAATAATAATAATAATAATAATCAACAACAATAAGAAGTTGAACCACAATGAAAGCCTGCCTGACTTCACTGAAGAGGGAAGAGCTTGGGCTATGGGGTGGTATATAAATAAATACAGCAGGGGTGATTAAGCAGCACTGCAGCAGTGTCGCTGAATCAAAACAAGAAGATTTTTTTTAAAGGCTATGTCTGTCTTTTACCAGTAAGAAGGAAGTGGACATGCCTAGGGGGAGGGGGAACTGTGGCAATTTGACTGCTCCTATCTAGGGACCAGTCTTTCAGAAGCTACTTTACACTTCAACTCATGACAGGCATAGTAGCTTCACTGGCTAACCTTTGGAGGGATCAGATGACAGGACAGGAGTGCACTGGGCACGTCCACATGCCCTATGGACCTCATCCCCTTGCACCACATCTATTCAGTTGTTCACCAAGGTTAGGGTGGGTAGCAGTGCTGTGTTTACTATCTGTTATTTATTTACTTAGTATATAATTTAAGGCTGTGTTTGTGCGTTTGGTGGGCTACTGCTTCAAAAACACTGGAAAAAGTCCGTTCAGACAAAGAAAGAAAAGTTACCCACTATCCCAAGTTACTAGGTATCCTGTTTTGCTTATGAAGCATCCTCCATTGGGATTGGAGGATGCTAAATCAGGTGATCACATTTGGGAGTTGAATCTGCCTGTCATTGCTTAAAAAAACCCTTACCCCCTCCCGCTTTAAGCGATTCTAAACAAATTAATAGCAAGCAAACCACAGCACAAAAGAGGCTGAACATCTCCACAAATGACCCCCAACCACCACTCTTTAAGCACAGTGAGTTTCACGCATGTGGGTTTCAAAACAAAAACGTTATTTGCTAATCTTTTCCGCAATGCAATCCTATGAGAAAAATATCCAAAATGGCAGGCGGAGCGCTTCATGAAAAGAGTAGCGATTTGCTTGTGGCCGCTCCTCTTCGTAATACTTCGCTAGCCCCCTGACTCACTTCTCCTCCACCTGTAACGGAGGCGAAGCCCCCCGATCTGCTTCTGCTTCTCCGAACCGAAGAGAAGCGGATCACAGCCCTACTGTCAACCTACTTCGCAAGATTGCTGACATTTTTAGATAGATTATTCTAAAGCACTATGCATCCTTGCCCTGATTCAGAGACTATGGGCATGGCTAGATGGGGTGATATCCCAGGGATTGCCCTGGGATCGTCCCTGTGCATCCACATGCATCCCTGTGCATCCACAAAGGGAGGGATGATTCCTCCCTTTACCCGGAATATCGCCGTACCCTTTAATCACGGTTTTCCCCATAGTCTTGGGATGATCCCAAGACCACAGGACATGTAGCCCGCTGTTGCAGTTTTTCCCAGACTCCTTGCGAGTAATCGTGAGGAGCCAGGAACCGCGCATGGGGCACGGAACTCCTCAGGAGCTCTGTGTCCATGGGGGTGGGGGGAGTGGGAGGTGTTTGTTTGTTTTTAAAAAAATACTATTTGCACAGGAGCGCTCCTGTGCTCTTTTATGATTAAAAAAACAAAAACAAAATGGCAAGCGTGACATCCTCTTCCTCCCAGGATGTCGCACACACGTGTAGATGGGGGATGATCTCGCGATCATAAAATTGTGAGATCATACCCCTCCACCCCCTTCGTCTAGACATGCCCCTATATGCATTGAACAATTCTCAAAGATTTCTGGCATGTGCATGTTAACCTATTAAAAGCATTTGCCTGCTCGATACACACAATTCTTTGCATGTGTGAAGATTCCTTTGTTGATGTAAAGGCGGAATGGGTGGGCAAAGTTCATGTACACACCCCAGAAGATCTGCACCCATAAGCAAGAGCTGTATCAGGCTGATATGTCTATAGAAACATTATAGCATCATGTTATCTATTTATTTATTACATTTTTGTCCTGCCCTATCTCTAAGAAGTGGTGTACTTAATTATTCTATCACTCATTTTATCTTCACAATGATCCTGTGAGTACTTCAGGCTGAGAAAAAACGAGTGGCCCTAGATGTATGTATATACCATTTACCATGTTTAAAAATATCTCTAGATCACCCAATGGGCATTGTAGCTGAATTGGGAATTGAACCTGAATAATCCTAGTCTAACAGGCTAACAACCACACTGATCTACAATTAAAGTAAATATACTCCAGCCATAGGTGAAAATAACCCTAAAGAGATTTGCTCAATATAATATAATATGGCATCCATTAGCAATCTAATCCAATCCTATCCAACCTCAACCTTAATGTAGCCCATCAATGAGATGTAATAATATCCCTGTATTTCTGGCAGGTTGGGGATGACTTTGCAGGTAGGCAAGAGAGGAAAAAAAGGTCTATTCCCTCTCTTTCTCTCACCATCACAACATAATGAAACCATCTGTTTCTTCAAACACACCTGCTAAAATATGTCACTAACAAGTTAATTGTACATTTAGCAACAAATGAGTATTATGGAGAGCAAATAAAAAGTAATACAAGTCATGTGCAGACAACACCATATAGAAAGAGCATGTCTTTGTATGTGCTGTTCACCCCATCTGAACATTTGTGTGTGTTCATCTGACTTTCTGTACAGAGCCTGCATGTATACTGCACGTACACACATGGCAGGGTACAAATTGTATGGCCAGAGCCTATGAACATACAGCTTGTATGTGTGTGTATAGACTTCATACAGGTCAGATGAATGTGAGGAGATCAAGGCTGGAAGCAGCAGATGTGATTCCTGCCCCAAATAAATCCATGCTACACAACATGTCATCTACTCATGGCTATCATAATTAATAAATCAATCAGCCAGATTATAATATAGCCTGTACATGGATGAACAATGGGCATTAGTGTCCAAGGCTTGTAAAGAATGAAATCTAATTCTGTGAAGCAGTAGGCCAGGGCCAGATATACACCAAGCAGGATATAACACTATGAAAGTGGTTTTACAACAGTATATGGAATGTGTCATGGGCTCCAACAGTTGTCAGTGCACTTCAGTGCCATTATAAATCAGTAATGTAGATCCTGCCCAGGCCTCATGGGCAATTTGGCAGACAAAAACAACCGCTATGAATGTTTAGAAAGAAAAAACGTCCTAGAACTCCCAGCATCTCATGTTGGCTGGGGAATGCTGGGAGTTGTAGGACTTATTTTTGTCTAATCATGCATAAGATTGTCCACGAAGGCCTTAGCTAGACCTAAAGTTTATCCCGGGATCATCCTGGGGTTGTCCCTGCCTGCTCCCAGGATATCCTGTGTGTCATTTACATGAACAGGGATGACCCCGGGATGATCCTGGGATAAACCTTAGGTCTAGCTAAGGCCTAAGAGTCTTGTTGCACTTTAAAAGATTAAAGAACGATCTGGCATAAGTGTTTGTGTCTGCCCATAATGCATTGCTTTCTATGGGATGTATGGTTGAATGTGCATTTCCATCCATTTTGGTAGAATTCCTCATGCATAAAGAAATACAATTTTTATGCATCAATAGAGCTAGATGAGCCATTCTGTCATGCCTGGCAAAGCCTGGGCGTGGGGAAGCATTTGTGAGTGGGGGAAGGAAAGACATGTGCTCAACCATTATTGGTCAGAGCAAATGGTGCCACTGGGCAGGGAGGGGTATTATGCTAGCCTATAAATAGGATCTTACCCCTCTCAGTGTCCTTCTTGTTCACGTGGCTCCCTCCCTCCCTCCCTGTAGACAGTGTGAGTTCTCTGGTCGCCATTCAGGGCTGAGGAGAAGTATAAATAGGTTGATTTGGCATTGCTTGTTAATTTGGTCACATTTGATGATAGGCAGGAAGGAATGGGCATCCAGAGGCAATTTCTAATGGTGAGCATTCACAGGCACTGTTGCGGTGACTGGTAATTCCTGAGAGCTCCCAGCTTTGAGCCCCGTGGCCTGGCTGGGAGATAAGGGTTTCCTCTGAGGCCAACTTTTCTCACCCACTCATAGCCCAGCAGCATGAGTTGGGGGTGACACCAGAAGGTCTCCCTACCCCAAAAGGGGCAGCCAGTGGGAGGGCGAATTCTACAGCGCCAACCCATGGGCCACGAATGGCTCACCCTACTCAGAAAGGTCTGTACCAGGCCAGACTGGATGCCCCTTTAGATTCCCCTTTGCAGATCTTTAATAAATGTGGCCCTGTTTAAACCCAAAGTTCTGTGTGTCGTCTCTTTATTTACTGACCTCCGTCTCACAATAGTGCATTGGCCGATAAATCCACTTCAGCAGAAAAACGATGAAGATGAACAAGTTACAAGATGCTTTTAGTACTATGGCCTACATGCATAATAATTTCTTTCCCAGATATAGCTTCTAACTTCTACCATCTTTATGATCTTTGCTAGATCTAAATTTCACTCCCAATTTGCAGATAATAACACAGGATAGAAACTTTATTATCCTTCTGCTAGTGGTACCTTTTCTTCCTCATCTTAATTTTGTACCTATAATAACCCCACCCCCAAATGTAGGCACAGGGACAGTTAATATTAATAAGGAAACAGAAAAGAAGTCTGAATAGCAAAGGAATGCATGGTGTATCCAGCACAGTTCCAGCAATGAATACCGAAGATTAGTGCTGCATGCCTACTTAAATCCTGCTTTGCATTTGCTACTTTATCAACCTCTGAGTGATAACCAAAACAATAAATACCAAGAACACACAGGCATCTTGCAGGGCAAAAATCTAGAGATGGTAAGTGGCAAAGCCATCAATACATTCATCCCACTTGTATTTATAGATGAGAGCTGTAATCTTTTGATCAACGCAGGAGAGTAAGCACTTCATCATATGCTGACACTCCTGCACCTGCCAACAAATTAATGTTGGCCTCCTTGGCTGAAAGTTAATTCTGGATCGACGTGCTGCTATAAAATAGACAGGATAAGTGAGTCTTACTAAAATATTCCCAGATAGGCGAGCAACAGCGATTGCTGCCTTCAGTTTTTAACTGCAAAACTGGATCCAGTTTATTATAGCTTGGGGTGGGGCGGTGGGGATTCTTGAAAGAACTAAAACCATTATAATAGGCTCCTACACAATTATCCCAGCCAATCAGTAGCTGCGCAACTGCAGTTGCTATGCCAGCACCTTCTGCAAGGTCTGGAGCTTCTGAAACAAGGATACAGTTGAGAGTACTTCATAGGAAGAGTGTGGGCAGAGCATTACCATAATGACTCCTATCATACATATTATTTTATCTGTTTCAAAGAGCTGTAGAACCCTTGAGCACTTTCTGAAGTGCAAAATTCTGGGAAGATTTTTAACTAAGGATTTTTGGTTTTTCTGATATGATATCCCCCCCCCCCCATTCTATACTTTTGCTGTTAGCAATATTGGCCACTTGGTTGCAGAAAGCAAGGGACTTTTTTTAAAAAAAAATGTATATTAAATGAGTAATGATTAATCATTACATTAATAAAATAATTAACTTTAAAAGGTTATATTTATGAAATTATCACCATCAAGAAATACATAAAATGAATGAAGAAACAAGTTGACCAGAAATCTTGTCAGAAAAGAATGAAAACAGCAGTGACACAATTTGGCATGGAATAGAAGAACTGATGGGTTTCCATAAGAGGCCGGGCAAATAAGTAAGATTGGCTGTATTGTGGAATTAGGATATCTGTATTTGGATAATTCAGTAGGTTTATGCTTTCTTGATGTGAATATACTCAAGGTATGAACTCATGCATTTTCATCAATCCAACTGAAATACACCATTCCCCCCTTTGTTTTGCATATATTATTCTGTAAAGTGTTACCCAAAATAATATTATTGGAATTAATATGAATTAATTAATTAATTGATATAGTGGGTTAATTTATTTCATGTAAAACTCTGCACTCTTGATTTGAATGTTGAGAATATAATGCACTGCCAACAATCTTGGGAAACATAAATCCTCAAAATTCAGAAAATCCTACTCCATATAATAAATAAATAAATAAATAAATGGTGTTGTTTTGTTTTGTTTTCTTTGTCAAGACTGTAGTGCTTGGATTTAAAGCCAAACTGGAGAAGAATGAGATTGGCCAATGAAACACTACCCAAGTTATATTACAGGAAAGTAGAGAAAACATATCAAGCTTTGAAGAGTCAAGTGCAGAATTGTGATTAGAGTAAACTATGAGTTGAGTAACTTTCATTGTTACAATAACACCCTGATTGTAAACACATTAATTGGAAATAAATCCCGCCATTTCCAAGAGACTTACTTCCAATTAATATGTTTACGATCAGGCTGTAAGCCATAAAAGGCTTTGTTTTATGCCAAAGAGCTTAGCGCATTGAGCATTGAAAGTTGGAAGAGCTTTTGTCTTTCTGAACATGATGATTTTGGATTATTGTTTTCCACAAGGCAAACTAAGATTCAGCAGATTTGGTCTCAGCGCTCAAACTCCATCTGCCTCCATAACTTCGGACATTGTCAAGGAAGAATGCACTTCAACAATTCAGCTTTTGTTTATCGGATTTAAAGCATTTTGTAAACTACCCAAGAATTAAGAACCATACATTTCATTGCAAAGGATGTTCCTTACCAACTGCAAACCATAGTAGAATGTTGTCATTGATTCGTTTCTTTAGACAAGAAAAATAAATATTTCCAATGTTTAGCATCACATTCATCATGCCACATCAAGTGCCATACAGTCTTATTTCCATTTTAAAGATAGATCATAGATCATAGATGATAAATTATTGATGATGTTAGGAAAACATTGTGAAGAGTTTCTTCAGTGAACTTTTCAGGATCCAGGGAAAGATGAACTGTCAGAGTTTTTCTCCACCAGCTTCGAAGTGTTTCACAGCCTGTGAACTTGCTAAATAGCTTTCCTTCCCTATTCAAGGTTTTATCGTTAGGAAGACTACTTCCAGTATTTTCTCTGCAGTAGGAAACGTGGTTCTATCAAGTTCTCCTAAATCAGCACTCCCCAACTTGGTGCCATCCAGATAATTTTGGACTTCAACTCCCATCAGCTTGAGCAAGTATGGCCAATGTCAGAAATGTGAATCTCTCTCTCTCTGTGTATGTGTTTAATAATTGTTGAATGATGTGGAAATGGGAAGGAATGGACTTATGACTGAAAAGATCCAGGAGTGACATAAACCACATGTAGACCTATTTGTAATCCCTATTTGCAAGTAGCCCTCATTTTGTTCCATGAAGTTTCCCCTCAAGCTTAGTGCCCGCTCCCTCCTGCTACCAGCTGCCACTGCTGAGGCCATCGAAGAGAAAGGATGCATTAGTCAAGCCCTCCTCTATCGTGCCTGGATCCAGCTCCAGCTGAGAGTCCCCTTCCCCACCCTCTAGGTACCAACTGCCACTGATAAGGCCATCAGAGGGAGAGAAAACAGCAGCACTTCCAAAATGTTTAGATCCAACTCCATGATTTACTGAACTTTGCAACTAAGAATCTAGTGCCTGAATTTTCTTTTTTTCCTCTGCCCTCCCATTCCCTTCTCCTTTTGTGTTGTGTCTTTTAAATTGTAAGCATGATCTTCAAAAGGCGCTCTGGGAGTCTACACTGAAGAACAGGACAAAAATGCTTTGAATAAATAAATATATTATAAATAAATAAGTTTGCATAGGGTAACAACTTCAATGACCTGGGATTTCTTGATGTAGATTATGAACTTGACTGGTGATTGAAATGCTTCCAAAATGTTAGTTTATAACTGCTTACCTGAATTTTTTCTGTAAAATGTAAGGGTAGGTTTGTTTGTTGTGCAGTCTTGTATAAAAAAATACTTCTCTTGAATTAGTTGGAAATGTATGTGCCAAATATTGAGGCCCACTGTCCAACACTGTTTGCTGTCGTGCCCATTACTCCTCTAACAGTGCAATTGTATGCATGCCTACTGGGAATTGAGTCCCATGGAATTCAATGGGGTTACTCCCAGGTATGTATGTAAAGGCTTCCAGCCTCAGTGGGTCTAATATATATCTCCAAGGGAATGCTCACCAAACTTTTTTTTTATTAAAAAAAATACATCTTATTAATTTAGTTTTATAGCCACCTTTAAGCCAAAGAAGCAGTTTTCACGAGACCCTCAAATACATGAACTGCACACCTGAAATCTATAATGCCCTCAGATCTTCATTAGGGTTTAAGTATCAAATAATATTTCATGGCTCTAACACATGCAGTTTTATCACTTTTCTCAAACAACTAGTAAATCATGTTGATATATCTAGTACAGCATTCAAGCCTCAAGGCTATAAAGCATAAAGCCCAGAAACCCCCATTCATGCATTCTTAAAAGCACATATAACCATAACTTAAACAAGTTCTGGTCAATTTGTTGTTTTTTGGTGTGTGTTTTTATGAAAGCCAAACTGGTATATATATTTTTACCCAACATTCTATTATCAGGCTCTTAAATATATAAAGAGAAGAAACAGTGACAAGCACCAAAGAGTAATATAAAGGAATAGCTGATCAGTAGGAAGACCATCACCTAAATGCCACTAAAGACCATCGGATGCATTTTTGTTTTCACCTAAATGCACAGGAAGCCCATTTAAAATCACTGAAGCTCCTTCAAGTGTTTGTTTTCAGACTATTTTTAGTCATCTTGACCATTTCTACACCTGTCTTTCCCCCCCAGTATCATCCCTGGATCATTCCTGTGCATGCAAATGCCACACAGGGATCCCGGGAGCAGGCAGTGAAGATCCCTCCATTTTCCTGGGATAATCCTAAGGAGTAAAAAGGGCCATTTGTTCTACAGAAACAACCACATTTCATGTAAGTAGGAGGAAATTTATTGGGTTAATAGTGCTTTGAAGGACCTTTTGGAAGCTCCCTGAAATTGAGTCAGACCACTGGCCCACCTAGCTCTGCATTGTTTCCACTGATGGGCAGCATCTGTCCAGGTTTTCACACAGTTATCCATCTTGTTACTTCCTGGTGATGCAAAAGATCAAATCTGAGACCTTCTGCATGTAAGGCAAGTGATCTACCTGTGGTATGACTTTTCTAACTTAGGCCATAGCTAGACCTAAGTTTTATCCCTGGATCGTCCAGGGGTCAAACCTGTTCACCTAGGCGACACACAGGGGATCCAGTGCTCAGGCAGGGGCGAACCCTGGATGATCCCAGGATAAACCTTAGGTCTAGCTGTGGCCTTAATGTTTCTTCAAGATAAAGATATAACCAGTGGGCTATATCCTAACCCTGCCATACGCTGTGGCCTCTTCAGCCTCAGACCTTCCCTCATTAGCATGACTCTACTACATGGACTCAGATGGGCATCTAGTGGGGATGGGGAATTAAAAGGAGGATAGAGAGGTGAAACTCACCTCCGTTGCTCCTCCCATACTTCCAGCAGTAGCCCTGCTGGGCATAGGAATCTCACAAACCTCTGAGATTGGAGGCTTCCATCTAGCAGGTGGCAACCCCATAACATTGCACCATGAAGGCCTTTTTCACGCAGGACAGCAGCATTGATGGTGTGTGTTACTCCATACACGTATTACTTACTTACCAATCTCATGTGGCTGAGATGAAGACTTGCAAATATAATAACTTCTATGCCTCCTTTATTCCCTTGTATTTATCTTTTCCAAAATACCTGGTAGATTCACCAAATATTAAAATGAGGGTAGCCTTCACTTGGGCAAGATTGAATGTTCTTCCATTGGCAGATTGGGTGGGTCGGCATAAGGGGGTTCCTAAGAAGGAAAGAGTATGTGGTTGCAATTCTGTGTCAACTGAAGATACTATTCATGTACTGCTAGAATGCTCTGTTTATAATGATCTTAGAACCAAATAGATCCATCATTAAGATCATCCTTTGTTGTCTGTTGTCTGACGCTGAGAAGTATGTATCTTTCAGAACATCTAAATTCCTTGTCAATGCTCTACAAATATGTGGCTATAAAGTTTAAAGGCTGTATGGAATTACTTATCTAAGAAAACCACCCATTGTCTTTATTCTACATCTGATAGGCTAAAGATAAATGTGGTGAATTATAATCAGAATGTGATATGCTCAGGGTGGTTCTGATAAGTGTTACATGCCTGTGTGGATATCCAGGGATATCAGTTCTGGAGTAGACTTGCAGAAAGGGAGGGCAGGTGTACTTTGAGTAAAATCCCACACAACTCCTACTTAGAGTAGACCCATTGAAATAAATGACACTTAAGTTAGTCATGGCTAACTTAAGTCCTGTTCATTTCAATGGGTCTACTCTAAGTAGGGCTTATATTGGATTTTTACCCATAGTTCCCTTTTCACATGTCTGGCCAAATCAGGGAGAAGTATTGTATGATCCAGTCCTATACCTTTTTGATCCCATAATATCTCAAAAAAATATTTTTAAAACCATAGTATATACTAAAACAAGCTTACCAAAGTCTGCACCAGCTTCCTTATGTAACTATCCCTCAGTCATATAGCTGAGAAAGGTGTTGACTTATCAACCAAGCTAATTGGTAGAATATCTTAAAAAGGCAAAGCAAATGAAGTTGGCTTTTCCAACAAAGGCATACATAGTCCATACAGTTTGGATATAAAATAAATTCTATTTGAGTTTACGAAGTTTTTCTCATCAAAAACAAAGGTATGTTCCCATGAGCTCTTCCTCTTTAGGTGTTGATTGCAGCAACTTCAGATATCAAAAATGTCTGAGCCACCCATACTGTTGTTTTAAGCTTTTATATTTTATATGGTATTCTATGGTATATTTTGTGGTTTTAATTTCTGTAAACTGCATAGAGAGCTTCAGCTATTGGGCAGTATAGAAATGTAATAAATTAATAAATATAAATAATAGGGCTGTGCAAAACCTACCCTCGGGCTGACCTACTACTGCCATGTATTGGGGCCAAGGCAGGCCGAATTGGCCCACCTTGGCTTGGATTCAGGGGTGCACACATACACACGAAAGTAACAAAATTTTAAAAACTGGAAGATAGTTAAAAACTTGCATGTGACAGCAATGGTCACCAACTCAAGACCAACTTATTGAGTCTGTCTCTCTGTCACCATCACACCCATACCCACCCACCCATAAGTATAAGTCCCATTGAGGGCTGGATATAAAGCTGGGAGGGAAACATAGGGAGGGAAAGGCAAACCAACTCACCTTTCATCCAGCTAGGACAGTGGTTCTCAACCTTCCTAATGCCGCGACCCTTTAATACAGTTCCTCATGTTGTGGTGACCCCCAACCATAAAATTATTTTCGTTGCTACTTCATAACTAATTTTGCTACTGTTATGAATCATAATGTAAATATCTGATATGCAGAATGTATTTTCATTGTTACAAATTGAACATAATTAAAGCATAGTGATCACAAAAACAATATGTAATTATATATTGTGAAATATTTATTTCTAATTACAAATAAATGAAATGTCTCGGTTCCGAAGACCATCGGAAATATGTGTTTTCCGATGGTCTTAGGCGACCCCTGTAAAAGGGTCGTTCGACCCCCAAAGGGGTCCCGACCCACAGGTTGAGAACTGCTGAGCTAGGAAGTAAAGGTCTTAGGCCATAGCTAGACCTAAAGTTTATCCTCGGATCATCCAGGGTTCGTCCCTGCCTGAGTGCTGGATGCCCTGTGTGTCACCTAGATGAACAGGTTTGACCCCTGGACAATCCAGGGATAAACCTTAGGTCTAGCTATGGCTTTAGGCAACAATGACCAACAACTGGTAAAAACATAAATTTTAAAAATGGCTGGTGTCCTATGCCATTGCATCTTGCAGAAGCTCATAAAACTACAATGTTAGATCTCAGGTATTAGAAGGGGATGTCTTTAATTGCAGTTGCTAAATACCTTCTTCACACAAAGCATATTCTTTCCCGCTGGAGCGTGTTCAGAAGAGGGCAACCAGGATGATCAGAGGTCTAGAAACAAAGCCCTATGAAGAGAGACTGAAAGAACTGGGCATGTTTAGCCTGGAGAAGAGAAGATTGAGGGGAGACATGATAGCACTCTTCAAACACTTAAAAGGTTGTCACACAGAGGAGGGCCAGGATCTCTTCTCGATCTCCCAGAGTGCAGGACACGGAATAACGGGTTCAAGTTAAAGGAAGCCAGATTCCGGCTGGACATCAGGAAAAACTTCCTGACTGTTAGAGCAGTGCGACAATGGAATCAGCTACCTAGGGAGGTTGTGGGCTCTCCCACACTAGAGGCATTCAAGAGGCAGCTGGACAACCATCTGTCAGGGATGCTTTAGGGTGGATTCCTGCATTGAACAGGGGGTTGGACTCGATGGCCTTGTAGGCCCCTTCCAACTCTGCTATTCTATGATTCTATGATTCTCTGTGTATATAAATTGGGGAGAGGTGCACTGAGCAGTTTAAAATGAGCAAAAGTTTAAAACGCAAGTCCCTTGTCACCTGACCATTTTTGCATTTTGTAATTTTATAAGAAATCCATCCAGCAAGTCATTTTTACATATAAACAGTTTATTATTCTTTTCACTGTTGTGCCTGTTACAGGATGACTACTTAAAATTTCAGTTTTTCTACCAATATGGTTTTTTTTTTTAATGCTGTCAATATGTTCTACCAAAGCTTTCCTGCAAAAACAGTACTCATGGTATCCCAGGAGGATTTTCTTTAATATTCAGTTTTCAGTGTGCAGTTTCTATAAAAATGCTTCATTTTCCAGAGTTTAAGCCATAAAATTGGTTACGATTTCCCATCACAAATCACTTTCCCCAACTTTTTACAAGACATTAAAATTTAATATGTGATACATTTGATATTCTGCTGGATACACATTTTCTCCACTAATTATTTTGCTGGCAACATCTGTGTTCAGCAAATTGGAGTTCACTGAATAGGGCTACACTGTATTAATAAGCCTAAAATCTCTTAGTCCTGATGTTTAATTCATTGTTTTTATGAGTATATTTCCAGGAGAAGATTTAATTTGTACATATTAAGCACCCCAACCATGTAGCATCATGCTCAGGATATATTTCATTACCTATAATCCCTAGTAATAAATCTCAGGTAAACATACTCAACCTTCCGTCCTTTTGTTCATTGAAAAAGGAGAAAAATCATTGAATTCATTAAGGAGGAAAGAGAAGACTTGGTGTTACGTAAAATATATTCATTCTGCATAGACATCTAATTATCCCCTTTAACACACACACACACACCACCCTTTGCAAGGCTTTAAGCATTTAGTTTGCAATCCTATACCCATATGATAGAATTTAATGGGACTTACTTTTGAATAGATATGCCTAGGATTGCACTGTTAGGGAATAAGGAAATTATTTTGCCCCTAGTAACTGAATCTGCCAATTGGAGCAATATTTGTAATAGATATAGTGCAATGAGTCCTCGTGTCTGTCTCAAAGGATGAACTATACTTTAATGCAATTAATTTTTTTCTTACATTGTACACACTATGCAGGTTGCAAATGAAATGAAATCTAACAAGGAATATTAATAGTAAGGAAATGGCTTTTTAACCAGAAATATAGTTTTTCATTTGGGAAGGAAAAGAAATTAATCATCTATTTATTTAAAACACTCAGCATTTTTAAGGGTTTGTGTATCAAGGTCTGATTATAGGATTATCCAAGTCTGTTTTTAGTTAATCTGTTCTTAATGAGCAAGTCTTAGCTGCCCTGACATATTCAGTTATGGGAATATTTTCCCTTTTCACAATACTCCCAAGAAGAACCAATATTGTAAGCCCCTGCAGAGTGCTAAAATATCCCACGAGAGCCCTAAAAACATCAAAACAAATAATAATAGTTTCAGTACTGGTGGAGGACATAGCATGGAGATTCTGAAAGCATAGGGCATGTCACTATAATGGCATAGACTCCTGGCCTGCATGCTTTGTGCTGGAAGGCACATCTCTCTACCAAGGATCACAATGCAAGAGGCTGTATTCCTCACACCCACCATTAAAGACTCATTAAAGACTGGGGCTGCCTTGAGGTGGCAGTTTGCCCCCACTTTAGGGGAAAAAAGACCGTACTTTTGCTGTGGGGTGGTATTGGGTAGTCTCAACGCAGGAGGCAGTTTGGACTTTCCGGTGGCCATTCAACTTGCCAGGCCCACCCCTTCTCCCTCACCTGGTTTCTGGCGATCAATGAGAGGTTGCCTTCTGTCCAGGAATGCCTCCAGTGTGGCACCAGCAAGGACAGATGGCAGAAGAGCTGTGTTGACTTCGCTCCGTCAGGAAATGTTGGGGTAAGTCCCTGACTTTTCCAATGTGCATCTTCATCTCTTTGCCTCACCACAGCAGCAAACTGGCAGCTGCATCATATATGCCGTTTAGACAGCCCCACCCTTGGGAAGGTACTAGAGTACCTCTCCTTTGGGTCATTTGTTCTAGCCTTCACAGTCAGGACAGAAAAGCAACAAGTGGGGTGGGGGAGCAGGGTTCCTCTTGTTCCCCCACACACATACTATATTTATATGTGACATATGATTATGCATCAGGAAGTGTTAACAGCTGGCTCCTTGAATCCTCCTTTGCTTGTAACCTTCACAGGGACAAGATATGGATTCTACCTAATAGTACAATAAATCTTAGTAAATTGTGTGTGTTTTTCCCATGAAAGGGGTGGGTGGGGGAAACCAAGATAAAACTAAAAAGCCCAAGATTACTTTACAGATAAAAATGCTAGTGATGTGACCTTAGATGAAAATAAACTGCTAGCAAGATTGCTTAATGATTAATAAGTAATTAGTTCCACCATGACAGATAGCTCCTGTCAGACAGTTATGCACTTATGCTAAAAATGGGACTTCTAAAAAAAAATTAAGCTATTTTTCTTGTTTTGCACTTTCCCATTGACTTTAACAGGATAACTCCCAAAGAGATTGGTAACTGAGCCAATTTTCTCCTGGGAACCAAGTATATTCAGTTGTTCTCTGTCCTCTTCTCAATAGTTAAAAGCACAAGCATAGCTTGTGTTTAAATAAATTTTCATCTATTTAAATAAGTAAAATCATATTATTTGGTGGGCATTAATACATATGCATTGTCTTGTATAAAAACAAACAAAACAAACACCTATTTAGGATACAAAATATACTTGAGGATATGAACTCACAGAAGCATATGAAGCTACCTTGTACCAAGTCACACCATTGGTCCTTCTAGCTGTCTATTTTTTTTTTAGACAGGAGTCTTTTTCAGTACACCTGACAATGCTGTGATCGTGGGATTTTTGCATGCATTGCAAAGTATATGTCCACTGAGCTATGGCCCTTCCCCAAATAATTTGCCCAGTATTGGGCAAAAGGCAAGATACAAATAAATATAATAATAATAATAATAATAATAATAATAATAATAATAATAATAATGATAATTTCCTTATCCACAACCCATCAATAGCCCATATCTTTTCTCCAGACTTCCATGTACCACAAACAAATGGCTTTTCCATTAAACAGTAGATCCTTAGGCAGTATGAAAAACTATGCTTGAAAGTCCCTATAGCAGGAGTGCCAAAACTCTGAGGCCTGAATTCCATTTCGGAGAAGACTTCAGGGGCCACATTCTACTGGTGGGTGGGACTGAAGGCAAAAGATGTGTGGAGCCAAACACTAAAACTACCAGCATAGTTTAGCTTAAAGCTCTCGCTGCCATTAACCCAGGGTAGATCTGCACTACTGCTTTATAGTGGTGCTGAAGTGCCCTACTAAGTGTTGGGGCACAATCTGCATTCCATATACCACTTTTATAGTGTTTTTTCCTGCTTTTTATTCCACATTCGTAATGATTTGGCCAAAGGTGAAGATCTGTTCTCAGGAGAAGCATTTCAACCCTTTTGTGGGGAGGATTGCACAAATGCTGGAAAATCATTAATCAGTGGTTGGGGAAAGAGGATGCATCTATGGCAAAAAGGTGGGACCAGGAGAAAGGGCATAGCCTTCAGAGCAACCCCAGAGGGCAGGATTGGGACCCCAGGAGGACCATATTTGAGTCTGAGGTTCTCCATCCGTGCCTTAGTGTTTCAGAAGTACTTTGACATGTGATGCACAGAACTGTTTGTTGACATTAGTGCTGTGAAATCTTCCACAATTCCTACCAATCATTCGATAGAAAAGGCATTGTTTTCAAAAGGAAACTTATTAGTGAAGAAATTTTGGAGAAATTATTCTGGGTTGGGCTTGGGTTTCTTGTGGATTGCTGTGGAGTGTGCATGAGTGTCTTGTTTTTCATTGTACAATCATGTCTGCAGGCTGTAGAATCCTTCCACATTTCAGTTAAAGCCCAGGGTAAGATATCACGAAGTAATTCCTCCCAGAGGGCCATTTTAGATCTGTAAGCACAGGCCGCCTGAGAGGCTGCAAAGCAATGCAGAGATGTGTAATAGAGCATCTCTACGTTAAGCAAAAAACAAACAAACATTCCCTTACTGGGGATTCTTCTTGCAGAACCATTCTGGAATTAAAATGGGCATAATCAACATATTTGTTACTGCATTTTTGGTGAGTTAAATATCAGTGGAATAAACCTCAAAAACAGTGGGAGAGGCACCAGAGGATGACTATGTCATGAAAAAGTGCCAGAAACTTCCATGAGTAACTAATTTTTATTATGCTATACAAGTTCCATGTGAAAAAGCCCAAAGAAAGATAGCATATACACACACAGTGCCCTCGGCTGCCTTACAGTGACTAGGTAACTTTTAACCTGCTGATTGTCCTACTATGATTTCAATTCTTGTGAACCGTCCAGAGAGCTTCGGCTATTGGGCTGTATAGAAATGTAATAAATAAATAAATAAATAGGTAAGCTCAAATACAGCACAAAAAAGTTCAAAACACCATGAAAATGAGGCAGAATAATGGAAGCCTATTTTATGGAAGAAAAACTTTGAGGAAATTGGAAGACAGTTTTGGCTTAACATTAGCTCCACCTCTTACTGGAGTTTCACCCCTCATACCTGCATTGTGGTGAATGCAAAATAGGGGGCTATTCTGCTAATACAGATTATGATGATGCAGCTGAAAAAAATATTCAAAACGAGAGAGAGAGAGAGAGAGAGAGAGAGAGAGAAGCTGCATGACAACCTCTGCTAATGGTGAGCCTGACCTTTGATAAACTGTTGAGAATTTCCTCCACCCCCCTGGAGAAATTTGGTGAAACAGTCGTCACCCCCCTCCCAACCCCATTTCTCTTCCGACAAATAGGGTGGAGAATTTTGAGAGGCCTCTTGTGCACCAATCTAGTTGACATGTGCAAGAGCAAAGTCCTGTTGGGCACAGCAAACTGGTTTCTTTGAATCCTGACTGCCATGTGCATTCTGGTGGCACATGGATCATATTTGCAATGTCTACAAATATGGCAACGCCACATAAGTCTACAATTTTTTTTCTTGGTACAACATGGATAAGGTTTTATTTAGCCCTGTTCTTTGCCTCACTCATATCACAGGTTTTTGTTTTTCATTTGACTCTTTGTGCTTTAGTCACTGCTGAATATATCCTCCAATTAATAGATGAATAAATAATGTGTTGTAGCACCAGGCATCTGTCCAAAGACCAAGTAACACACATTTAACTATCCATTAATGCCCATGTATTCCTAGCTCAATGACAAATATAACTGCCATAAAAATCTAGGCTATTAGTCACATTCCTATAAGATTAGGGCATGTATCTCAGCAGAGTCATTGACCATTGCATTGACCAGAGCATCGATTGATGCTGCTTCTGTTTAGATAAATATTATGGTGGCATGGGAAATAGTCCATTAAGAGGAGGAGGAAGGAACCGTATTAGATCAGATCACTCCCAGTTATAGCAGGAAGCACACCTCATTAGTTTGATAATATTATTGTGTATGTCATACAAATTCCCACACTGAGTATTTGAATCAGTGAGGTATTTAGAAAAGTTAGCCACACAAAAACGTCAAGCCCAGAAACAATAAAACATTGTGCAAGTCATATTTTACATTCACCATTCAAACACCTTTTTCTTTTTCTAAATGGAAGAATCTAACACATTTGCAATATTGTTGTTCTTCCGAGGTTACTTGTTCTACAGAGATTAGAGTTTAATTATGAAGAAAGTGATGGCTGTGATAAATCACTCTTTGAAATGGCTATCTCTTGTCTTGTCTCAGTTATTCTAAGCTGCATTAATTCTGTCCATCCTTTGAGGGGAGAAATCAGGGATGACTCTTTCTATCAAAGTCACCTAAAAACCAAGGATACGTATGATCGATGAAGGATCTGTTATGGCATTTGTTACACAATGGATATTTGTGCTACCTCTCCACAGGGACACATGTATTGTTCCATTCATTTCTTAGCTTGGAGCTGGGCTTTTTCCTTACAATAAATAATCTTCATTGAGTAATATATGTAAATTTATTTTGTTTTCAGTGGAAACTAAAGCCTGGAGCAGGATGGTGGTTATTGGTAACTTCTGTATGTTCTTATTATAGACATTTGCCAGATTTACACCTTGTGTCAAATCATTACAAATGTGGAATAAAAAGCAGGTTATAACACTATGAAAATGGTATATGGAATGTGGATTGTGCCCCAACAGTCATCGGTGCACTTCAATACCAATATAAAGCAGTAGTGTATGGCCTTAGCTAGACCAGCGGTTATCCAGGGCTGATACCTGAGATCGCCCCTGTGCATCCAGATGACACACAGGGGATCCCAGGATCAAGGAGGGATCATCCCTCCCTAGCCCCGGGATAAAGCCCTACACTTTGGGCCTGGCCTTTCCCGCGGTCTCAGGCTGAACCCGAGACCGTGAGCATGTGGCCCGTTTCCGTGGCTTTTCCCGGCTCCGTGCGATTACTTGCACAGAGCTGGGAGCTGCGCCCATCAGGGCTAGGGTGGGGGGAGCGGGGAAATCAACTTTAAAAAACCCTTACTTTTCTGCTCCAGCGCAACTGGCCCTTTTAAGAAAATAATAAAAATGGCTGGCGCGATGGCTCTCTTCTTGAGCTCGTTGCGCCTTACGTGTAAATGAGGGTGAGATCTCGCATTATTCACAACGCGAGGTCTCCCCTCCTCTCCCCCGGATTTTCAGATAGGTCCAGCAAAAGCCTGGATCTAGCCACTGTGATGAAGAGGACAGCTAGAAAATGCCCAACACAGGGAACACAAGGTACAATAACAGGTTTGGGGAAATACAAACTGCTTTGCCCACAATCCCTTATCACTTTTAGTCCCTTTCCTTGGTCATGGACATATGGCTTCCACTAATTGATTTATTTCTTTATATATCATTCTTCCTGCATCGAGCAGGGGTTTGGACTCAATGGCCTTATAGGCCCCTTCCAACTCTACTATTCTATGATTCTATGAAAACTCAACGCAGCCTGCATAAGCCCTCAGGGATCTTCTAGCCAGGAATGATCAGGACCAGGACCATATCTGCTTAGTTCCAACAATGCTGCAGTATCCAGTGCTTTTACAAGGAGGAGGGCCTTCTCTGCTGTGGCACCCCGGCTGTGGAATGAGCTCCCTAAGGAGGTTTGCCTGGCACCTACACTATACTCTTTTAGACGCCAGGTGAAGACTTTTTAAAAAATTCTCTAAGCATTTTAACAGTGTATAAAAACGTTGCTGTTTTAAATTTGTATTTTAATTTTGTAGTTCTGCACTGCTGCTGATTTTATCCTGGTTGTGTTTTTATTTTTTATTTTATATCATTCTTTTATACTGTTTTATACTTTGAATGGTTTAAATTTTTGTGAACTGCCCAGAGAGCTTCAGCTATTGGGCGGTATAAAAATGCAATTAATAAATAAATCCATGCCATTGGGTCTAAAATGATTTAGAACTTTACCTAATGGAAAATACTTTTGAAATCCTGCACATATTCATATCTGTCTAAGTGAGGAAGAATGACATCTCTACTATAAACTGACAGGTGGTTAACTGTCAGTTCAGGGATTTATGCAGAAAGGTGCTTAGAAGTGTAGAAAATTAAAAAAGGGAAATATAGTCCAAGGTATCTCCCTGTCACTAGAGGTTTACCTGTGTAAACATGTTGCTGCATTTGTAATTAGATGCATATGGAAGTTAATTGTACTGGGATGACAGAGATGTCTTTGCCCTCTGTAAACAGGAATTACACCTGGGGTTCTTGGATGTAGCCAGATTTTGAAGTTAATTAAGTCTGGATAATTTTCTGAATATTAAATTCACTGGGAACAAATATTGTAATACACAACTGATATATATAACTGCCAAGTAAAGTCTATCAGCAAAGACCAAATAAGGATGATCCCATTGACTAAGTAGGATCTACAGTGACATTATTCTATCTAGGCTACAAACAACAATATTTAGTGTGATCCACAAAGTGTTCAAAGGATGCTATCCATTTTGTTCACTCTCCATGTTGGCAGAACCAGTCAAGACGTTGGAAAGCCAAGATCTATCTCGGAGGTGGATATTGCATGGTCCACTGTCTGTACAACTACCAGATTTGCTGTTCTGTTCCTGGCATATTGTTTTTGTGACTGGTTAAGAGATGTCACAGAACTTTGAAGTAAAAAAATGTGAAACTCATCCATTGCACTCTTTCAGAGCTTTCCTCAGAATTCTTTGGAAAAGATTGAGCATTTTCTGCACTCCTGTGGGCATAAAGCATGTATGGCCAGGCTTGGCGTTAATGTCCCTGCAAGCACCCTGATCTTCCTGTGTTGAATGGAAATATTTGAAGGGCATTCTAAGCACCTTAAGCTGAATGCATTTAGCACACACTTAAAATATCGAGAAAGAATCCCAGTCACAGGGAGGATTCTCAGCATGTTCAGCCCGAGCTGCTTAGAATCCCACATCAGAGCTTTCCATTCCATGTGGGAAGGTCAGAGCTGGAGCGGGCAGAGGCTGGGACATGGCAGGGAAGGCTTGCATGCCTTTCCCCCCACAGCAGCTCCATCTCTTCATTGGCTTCCAATTCACTTCAGAATCCAATATAAACTTCTCCTGTTAACCTTCAAAGCTTTTCATGGTCTAGCTCCTTCCTATCTCTCCTCTCTCATCTCACACTATTGCCCCGCTCGTGCTCTTTGCTCCTCTGATGCCATGTTTCTCGCCTGCCCAAGGGCCTCTACTTCCCTTGCTCGGCTCCGTCCATTTTCTTCTGCTGCCCCTTACGCCTGGAACGCTCTTCCAGAACATTTGAGAACTACAAGTTCAATTGCAGCTTTTAAAGCTCAACTAAAAACTTTTCTTTTTCCTAAAGCTTTTAAAATTTGATGTTGTGCAGACTTTATACTGTTAGCTTTACCCTACCCTGTGCCTGCTTACCCTACCCTGTGCCTGTTTGCATTCTCTTCCCCTCCTTATTGTTTTACTATGATTTTATTAGAGTGTAAGCCTATGCGGCAGAGTCTTGCTATTTACTGTTTTACTCTGTACAGCACCATGTACATTGATGGTGCTATATAAATAAATAAATAAATAAATAAATAAATAATAATAATAATAATAATAATAATAATAATAATAATAATAATACTTTATACCCACCAGCATTCTTTTATTGCCAGCATAGGGCTGGAGAGTTTTGCAGATAGAGAAGGAATCTCAGAAATAATGACACAGGCACCAGAGCTTGGGATAACTAGGGCCTCTTTATTTAATTGGGTCATTCACCCCTCCCTGGATCTGCTTGTGAGAATGTGGGAATCTAATTAATCCTTTCTCCAAGCAACTTGCCTGCATTATGGGTGAGCCACTTGGCCAAGCCAGGAGTCAGGTAAAGCCTGGCTCCTTTCTTGAGCTACACTTCTGTGCTTGGGGGGAGACCACCCCATGTCACCCCTGCCCAAAGCTGCACAACTCCAAGAAGGCGAGACAGAGAGGTCCCCAAAGGCAAGACATTTATCCTGAGTCCTGAGCCACACAGCCCTCAAGAATCAGGCCTCCAAACTTGCCAATCACTATAAGATGCCAGTGAGACAATGGAACCTGTTACCTAGGGAGGTTGTGGGCTCTCCCACACTAGAGGCATTCAAGAGGCAGCTGGACAACTGTCAGGTATGCTTTAGGGTGGATTCCTGCATTGAGCAGGGGGTTGGACTCGATGGCCTTATAGGCCCCTTCCAACTTTACTATTCTATGAGTGGTCACCAAACCTCTTCTGATGTCCTAAGATTCCCACACAACACTGTTCATTCCAAACAACCTATTTACCCTCCCTCAACTAAAATAAATTAAATACCAGTAAGGGGTAGGCCAAAAACCTGTAAAAAAGAGTTGATCCATGGCAGATAAAATTCCTACTCATCTCCCCCTCCAAAGGGAGTGCCTGGCCAACCCCTTACTAGTTATAGGGCGGGAGGTTGGGAGTTGGAAAAGCGAAAGAGGCCAGGGAGCATGGGGAGCGTACCTTTAAAGGCTTGCCCCACCCATGTTAGACACCGTCCACATGCCCAAGACATGTGGAGCATTCTTTCTTTCTCCTTCCTGCCCACAAATGCCTCCCCCTTCCAGTCGTGCCGAAAGGGTGGGAATAGCGCATCTGAAAACTCAGAAAGACCCCAGCCAATGAGAATCAAGCTATTATGAATCAAGAAGAAGGGACTCCAGGGATGTTCCCAGCCCTCCCCTTGATAAGGCCTAGAGAGCTTCCCAACTCTGGCTTCTTCCTCATGAGCCCTCTCCCCTTTCCTTTCTTTGTAAGTCACCCTACAGTAGCAGTGGGTGTGGCTGTGGGATTAGCCAAAGACAGGGCTTCTCTTTGGCCTTTTTCACAAAGCCTAACATACAGGAAGCTATTGGCACAAACAGAGTGAAGGCCCAGTAAGAACTCGGAACATGTAGTCATAGCAAACTGCAATGTTCAGGGGCTGTTGTGCTGAGAATTTCTTGTTGGTTGTGCTTTAGAGCTCACGAAGGCCTGAGGAATAGGTCTCCCTTTTTATCCCCGTTGCTGCTGCAGGAACATAAGTTTAGAGGAAAGGGCAGAGGAAAGAGATAGCTTAAAATAAGCTAAGCTTGCTTACAAACCAAGTCAAAATCCATTCATAATTAGCCTTTGTATTTCCAAAGATGTGGTGGGTGGGGGCGGAGCTGCATTTGTTCATTTACAAACTCCTCACATTCTGAAATTCAGTAGCATTGTTTCTTCCCCAAATTGATCAAGACTGGCAGTTGTTGCAAGGCTTTTAAGCTGCCAGCCACTGTTTGCTCCTCAGGTTTGGTAGATACTGGGCTGGTATGTAGTAGATATCTGTGCTGGTATATGGAGTCACGGGTCCAGGAGACGACAGCAGCAACAGAAGACTACGCTGACTGTCGCTTGTCAGCATAGCAAGTCATATCTGCAATGTACACATAACTTGATTTGGTTTGTGTTGAAGATTTGGTTCTAATACTTACTCCATTCATGTCTAAACACTAATCTAATCTAACCTACACACATCTGTGACATTTTTATTAAGCTGCAATGCCATTTGAAATGCCGATGGATACCCCTTTTATGTGTAAACACTTTGCAGCTGATGATTGAAGAAAGTTCAGTACAGTTACACCAAACTGGTGTCTTGTTTATTGAGTTGTAGCTGAGCAGGACAAGTGTTAAAGTTCTGCACCTGCAAAATACTTGACTGCATCTATTGCTTTTAATTTACTGAAAGGAGAGCTTTCATATAAGGTGACAGCCAAGTGTGTTGCAGTTTAAGGGCTTTAAAAAGAACACACAATGCACACCACCAAATGTGGACATAAGCCATAGAGGGGAGAACAATACAGGTGAACCTGCCAGTAGATGGCAACATTAGTCCTCTAAGCTCTTCATCTTTCCATGTCACGAATGGCTGGTGGATTTGCCTAAGTGCCAGCACCATCTGCTGTAGGAACAGTCAGGAAGTATGTTCTCCTCGTCATCCCTACATCTGCCTTGGCAACCTCATGCTTTTGAACAAATGTGAGGTGGATATCAGGCGGTCTAAGTGCCATATGTTCCACAGTGTGGCTCGGAATCAGCATCCACCCAGTGTTGACAGGCACTGCTTCATGCCTGAATCTGAACCAAAGTGGTCTGATGTGGTCTGCTACAGTCCAAATCTTGATAGGGATCAGATCAGACTGAGACGGTCCAAAACATTTCCTAAAATATCCCTTTATGGCAACTGTAGTTTGCAATCTTCATTTAAAATGGTGGCTCTCATTGAGGACAGGTGGCTCTGGGTTTGGGGTGGGGGGTGAGAGGGGAAGGACTTCTGTTTGGCCTCGTGCCTGGCTTTCCTGGGAACCTGCAATGGCCAATCCGCTTTGGGTGTCCAGATCTTACTTCAGATCCAGATCCGAAACAGGTCTGATTGGGCCCAAAGTGTCTCAAGTTGGATTGGGGCAGATCTGGAAGCTCTGAATCCATGTTGTTGTTGTTGTTATTATTATTATTATTATTATTATTATTATTATTATTATTATTATTATTATTTATTTATTTATTTATTTATTTATATAGCACCATCAATGTACATGGTGCTGTACAGATTACACAGTAAATAGTAAGACCCTGTTCAGCTCTAGTTGACAGTGTAGCATTACAGTTACCCCTGGACTTGAGAGTAGGAAGTTTTCCTCCTTTGGCCCGAAATTGGCAGTCGACCTCTTGAGGGAAGGGGCATTTAGAATTTGACATATATCTGTTAACTTTCACAGCCTGTGGTTTGTTTACGCCACAGCCATAGCTTACACTTGGTGAAGTTGCAGGAGTAATCCACTTCTATTTCCAGAGAAATCCTCACAGACTGCTACCAAGCAAAAAAAGTGCACCATCGCACACTTAGCGGGTGGGGCTGAAAGATCTTTAGGGCACAATCCTATTCATGTTTAGATAGAAATAACTCCGACAACTCCCAGCTTTGTCCGTCCAGCATGTGGGACTTATTTCTATCCAAATATGCAAGAGCTTTTCATGACACTGCTGCTCTGAATCTGGTATTGGAGGTGATTCTGCCCAATAATACAATAGAGATGAAAGGCCATTTAACCATGAACTTGATTAGGGAGCTGCTCATTGTGACACTGTACTTGAATGAAGGGTTTTAATTACCTCTGATGCTAGCTGCTCTACTAAGAGAGTACTATTTCTTAGGGTCGTCTTGTTAGCATCATGAGATCATCTTGTAAGCATCATGAAGCAATGATGTCAAAAATGTTAGGTTTTCAGTTCTGGCTGTTGACATTGCAGCAAGACTATAGACAGTTGGAAATATTTCTCATTTAAAAAGAGGGAATATAACTTTTGAGTCGCACACCACAATCCCATGCATGAGAGCATGTCCCACTGAACTCAGTGGAACTGACTTCCAAGTAAACATGCATGAGATTAGACTTGACTATTAGCATTTCGACTTATTTCATTATCCAAATACTGCTATTAATGAATTGTATTTAAGATGTAGATTTATATCCCACCTTTCTGCACAGCATCCAAAGTGTCTCACAACAACCATGAAAACAATCACAACAACATAAATGACAATGTAAAATGGAATAAGAGCCGACAAAACTAACCAATCAAAACAGCAGTGAATTGTATTGCATTTTTAAAATCTAATTCTTGTCTTCTCCTCCAAAAGAAGTGGGAAGGGCTTGGCCTTCATCCTGAGTCACGATACCATTGCACTGTGAACCAATGGGCTAAATGGCACACTTCATGTGTCTAGTAACTCAATCAGAGGGCAATCCTTTACCTATGTATTATTTTATTTTTATTTATTTATTTTATTGCATATTTATACTGCCCAACAGCCAAGGCTTTCTGGGAAGTTTACAACTAAAACCATAATCTAACAGTCCAAATTAAAACATTAAAAATCACATGAAACCAGAATAAGCTACAGTCCAGAGAAGGCTTGTTTTAAAAGATATGTTTTTAGGAGGCGTTTAAAATATATCACCTTTTCTGCCTCCCAAACCGCATGAGAGAGGGTTTTCCAGAGGGTGGGTGCTGCTACAGAGAAAGCCCGCCATCAAGGTTCTTCATGACATCATTCTCTTCATGAAAATAAACCCACTGAAGTCATTGAAACTTATATCTGAATAGACATCTATAGGATTGTACTGTTCATGTGTATCACAAAACTGAAAAATCAGATACCACGTATTTTTGATTTTGGCTCCATTCTTTTATATTGCATTTAATATCTATGTTCATATTTTAAATTGCATTATAGAAAATATTATATATTATTTTACATGCCAATTCTTGAATTCAACAGTTTTATGAGCCTACAGGGAAACATTATATCTGAACATCTGGGCTTGCCACATGTTCTCTGCTGGAAATAAAAATAAAAAATCATTTATGACTTGTGAGTATTTAGGATTAGAGATCGAATTGGAGATGAGATGCCATATGTTTAATGGATGATATGATAAGTCATCCCAAGTTTATAGAATACTAGTAAGTATAACCATACATCCTGAAAGTAAAGTAGATCCATTCTTGCGTAGCCCTGGAGATCCTTCAACTCATAAATCAAGTGTGATCCCACCTTTCCCAATCATAGTCTGTGTGAAAATAGAATGACTGCACCTCCCTATATCCATCCTATGTACGAGAGGTCAGTGGTGCTGCCTCAGACATTTCCCACTAGATCCAGAGGGCCAACATGGACAGTCCATTGAAATGTCCCCACTTCTCATGGTGGCACCACAAACATGCAGCAGTGGTTTTTTATCAACAATTATACCACAGATCAAACATTTGAGGATCAATCTGATCTTTTTCTTTTTCTCTCCAGGAGGAGAAAATTGAATCGCCTGCCCACACACTCTTTGCTTCCTAAAATCCCTCCCACAACTTTGGTTGTTAGGAAAAGAAAAGGAGAAGCTCTCCATTGGAGGATTTTTTTCTTTCTTTTTCTAACCCCTATGCAAGGGGTGGTGTGGGAGGCAATTTCAGGAAGAAAAAGTGCACAGGGGCAAATATTTCATCCTTCCCTCCCCATGTACAGTGATTCCAATCCAAATGAAGGCCACAGCACTTACTGTAGAGCAAAAGAATGTATATAATAATAATAATAATAATAATAATAATAATAATAATAATAATAATAATAATATCCCGCCTTTCCCCCAAAACTAGGACTCAAGGCGACTTAAATTAAAACATGTACATGTACAAATTAAAACATGCACAGTTAAAACAAATATAGATACACAAAAATTAAAACAATAATTACCAAGCTACAACATTTTAAAACATTTTAAACATGAACATATATATTTTAAAAATCCACTATATCCACAGTGCATTAACAGAGGTCTAGACTACTCCCCAAAGGCCAGCTGGAACAAAAAAGTTTTAGCCTACCTCCAGAAACACATCAGGGAGGGAGACAGACTAGCTTCCCTGGGAAGGGAGTTCCAGAACCCTGGGGCAGCCACCGAGAAGGCCGTCTCCCACGTTCTCACCAGGCATCCCTATGATGGTGGCCGGACTGAGAGAAGGGCATTCCCTGAAGATCTCAGAGTATGAGCAGGCTCATAGGGGAGAATACGGTCTTTCAGATAACCTGGACCCTTTATAGGTCATAGCCAGCACTTTGAATTGGACCCTGAAACAGACTGGAAGCCAGTGAAGCTGTTTTAACAGGGGCGTTGTGTGCTCCCTGTACCCAGCCCCAGTCAACACTTTGGCTGCAGCTCGTTGAACCAGCTGAAGTTTCCAAACATTCTTTAAAGGCAGCCCCACATAGAGTTTGTTACAGTAATCCAAATGGGCTGTAACTAAGGAATGTGTCACCATGGCCAGGTCTGACATCTCTAGAAATGGGTGCGGTTGGCACACTGGCATATGCACTCCTGGCCACTGCCAAAACCTGGTCATTCAGGCTCAGGGCTCAGTCCAGGAGAATACCCAAGCTGCAAACTGGTGTCTTCATGGGGAGTGTAACCCCATCCAGCACAAGCTGAATCCCTATTCCCTGACCTGCCTTGTGATTGACAAGGAGCACCTCTGACTTGTCTGGATTCAGCTTCAATTTGTTTGCCCTCATCCAGTGCATTACTGCCAACAGACACCAGTTTAGCACCGAAACAGCTTCCTTGGATTTAGATGGAAAGGAGTAGTAGAGTTGGGTATCATCAGCATACTTGTGGCACCACACCCCAAAACTCTGGACAAAGGTTTCATGTAGAAATAGCATGGGAAACAAAACAGAACCCTGAGGGACTCCACAGGCCAATAGCCAAGGAGTCGAACAGGAGTCCCCCTGCATCACCTTCTGTGTCTGTCCCTCCAGGAAGGAATGGAGCTACTGTAAAACAGTGCCTCCAAGTCTCATCCCAGTGAGGAAACCCAGAAGGATGCCATGGTCAATGGAATCAAATGACACTGAGAGGTCCAGCAGAACTAATAGGGACACACTGTCCCCCTGTCCAGTTCCCAGTGTAGATCATCCACGAAGGTCACCAAAGCTGTTTCTGTCCCATAACCAGGCCTGAAGGCAGATTGAAATGGATCTAGATAATCTGTATCATCTAGGAATCCCTGGAGTTGGGAGGCCACCACACGCTCCAATACTTTGCCCAGAAATGCAATATTGGAGACTGCCCAGTCATTGTCTAATGCATTGAGGTTCAAGGAGGGCTTTTTCAACATAGGTCATAGTATCGCCTCCTTCAGGCAGGGTGGAACCATGCCTTGGCAGAGGGAGGCATTAACCACTCCACTCAACCACTCGGCCAGTCCCCCTCTGGCTACTTTTATGAGCCAGAAAGGGCAAGGACCTAGCATACATGTGGTACCTCTCCAAGGATCCTGTCCACATCCTCAGGCTGTACAAATTGAAAAGTATCCAATAACATTGGACAAGCAGTGCCAAAGTTACATCCACTGGGCCTGTCTCAACTACAGTGTCCAAGTTAGAGCAGATCCAAGCAATTTTATCTGCAAAGCGCTGGGGAAATTGTTCACAGCGGGCTGCAAGCAGGTCTGAATTCTCCTCTTGGTGTCCAATGTGTAAAAGGCCCCTGACCACCCAAAACAGCTCTGCTGGACTGCTCTTTGCAGATGCAGTAGTTGCAAAAAAATAGTTTTTTGCTGCCTGTATTGCCACAGAATAGGCCTTCAAATAGGCTGTAGCCCGTGTTGGATCAGTTTCACTCCAAGTTTTCCACCAACACTGCTCTAGTCGCCATCTCACTCGTTTCATCACCACCAGCTCCCTGAAAAACTAGGGGGCTGGTGTGGCTCCACTCCGTGAGAAAGGATGTTCAGGGGAGATGGTGTCCACTGCCCTGGTCATTTTCCCATTCCAGACATCAACCAGAGCTTTGAAAGAATCACCTGCCAAGGCAACAGGAAAAAACCCAAGAGCCGTCAGGAAACCATTTGGAGCAATCAGCTTCCTAGGGTGGACCATCTTAATTGGTCCTCCATCCCTGCAGATGTTATGAGTGCCAGCAAGTCTAAACCCCATCAGGTAGTGATCTCCACTCTCAGATCACTATCACCCCATCCAACACAGAAAACAAGGTCCAGAGCATGCCCAGCAGCATTGGGTGGGGCCAGATACTATTCTGGACAGACCCATGGTTGTCATGGCAGACATGAAGTCCTGAGCCACTCCTGACAGGGCAGCCTCAGCATGAATGTTGAAATCCCCAGCACAACAAGCTGGGGGGGGGACTCCAACATTAACTCTGAGACTACCCCAGCTAGCTCAGGAAGGGAGACTGTTGAGCAGCAGGGTGGACGGTACACCAACAGAAACCCTATTCTGTCCCAGGAACCCACCCTCAGGTACACACACTTGAACCCTGCAGACTGTGGAACAGGGCACCTGTTCAGGGGGTGAAAACCCAATAGACCACTGCCACTCCACCTCTCTGCTCCCGCCCCAGCCTTGCTTGCTGCTGGACAGAGAACTGTGGTGGGTAAACCTGAGAGAGTTTAACCCCCCAGCTTCATCCAACCAGGTCTCTGTGATACAGGCCAGGTCAGCATGCTCATCCAGGATCAAGTCCTGGATAGCCGTTGTTTTCCCACTCACTGACCTGGTGTTCACCAGCAGCAATTTCAAGCCAGGGAGTCTGTTGCCAGAGCCATCCCGGTTATTTGAGTTGGGAGACAGTTTTGGGACATCCAGCACCCTGTTGCTGTTTCTTCTTAGGGCATCATTGCCTTCCCCCTCCATATTTCCTTTGTGATGGCAGCTCCCTGACTCCCATCACCTCCCCCTTTCCCTGGAAGGCACATCCTTGTTACTACAGACTGGCAGTACTCTCCAGTGGTGTTACTTGCAGGCAGGCTTGCAGGCCAAAGCTGGAAGCAAGCAGCCCCCTATTATTATTATTATTTATTTATTTATATAGCACCATCAATGTATATGGTGCTGTACAGAGTAAAACAGTAAATAGCAAGACCCTGCCGCATAGGCTTACAATCTAATAAAATCATAGTAAAACAATAACGAGGGGAAGAGAATGCAAACAGGTACAGGGTAGGGTAAGCAGGCACAGGGTAGGGAAAAACTAACAGTAGAAAGTAACAGTAGAAGTCTGCACAACATCAAGTTTTAAAAGCTTTAGGAAAAAGAAAAGTTTTTAGTTGAGCTTTAAAAGCTGCGATTGAACTTGTAGTTCTCAAATGTTCTGGAAGAGCGTTCCAGGCGTAAGGGGCAGCAGACGAAAATGGACGAAGCCGAGCAAGGGAAGTAGAGGCCCTTGGGCAGGCGAGAAACATGGCATCAGAGGAGCGAAGAGCACGAGCGGGGCAATAGTGTGAGATGAGAGAGGAGAGATAGGAAGGAGCTAGACCGTGAAAAGCTTTGAAGGTTAACAGGAGAAGTTTATATTGGATTCTGAAGTGAATTGGAAGCCAATGAAGAGATTTCAGAAGCGGAGTAACATGGTCGGAGCGGCGAGCTAAGAAGATGATCTTTGCGGCAGAGTGGTGAACAGAAACCAACGGACTGATGTGAGAAGAAGGAAGGCCAGAGAGAAGAAGGTTGCAGTAGTCCAACCGTGAAATAACCAGTGCATGAACAAGCGTCTTGGCAGAAGAGACAGACAAAAATGATCGAATCCTGGCAATCACCACCCAGAGAGCTTTGGCTATTGGGCAGTATAAAAATACACTAAATAAATAAATGTTCCCGAAGTGGCTTCACCAAAGGGGCACCCACCAACATCCGAGGCACGCCTGATGGGTACGGGAGAGAGGGCCTTCTCGGTGTCTGCTCCAAGGCTCTGGGACTCCCTTCCCAGGGAGGCTAGGCTGGCTCCCTCTGTGCTACACTTTCAGAGCCAGGCAAGGGTTCATCTAGTCCAGAACTCTGTTCATACAGTGGCCAACCAGCTGTTGATCATGGGGCATGGTACAACAGATCAATCTCACCCATGTTTCCCAACAACTAGTGTATACAGGCCTACTGCCTCCTTTTCTCCATGCTAAAGTATCCCAGCTGTTGTCACCTTCCCTCATAGATGCTCCAGCCCCTTTATAATTTTAGTTGCCATTTTTTGCACTTTTTCCAGCTTTAGATTCCTTTTTTTTAGGCAAGGTGACCAGAACTGTACACAGTATTCTAAGTGTGGTCACACCACAGATTTATATAAAGGTTGAATGATACTGGCAGTTTTATTCTCAATTCCTTCTCTAATTATATCTAACATGGAGTTTGTCTTCTTTACAGCAGCAACATACTGGGTTGACATTTTCACTGCAACCCCAAGATCTCTTTCGGTCATTGCTAGCTCAGATCCCATCAGGTTATACTTGAAGTTGGGATATTTTTGCCACAATGGGCATCGCTTATCACTTTACACTTGCTTACATTGAACTGCATTTGCCATTTGGATGCCTATTCTCCCAGTTGGAGGTTCTCACAATCTCTTTTTGTTTTAACCACCTTAAAAATTTTGATGTCATCAGCAAACTTCACTGCTCATTCCTAATTCTAGATCGTTTATGAACAATTTGAAAAGAATTGCTCCCAATACCGATCCCTGTGGGACCCCACTACTTACTTCCCTCCATTGGGAGAATTTACCATCTATTCCTATTCTCTGCTTTCTGTTCTTTAACCAGTTACTTATCCATAAAAGGACCTCTCCTCTTATTTCATGACTGCTAAGTTTGCTCAGGAGTCTTTTGTGAGGAACAAGACAAGTAATTTTATACAATTATGTGTGCTGTTTAAAAAGTAAGTAGAGAGAAGCTTTTCTCCCTGTCTCACAATACTAGAACCTGGAGTAATTCAATGAAGCTGAATGGTAGCTTTTTAATATGTGTGTGTTTATAACACTCATGCACGTGATCATATCTGCTAGGTAATGAATTAAGACAGTTGTACAGTATCCCTGTAGATTTAATTTTTCATTTGCAATATACATTCCAGTCAGCAGCAACCAATTTACTGGAAAAAAAGCCAGAGCGTTAGGACAAACCTGGAGCTAGAAATAAACCCACCCACCAACCCACCTCTGTGCTTTAAAGGAAAAACATGGAAGACTTGGCTGAAAGAAAGAGTTCCCCTTCTAACATCAAGAACATTCCAATCAAATTAAGAAGGCTCCTGGTAGAACAAACTCTTTAAATCATTGGCCTTTTGTTGGTTTAATTACAGCAGGTGGCTTTGTGCACTTTCCATATGATTCCTGACACATTTATTCTAAATACTTGAGAGAGAGATCTCCTGGCAATACGTGTGGACCAAAAATACTTCATTTACTACTCATGAGAACAACAATGAATACAAATAGCATGTTGGGGTTATTACTCATATCCTCACCTGGCATAATTTGCCTCAGATCTATTAAAACAACTGGTGGCATAATTGCTTGCACCTGTCAATGAATTGCTTTTGCTTCCAAATAGCTTAAAAACCAACAGTAAATATTCCCCTTTCTCTTCTTTTCTAACTCAGTTTAAACTGAACACCCAAGGTTGTCTGGCTATTTGCTCAATTCATTCTCCCACTTTTCCACATGGATAAACGTTACCAGTTCCGTTATAAGTTTAACCTTGGGGTCTTTGGTATATATTTTACTTCGTTCATCACTATCTACTTCTACTGCTGTGTTTTACACTATTTTGTGAGGGAGTAGCAGCTAGTAATCACAACTTTTTATGTTAAAGAACAAGTTCACCTGCTAGTCACCTGGTTATATCATGTCATGCCAGACCCACAAACTTACCTGGTCTCCCACAGATCCCACCAGCCTCTATCAGCAACCCCAGAAATCCAGTTAGGCCTAAGGAGGAGTTCTGACCTTTGTGTACAAGAATAAAACACAATTTTGCTCAATTTTATACTATTCTAATAATAGTATAAAATAATAATAATAATAATAATAATAATAATAATAATAATAATAATAAGGTATAATAATAATATATTTCTTACCCGCCTCTCCGATTAGATTGAGGTGGGGAACAACAGCAAACATAAAATACATAAAATACTGATTAAAAACATAGCATACACCATTAAAAAACATCCTAAAAGCATCCTAAGATTCCACTGGATAGGCCTGGCGGAAGAGCTCAGTCTTGATAGCTTTCTTGAATGCTAAAAGACTGTCGAGCTGATGAGTCTCCTCCAGCAGGCTATTCCACAGTCTGGGAACAGCAGAAGAGAAGGTCCTCTGGGTAATGGTTGTCAGCCTAGTCTTTGCTGGCTGAAGGAAATTCTTCCTAGAGGACCTGAGTGTGCGGGGTGGATTGTACAGGAGAAGGCGATCCCACAGGTAGCCTGTACCCAAACCATGTAGGGCTTTAAAGGTGATAACTAGGGATGTGCTCCGCTTCTAATCGGACCGGAGAAGCAGGAGCGGAGTGGGGGGCTTCGCCTGCCCTGAAGGCGGAGGCGAAGAGGATTGGGGGGCCAGCGGAGCGTGGCAAAGAGGATTGAGGTGAAGGCGGATCCTTCGCCTCGATCCGGAGCTCTGCCGGAAAGGTAAGTGGGGTTGACCAGGCCCTGCCGCTGTCGCTGTCACCCTTGCGGCCCAGACTTCCTGGTGGAACCGCGGGCTCAATTGAAGACGGCGACGGACCACGGACGGAGGCAGGTAAGGTCCCCCTCTCCCTTGGTCCTTTACCGGGCTCTGCCACTGGGACTGCCTTGAGTCTTGGTGTGCTTATGTATCCCTGGACAAGCTATCATGGTGGCGAGTTTGAGGTTTCTAAAGTGCAAATTGACGGAGCTATGGAAAGGGGTGTGAATGGGGTGCCCGGTTTTCATAAATTCCCCAAAAATCAGGGGATGATGGGACTGCCTTGAGTCTTGGCATGCGTGTGCACCCCTGGATAAGCTTTCATGGTGGCAAGTTTGAGATTTTTAACATGCAAATTGACGGAGCTATGGAAAGGGGTGTGAATGGGGTGCTCGGTTTTCATAAATTCCCCAAAAATCAGGGGATGATGGGACTGCCTTGAGTCTCGGCATGCGTATGTATCCCTGGACAAGCTATCATGGTGGCGAGTTTGAGATTTTTAACGTGCAAATTGACGGAGCTATGGAAAGGGGTGTGAATGGGGTGCCCGATTTTCACAAATTCCCCAAAAATCAGGGGATGATGGGACTGCCTTGAGTCTCGGCATGCATATGTATCCCTGGACAAGCTATCATGGTGGCGAGTTTGAGATTTTTAACATGCAAATTGACAGAGCTATGGAAAGGGGTGTGAATGGGGTGCCCGGTTTTCATAAATTCCCCAAAAATCAGGGGATGATGGGATTGCCTTGAGTCTTGGCGTGCGTGTGTATACCTCCATGAGGTGTCATGGTGCCAAACTTGAAGTTTCTAACTTTCACAGAAAAAAAGTTGTATACTTTTTTAGCTTAATGCAAGCCTATGGGGGGGGAACAGAGCTCCGATCCGGATCCGGAGCTCCGAGCGGAGCGGAGTGGACATAGGCGGAGCGGGGGCGGGGCGGAGCGGCCCGATCCGCAAATCGCTGATCTGGAAGTGAAGAGGAGCGGTGGGTCCGTGCACACCCCTAATGATAACCAACACTTTATACTTCCCCAGGAAACTAATTGGCAGCCAGTGAAGAGATTTTAAGACTGGTGTAATGTGATCACCCCTATTTGTACCAGTGACCAACCTGGCTGCCATATTTTGCACTAGTTGAAGTTTCCGGACTAGGCACAAAGGTAGCCCTTTGTAGAGCGCATTGCAGAAGTTGAGCCTTGAAGTTACCAGCGCATGCATGACTATCTTTAAGTCTTCTAACTCTAGGGAGGGGCCCAGCTGGCATATCAGCCAAAGCTGATAGTAGGCACTCCTGGCTGTCACATCTATCTGGGCTGTCATTTGGACTGACAGATCCAGAATTGCCCACAAGCTGCTACCCCATCCAGAACTGGTTGACACACCTCCAAACACAGCCTGGTTGTCAAGTGCATGAAACAGTACTCCTGCATCTTCTGTTCTTCCTGCAACCCATTGCACATCCACTAATCCTGCTCTAAGATGTCGGGGGACCTTCTAGAGGAGATTTGGAGGGCACAAAAGGGGCAAAAAGGACACAGAGGTCCCGACCCACCAGTGGTATCTGTTCTGCAGGTGCAATGGCAAACTGGATCAAACCCCAAATATTCCAAAGTAACTGCTCATCTTAATGACTTGTTCCAAACATTTTAAGTGTTGCATTCCAAAGTTTACACATGTCCAGACTTCACATTATACAAAAGACTGGGTATTTAGTGTTCAGTCCACACACCCAAGTGCAAGGTGTTTGAATCTTCCCTGAGACTTTATGGCATTTCCCTACCCAATTGGGGAGTGGGAGGAAGCTGGTGATACAGTGTGTGCTGTAATCCCAAGTGAACCACAAATCCCAGCATGAGTCTTGGGCTCAGCAATTTGGCCTGCTGTCTCCACTTCCCATTAGTGTGACCCTCTCATTTAAACATCCCAACGAGCTCTCCCAATCCTTTTAGCAGCCTATAGCAAAGCCCAAGGGTGATAATTATTGGGATTATAACCAGTTGGGAGGTTGACTTTAACCCTTTCCTCCCCTGCTGTAGTTCTGATCCAAATTGCTCCTCTCAATGCAAATAGCAATTTAGAAGGAGTGATTTTCATCAGGACTACAGGAGGGGAAGGAAAGGTTAAACATCCCCTCCCCACCTGCTGTGGTCCCAGTAATTATTAGCCCTCCTTGTGGTTTAAATTTCCAATTAAAAAACCATGCCCTCTAAATGGAAGAGCTCCTCAATGTCACATCCACTTTGGCCCTCCAATTGAGGAACCTTCTCCAAGCCTCTGCAACTTTTAATTGTGGGTAAGTAGATACGACATACCAAAGTCACCTGGAAGACTGCAAGTGTATGAATTTGCTTCTGCTGCTTGCTATGATTCATTGAACACATTAGTGCAGGGTTCTCCTCTGATACTTCCCTTGGAATAGGAGTAGTAATATTGATCAATCATGAACTACAACAGCTCATGCTGTGCAAATGTTGTTCTTTGTAATAAGGACAGTCCTAGCCTGCAGGATCAGACTGTGAATCAAATCAAATAAAGGATGATCATGGAGACATCAAAAGAAGCCACAAACAAGGGGTGAGGTTCTGAGCCCAGAGGAGAGGAAATCAGCTTGGAGAAAGCCCAATGCAGGAGAGAAGATTTGAGCAGTTTAAAAACTAATAAATAAATGGCCATTTTCAAGTGGTTTTTAGTAGCTTGTTTCAATCAAGAAAGCAACTTACACTAGATTCATTTTTAAACAATTATTTAAAGGAAAGCATATGAAAGAGGTGGTACTTTGGGGGCGGGACTGGTGCTCAGACAAGTGCTTCAAATGTATGTAAAGTATGAAGCATGGTTGCATCCTTGGGATTTTACAGAAAGGAATGTCCCTGCAAGTCCCCTTTCCACATGACCACAGCAGCTTTGAAGATGCAGTGCCAACCCACGGGCTATGAATGGCTTGCCCAACTTAGGTGGGCCTGTCTCAGGCCATAGTGGATGCCCTATAGGATTCCATCCCTTTGCAGATCTTAAATAAATGTGGCTCTGTTCAAATCCAACTGTACATGTCTCATCTCTTATTTATCAACCTCCGTACCACAAAGGATGATTTTAACAGCAAAAAAGAGTATCCATCAGGTGAGGAGTATAGAACCCTTATTTATTTATTTATTTATTTATTTATTTATTTATTTATTTTATTACATTTATATACCGCCCCCCCAGCCGAAGCTCTCTGGCCGGTTTACAACAATTAAAAATAGTAGACATTAAAAGTATACAAAAAAATTAAAAAACATAAAAACAGTATAAAAACAACAACAGTATTCATTTAAAACAACAATTATGGGGTCCATTAAAACAAACTTAACGTTATTAAATGCTGTTAAAATGCTGTTAAAACCCTTCTCCCCCCACCCCCACAATGCCTTATTCACTGTGGTTAAAGTTGTGGTCTTCTGAGTAGGGCAAGTGACTTGCCTCAAGTAGCATACAATCAGTATTATGGCAAAGTGGGTAACGGAAGGGAAAGCAAAAATGCCAAGCAGATAGTGGGACTGTGGGTTAAGCAAAGGTATCCAGGGATGCATGCGAGTGATTTGCAAACAAGACAGCACTAGCTCAGAGAGAGGATGCTGCAGCTACAGGAAACAGCCCTGCTATTACTGTGCAAGAAGGAATGTTCTGACTCCTCTATCCAGGATCTTGAGATTTGATCAAGTATTTGCAGATGGGTGTCATATAGAGGGAAAACAACCTATGTAACTTCTCCAAGTCAGGCCTTTCAAAAAAAACTAGTGAAGTGACAGCCTGCAGATAGGACTCCTAAGAGATTATAATTGCAGACGAACTCCTACATTTATTTTAATTTTTAACTTTCCCCCATCGTTCCAAATCCCCAGTTGCATTGGAGGCCCTCAGATTCACAATGTTTAAAGAACCCTGAGGATATTGGCACAGAACACATGAGGCTTATTTTTAGACACCTACAGGGGTGAACAATAGTGGCTCAGGAAGCCTTGTAACAAAGACATTCTGTCATTTTTGTAGATGTGGTTTTTCAGTCGATAGAGGAAATGCCTGTTAACAAGACTACAGGCCACCTGTTCTGAATTCATATTCCTGGCAGTATATTTGATAGTCGACTTGGGGACACAGCAGTGCATATCGGCAGGAAGCATTTCCTAGCAGGACACACTCACTAGAACCCCTTAGAATTCCCCCTACTCTTCACCATTGCATCCTGCTTGTTCACCTGCCTCTCGCTCTGGCCCAGAAAACAGTGGTGGTGAGAAGGACGAGCAGTAGACCCTCCGTATTTCCCTCCCTATCAAGCAAACAAATGGTAGCAGCAATGATGAGAAAGAGGAGGAGCCACAGCAGCTGGTGACCATGGTGGTGAGCAAGTAGAGAGGAGGTCCACTGAGAGTGGGAACCTATTGAGGCTGTCCTACCCAAGGGCCCTCAAAAGCCTGGACCCTGCACTGAGTATTTCCAATGGATTTTTGTTTGCTTGTTTGCTTTCATTAACACAAATGCTAGTTTATGATAGTCCAACCTTCTTTCATTCCCTGTCCTCTTCTAGTCTTGTTCCAAGGCATTTTCTAGCTTAGAAATGTCAAATGAATATGCGTTGTAAAGGTCTCCCACATTTGAGATTCCAGTTGAACCACTTCTACACTATTCCAAGGGATAACTTGAAATCCCATCATGATAAGATTGCTTCACCTTTCTGAACTTTGGTTCTCTCACCAAACAAACTTACTTGACCCTCAACACAGGAAGAAATCATTATACGGCTAGAACTGAAGTTAAGCTTTGCATGAGGGCAACAGCCAATAAATAGACCAAAGCATTCCCAATGATAAATTTCCTTTGTACAAATCCCCACTAGTTACAGTTATACCTTTGTTTGACCGAGGCTTTTATACCTATAGACAAAGCACATTATCACTATTATAGTAATGGATATTCAAACATGACTGGGTTTCCATAAATAATAATAATAATAATAATAATAATAATAATAATAATAATAATAATAATAAATGAAAAACTACCTTCTGCCTTCCCAATGCAGCCTTGGTTTCAACTCATGTTTCAAAGGTGGATATTTAGATAAAGGAATTGTTTTTGACAAGCACCAGTCTCAAAGGCAAACTGAGTGGTGCCTGGGTAGTGTAGCTAGTGCCTAGAAAAGGCTGAAGTGGGAACTAGGTGGGCTCTTAGGAGTCAGCTTGCCCAGCAATTGTAAAATGACACCAGGGAGAGAAATAGCTGCACAAAATTATGCGTGGTGTAGAGAATGTGGATAGGGAGACATTTTTCTCTAGCTTCCATAATACTAGAACTGGTGTCATCCCATGAAGCTGACTGGGGGGAGATTCAGGACAGATAAAAGGATGTACTTCTTCAAACAGTGCATAGTTAAACTATGGAATTCATTACCACAATATTTAGTGATGGCCACCAAGTTGGATGGCTTTAAAAGGGTGGTGGTGGATAAATTCCTGGAGGAGAAGGCTATCAATGGCTATTTGCCTTGATGGCTATGTGCTATAAGCAGTATCAGAGGCAGTATGCCCATATACACCAGTTACTGGGGAACATGGGTGGGAGGGTGCTATTGCATCATGTCCTGCTTGTGAATCCTTGGTCAACAGATGGCTAGCCACTGTGTGAACAGAATGCTGGACTAGATGGACCCTTGATCTAATCCAGCATGGCTCTTCTTATGTTCAAAGAACAGGCACTTGTCTTTATGGAGTTTGGTAGCTGCTCTCAGCCATTTTGTGTAAGGATTGCTGACCTATTGATGCTGGTGATCCATATGGAAAAACATCCCTGGGTGAACTGCTGGTGTCAAGAATGTAAATTCAATGACCCTGTTATTACAACAATGTTCATGTCTGGAAGAGCCATAGAGGAATACAAAGGTGTTGCTTGAGGTATCATACAGTTTTTTGCTCATTTAGTTCCTATGTCCAAATGAAGAGGGATGTCTGTTTTATGGTGCTCACAATGAAAACTGTGTTGCAAATCTCTGGAAATAACTACTAGCAAACTAGACAGGTGGGTTTTTTTGGTTTTGTTGTTTTTACAATGACCAATGTTCATTTCTTCCAATCAAGCAATTTGGAATTGGAGATATCACTGGGTTGCAAGTACAAAATCAATAGCATTGAGCAAAGCCTGTTTTTCTTTCCTAGGTATCAATAAAAGTCAGGAAACGGCTCTGCTCTCCCTTTAAGTGTAGCCAAGAGAAAGGAAAGCTTGGTCAAAATCTATTCTCACATTGCTCAGTGCCAACCTTGAGGTGACAGGAATTAATAAGTGTCAATTCATATACGACTGACCAGTCTACCACAGCGCTTTTACGCTGACAAAGTGCTGAAGCATCACTCCTTGAGGAACAGCCAAACTGCTGGGTGAGACAGGGGAATGACCGGAGTGTAACGCTTGCAAAGGGCTGGAAAGTTCCCCTGGGTGCTCTTTCTCAGCTATACCCAAGACCTTTTACACCCCTCTGCCTGGAAAATGAGGCCCAGCCGTGGGTTAAAAACACACACAAACTGCTTTGCTGTTCCTGGGGTCCTGTAGGAAGCTGACACAATGCCTTTTTGCACTCCTGCTCATGATGTGGAGTAGATGGGGAGGGGGCCTGCCAAGGATAAATGACTTCTTTCTAAGATGCAGTAGGTGAGACTACTCCAGCTTATGCCTTGTAAGTGAGAGGAAAGAGCAAAGTTGACAGATACTGAGGGAAAGAACAGAAGCCTCTATTCCTACCTTCACAAACTTCAGAGATAGTGGGGAGAGGAGGGAAGGCATAAGAGCATAAGAGCCATGCCGGATCAGACCAAGGGTCCATTAGTCCAGCACTCTGTTCACACAGTGGCCAACCAGCTGTGGATCAGGGACCCACAAGTAGGACATGGTGCAACAGCACCCTCCCACCAATGTTCTCCAGCAACTGGTGTATATAAACTTACTTCTTCTGATACTGGAGGTAGCACATAGCCATCAGCTCTAGTAGCCATTGATAGCCTTCTCCTCCAGGAATTTGTCCAACCCCCTTTTTAAAGCCATCCAAATTGATTGCAATCACTACAATTTGTGGTAGCGAATTCTGAAATTTGACTATGCACTGTGTGAAGTACTTCCTTTTCTCTGTCCTAAATCTCCCACCAATCAGCTTCATGAACAAGGCAAGAGCAGTCAAAAGAAAGTTTAACAAGGGGAAAGGGCCGTCAATTTTATTATGGTCTCCACAGCATTCTTCTGTTGTTTACGCTAATGGTACCCAGTGCTTAAGTAGAGCCAGGGTGCATGTTATTTTAAATCATAGGCCCAAAGTGCGGAGATATAATATAATAAGGGTGAAGATATCTGGACAATGCTTACACAATGCTCTCCCCTCATCAGTGTGTGAGCACGAAAGATCTTGGCTCTGTGTGACATTGGGAGGCCTTTATTTCAGAAAGGTGCTTCCTTGTTCATATCTCCTTTCAGAAATAAAGCCTTGTTTGCATCCCAAACTTGGTCAACACATCTGTGATGCGATCATTGGCATGACTAACAGTGCTTGTCCATGTCCTTCAGTGCTCATGAGTGTAAATGATATGTTAACGAACTTGATATTATTTCATCGAGGTTTATCTGCACTTCCCCATTCCCCCCCCCCAAAATGGCCCCAAAGGACTGAGATGGGGATCCATAGCAGAATCCTTACGCAGCTTCGTGTCCTAGTCTTATGAAATATTTCCCTTTCAAAACTTGCTCCAAACAAACTGGAATTAACAAAAATTCCCTGTCTCTTATGTATAAATTGGAACCAAGATTAGGCACGTTTTATGCAACCAATGTGCATGCATCAACCTCTGGTTTGTTTACATTTATAATGGGTGAATCAGATCAACAATTGAATCAACAATTCCTGACAAAATCAGAACCCTAAACAGGGATGGAGAACGTCTTCAGATATTATTGGACTGCAACTCCCATTATCCCTCACCATTAGCCATTATGTTTAGGGATGATGGGAGTTGCAGTCCATCAACATCCCAAGGGCCACATATCCCAGACCCCTGCTCTAAATAGACAGAACTCACAGTCATCAGGGGTTTGTGACCTGTTTCATAAAGGCAGTGGTGGCCTGCTTTGGTTGGGCACCCTAAGGCTATGCAGCCTCTAAATATAAGTTATGTAAACAAGTGGATGATGTGCCATTTTTACTGGGAATTACAAAGGAAGCAAATTTGATTTCCTGCACATGGAAGTAAAGTGGAGAAAGTCACTAGCATCTCTTGAATAAAAAGTTCCACAAACTGTCTCCTATAAAATCTTATGATATGCTAAAACAGCTGCCTGTGCATCAATCAAACTAATTAAATCAGCTACTTAAAAGTATTAAAAAAAACCTCTATAACTTTTCAACTGGCTCATAAAATTGGGGTGTGCATGAGTTTCTTACAATAAGTCAATATTTATGGCAAGCCAGAATTAAAGATATATACAATGTAAGTGTTATCCCATTGTATGTAGACAGTTAGTGCACAAAGTAATTAAACAGTAACAATACTGCTCATGGTAAAATGAAAGTTACCATGAGAAACTTGGAATGAATAAGTTATGACTGACAGCAGGTAAATGAGACATGGGACAGGGAGAACATGTTTATACATTTCCTGAAATAGATGAAGTTTAAATATAACATTCAGCAGTAGCATATCTTATTTTTCATGGACCCTTTTACTAATGCTATCTCTCTCCTCATTTTAATATTGGTGGTTCAACTGAAGATACTTCTGTCTGTCCAAAATCCAGAGATGGGAGATGACCATGACTATGTACAAACCCTATGCAGCAAGTGCAATATGCAAAGAATTCCAATTTTTAAAAGAAGATAGTATGATGTCATGATTTCCATATCTCTCCCTTGGAACTTCGGATCATATTTCAAATTTTGAACTGGGTACATAGATCTTTTCTGACTATGCATCAACTATAGAATTTACACATCCAAACTCTCACAATAGTTCACAAACTTTTCCTTATGCTGTTTTACTCTAATTGGACCTCACATTTAGCCATGATATATAAAAGACTGTAATCAGTGAACTTCCATTTTCAATTAATATGTGATTTCATTGTATTGTCATGCATGATCTTTTTTGTTTGATTGATTGTTAGTTTCCTGTGTTTTTAACTTCATTTCAACATAAAACTCCATGTTAAAAGAAAAAGAAATGGGCAGGAATACAGAATAACTTATTTAAAACCAGTGCCTAAGTATTGCAAAAATTAGCATCACATTATGATTTTCAAAGCAAGAATGTATTTACTAATTCTGCCCTGAAGTATTCCATATTTAGCAACACCTTAACTTGGCAGAAAGTTTGATTAGGATTCTTTTCTGGGGCAAACTGTTCCACACAGAAACAAAACATTGAGGAAGCTGCAGCTTTTTCAAGCATATTACTTGAAAGGCCAATACTGGCCCACAGTGAGTGAGGTACATAGAGAGGAGCACAATAATTCTTGATGACCTTGAGCTGCATCAAGGCAGTGCAACATCTTTTTGAGTAGAGCTATATTGCCAGGAGAAGCGTGTCAGAAGACAGTCATCAGATTAAGGTACGGGTAATTTTAACTTGTCTTACAGTGGTCTGTGTAAAAAGTATCTGATTATTTTGTTTCCAATTGTGTATGTATTGTTTCAAATCTGAGGTGATACAAATAAGCTCTAGCAAAATGTTATAGAATGGTTGTTTAAAGATGTCAAAAGTGACTGCAAGACATTTAGTAATCTTTAAAATTGTACACTGTTTACCTGTTGCTCATCCTTCCTATATACATAATTAACAAAACAGCTAGTATGAGCAACTAAAACCAACATAATCCATATTGATGCAAATGGGATGTCTGAGAAAACTTTGCAAACTTTGCAGACGCTGCATCAGACTGTGCATTTCAAAACAGAAAAAAAAAAGTTTAAACCACAAGCATGGCATGTCAGGGCATAGACACCAAGAAATAAATATTCCAGAGAAACAGTGTTTTAACAACAGAACAGCTAATGAACCAAATAATTCAGAATATATCAAGTCAAAATCATACCATCTGAGTTTCCACAGGCATTGCACTTACTTAAAAGCACGAAGGAGAGCAGACGAGTTCAATAATAGGCAAACATGATTTGAAACGATATACCGTTAACGAATGTTGACCTATATGGTTGGTAAGAATATAGAAATCTCTTACCTGTCTGGTGAGAGATTCTCTTGATAAGAGTTGGAGTGAGAAGGATGTCCTGAAGTAAAGGTGTGCTTAGCACTTCCAGGTATAAGCCAAGTCTGAGAGCTCTGTGCACAGGTAGGAAACTGGATTCTAAGTATCTCGGTCCCTTTTTGAATGGGGGAGAGTTACATGGAGTGCCTGCAAGGTTGCTGATGCTGCTCCTTCTGCTTTTACAGAGAGACCCAGTGCATGAACATGCCAGAAATCATCTCGCCCTCCCCTACCTTCTCTCTCTCTCTCTCTCTCTCTCTCTCTCTCTCTCTCTCTCTCTAATGGTGAGTTAGCGTTCAGTTTATTCTGCAGACATTAGCAAAGTGCTAGCTGACAGGCAACGTGCTGCTTCCTTCCTTTCCTCAAGTAAATGTATCTGTGCAGAAAGGGAGACAAAACCCTCCACCGGTGCACCACATCACTCTGTAGACAGGAGCAGCAAGGATGTGCTGCGCTGTTCTTCGGCTGGCAGAAGAGTCTTAAAGGGATCCAGACAAACTCAGCCTGCTTTCCTCATGGAAGCCTCACACCAATAACTTACCTCAGTTGCAATGGGACACTATTATTTACAAATGTCATCATTTCAGAGGCAATGGTCATATGGCCTCCTTTATGGAGCACTTTATCCACTCTGTAAAATCATCATTTTAAATGCCTAAATTATAGGGAACGTCATTTCTCCCAAAATAAACTTATTTCCAACTGCATAGGGTCATTTAGTTATGGGGGGCATTAAAGGTTTAATTCAGTATTTTGATCATTACTATTTCTCCCCTTTTAATTGTTCACTGTTTGGATATTTTATTGGATGCAGAGTGGTATATAAATCATGGAAATAAATCAATATGACCACAGACAAAAAAAGGGGGGCCTTCCCACATAGGAGACAGAAAGGGTACTGTTTTTAAAAAGTTGGTATAACGAATGTGTGCTTCACTCTATACATTTGGCTGTGCTGCATGGGGATGATGGGAGATGTAGTACAACATGTGTGGAGGTCACTGGGTTGGGGGAAGCTAATGTAGAGGAAGGGCTGTAACACAGTGGTAAAGCACTTCTTTTTCACGGAGAAGGCCCCTACTATCTCCATTGAAGCTGGAAAAATGCCTGATTGAAATCTTAGAGTGACACTACCAGTTACTGTAGACATGCGGGATCCAACCTGCAGTCACATGAACCCCAAAAGTATTATTTGCAGCCTGTATGACCCGCATACACCAAATTACCACCTATTTCTTTGCTGTCACTGCTGAGAACAATCACCAGTCAGGTGGCCAGCTTCTCAGAGGACTCTTAAGGAAGCAAAACTCAAGTGGGCCTGCTTCACAGAGGATGCTCTAGGAATCAACATTCAGACAGACAGCTTTTAGGAGGCCACTCTAGGAACCAGCATTCTGCAGAACTACTTCCAAGTTTTGAGGAAAAGTGAATGTGTGTTAAAAACACTCCATCACAACCTTCTACCACCACTGCAACTGACACCACATGTGGCCCTCAGAGCTAAAAAAAAGTTGTGCATCCCTGCTGCAGACAATACTGAGCTACAGGAGCAAAAGTCTGACTCAGTATTGGTCAGACTTCCTATTCTCATGTATTACTGGATTCTGAAACACAATCCTAGGTTGTGTACAAAAGACTCCGGGCAAGCAAAATTAAGCACAGTTAATCTCACTATAACCAATGCATTATAAAGGTTTGAACTCTAGACTGAATGCCTCACCTGTTGTCAAGTAAGGCAAAATGAACAAAAATGAAAAAAAATAGGCAAACATGAAATGTTTTATCAACATTAAGAAATACATCCAGGGCTATTTTAAAAAAAGCACCCTTGATTCACCTGCTGTTGTCCTTAACTGGCCTGCATTTGCATAGTTTAACTGTTGCATTAAGATTTGCTCCCAAAGAATGTGTAGAAAATACTGTGTTCAAAAGATAGTTTATAGGACCACTTTTTAACATTGAAGTATGTACAGTATGCTCTGAGTTACACAGAACTTTTTATACAGGTGGAATAGTAGGATATTGTTATCCATGAACAAAGAACCCTTGGCCAGATGATCTACACCAAGCAGGATAGGATAAAACACTTTGAAATTGGTTTGAAAATGGTATCTGGAATGTGTCAATGGGCCCCAACAGCTGTCAAGGCATTATAAATACCATTATAAAGCAGCAGTGTGGAACCTGCCCTTGCTAGGTACAAGCATTGTGATGTCATTATTGAAGCCACATTGGTCAACTAGAGGTCTAAAATATAAAATACTTTGTAATGTGAGGACCTGGCAAATACAGATGACCCAATCCCAGGCTGGGATGGATCTTTGGGCAAAGCCTTTGATGTTACAGAGCTTAAACTCCTTGTGATACTCCAAGCACCTCTGGCATCAGTGGGAATGATGCACCAGGCCCATCAACAGTAGTGGATCCTGAGAAAGCCCCAGACAGGATCCCTGAGGATTGTACCTCACCTGTGGGGTCAGAGGAGGAGGCCAAGCACCCACCCAGTGCTAGATTGTGGTGGCTCCAAAAGGTCACCACTTGGCACAGGCCACTACTTGGATTCAAAATAACTTAACTATTCAGGAGTAAAGAATTTGTTGTGAATAGGTCCCTCCTCTTGAAGATTTCCCCCCCCAGAAGCCTCTGATGTGTTGCAGCTGAGTGCTGTGTGAGGCTGTGGAAGCTCCAGCTCATGAGCTCACAACTGAGACCTGCTAGCTGTTGGAACAACACCTTTATCCTTGCTTCATTGACCTTGGAATGATACCTTTGTGCTGCTGACTTTGGGGGTCCTTTAAGTAAACTTGGCCTGCCTTTTACCACTCTCCTTGCTAAATCCTTGTCTGTCACTCTGCTCTGAGAACATGCTGACTTTGACTTTGGACTGACTTGACCTTGCTACTTGTTTGCTAAACTGGACTTTGTAGGTTTTCAACTTTGGACTATTGTTCTTCATCCAAACCCCTGTAAAGACAATAGGGGTGGGGCTTGAGTGAGTGCCCCCTCTCCACCTTAGAAGCATTAATCTTGCATGCAGCTGGACAGCTGTCTTTCAGGTATGTTTTAAGGTAGATTCCTGCATTCAGCAGGGGGTTGGATTCAATTGCCTTATAGGCACCTTCCAACTCTACTATTTTATGATTCATTGAGTCTGTGCCTGAGCAGGCTCTATTGTAACCGCAATAATAATAGTTATCCTTGTTGCCCACCTCACTTCCTCCAGCCAATGATCTTTTGGTGCTTTACCAGCTTTTAACCCCCACCCACCCCCACCCATTTTAAATGGACAAGATAGCTCTCCTAAAGCTTAGTTACTGGTAATAATACCTTTAAGGTAAAATATGCTTGTGGTTTTGGTATTTCTTGCTTTCCACCCTACCTCTTTTGCCTTCGGCTCCTCCCACCATTGGAATGTGGGCCCGAGAGCTTCTCTGAAATGGCATTTGGCCCTTGGGCTGCAAGAGGTTCAGCACCCTTGCTCTAGAGAGTTCATTATCTTGTAATCCTGGCTGCAATCCTTACAGCAACCAAGTATGGTAGAGCAGTGATATTAATATTCCCATGTAACAGGTGGGAGCTGAGGCTGAGATAGAATAGCTTGCCTAATGCCACCTAGTGAGATCTGCAGCAAAGGAGAGTTTGTTTGTTTATTGAAAAGACTTATCTATCATTCTTGATATTCAACTGAACCAGAAATTTTCAGGTTAGTAGCTCAGTCTCTTAGCAATGGGCTACACCTGCTCTAATAGTGTCTGTACACATCACTTTGGAATTTACTCATAAAGTTTACTAAGAGTTGAATTTGGCTGGGAAAGTTTGTCAAGAGACTTCTAGCTGGGTTTTCTTAGTGTAGTGGACAGATATTAGATTTGAGTTAGAACTCCTATATGCTTAGTTGTGTCCTTTCTAACTGATATTTGTGTGAAGAAATGGACATTGCATTAATAACACAAGTCATCTTTACAATACTTCATCCTCACAAGGAAACTGACCCTATGATTGCCTACTAATTGAGAAAGTGACAAGTGATAAGTAAAAATATGGTTACCAGGGTGGAATAGCGGATAGCAAAGGGTTTGGATTAGGGATCCCTAGATTCATTTCTTCTCTCAATCATGTCCCTTTATTATTATTAAAGAATTATCTTTGGCAAATGACTATTCCATGTACACTTCTTGATACTTCTACAATTCCCCTCCCCACCCTCTATGGAGTGTATTACAAATGAATGGAATAAACAAATTAACACTTTTAAATTTGGCCCTGTATAGAATAGATTATAGGGAATTAGAAATATAAGAATTAATTGCTTTTTAAACAGTGGTTTTCATCCCATAGTATAGAGAAATGGTAGCATGTAGGGGTGCGCACTCGTCTCTGAAAATCCCAAAATCCGATGGAGCTCTGAGTTTTTGGAGTGGAGAGGGGATGGTTTAAAAAATATTAAATACCTGTGGAGTGGAGATGTGCCTCATCACATTAGAGATAACCATTCCATTACAGTCTATGGGAATTAACAAAAATGCTTATATCTCTGTAATTTTTAAAGATAAAGAGATGAACCGTGGCACCATGATAGCTCTTAAGTAGGGCTTTAGCCAAGCCAAGTTTGAAGCAGATCTGTTCATCCTTTGATCTTTAGGAATTGCTAAGGTAGATATTGCTAAGGTACATTCTGAGCTTGGTGAAGATAAAAATGAAAAATTACTATAAAGTGTGTGTGTGTGTGTGTGTGTGTGTGTGTGTGTGTGTGTGTGAGAGAGAGAGAGAGAGAGAGAGAGAGAGAGAGAGAGAGAGAGAGAGAGAGAGAGAGAGAGAGAGAGAGTTGTTGTTGTTGTTTAATATTGGTGTGTGTTTTTTTTGGGGGGGGAGTTCATGATAAATCAAAACTTCCTGCCTTAAAGCAGGATACTCCACATTAGGCCCCTACAGATTAACCTTCAGCATCTTGACTGGAGTATGCCACAAGCAATAGAAGCTTAAACAAAATGCTGCAGAGACAAGCAGGACTTTATTTAAAAACAAAACTAAAAAATCGACCTTGCTCATCATAGCACAAAAGAAGTCTTGAATGCCTTATGCTGGCCCAAAGGAGAATGTCTTACAATACTTAAAAATAAACAAATCTCTTTCTATATTTATAGTTATTTATTTACAATGTTTGCAGGCCATCGTTTAGGGTTTTAAAAAAACAACCTCTCAAGGCAACGTTCAATATATAAATATATAATATAACAATACATTAAAAACCTTAATACTAAAATTAGTAATTAATCCAAACTAGCAATAGCACTAATATAAAAACATCCAGTCCCGTGAAAACACTAACATCTGGTAGATTATTACATAGCATATATCCAGCAACCCCATGAAACCCTATTGATCAAAATCATCATAATAACCTCTCATTTTGAGGTTGTCCCATGTTATTTGATGACACAAAGAGCTCCTTCCAAGAGACCTGGTCCTCAGTATCGCTGCTTCAAAGGGGATCCAAAAGAATAGCACCACATGCATTAATTGTGCATTCTATTAGATCTTTGCATTCATCTCTTGAGCCGTTTGGTTTCAACAGTCTTCTTTTTCTCCCTCTTCACCCCTCTGTAGGGAGAAGGGTTGTATTTTTAAGTTAGTACTTTTACTTTCAAAATTTACTTTTTTCAGGAGTTGTTTTTTCTTCTTCAAAATTAAGTTGTACTTCCCCCATCTAACTTCCCAAAGAAAAATGAGTAGGCAAGTGAAGTGCAGAGAGGAAGTGACAGGAGTCCTATTTACTACTAGTTAAGGCACCTCCAACTGTTCCTGTGTGTCTCTGATCTACTGCACCGTTTCCATTTCAACTCAGACGATAATTAACTGACTCTGCGTGATTTCTGGCAGGTACCAGTGGTTTACCGATTCATTTCTTGATGCAGAATGGACTTGACAGTACTTTAAACTTCTAGAGTAGGAAACATGTTGATAAATGAAGTCAAATGAGGGGTGGGGGTCCCGTTTCTTTAGATCTCCTAATTTATTTACAGAAAGTACTGCTTCCACTGAAGTGCACACAGGTTACCCAAAGTAGGCCATCGGGTTATTTAAAGTAATGAATTCAGTTCCTCATAAGCTGTTGCTTATAAACCTTAGCTTATAAATCCTAGCATAGTCAACACCATGTTTCTATAGGAAGTTCTTTTCAAAAGCATTTGAAGATGCAAAGTTGAGCTCTTTGCCTACTTACCCAGAGCAAATTGGGCAATCTATATTAAAGGTATGGATGGCCCAAACTAGGACAAATTGTTAAAGCTCCCCTACCCCCAAAAAGGGTCCCCATCCAGACTGGAGGCCTTGCTCTTCCTCTAGATTAAAAATCAAACAAGTTGTAGCTACATATTTAAAGTAATATTTATTTATTTATTTATTTATTTATTGCATTTATATACCGCCCCATAGCCAAAGCACTCTGGGCGGTTTACAAAACTAATAGGCTGTTCATATGGTAACTACTGCAGCCTACCTTGACCACAAGAGCATTTCCAAAATTGAATTTGGCCCATGGTCTGAAAGAGGTCCCTAACCTCCTGGCCTATTCTATAGAAACATATTTGTCTGCTGGCGGATGAAAGCAGAGTGGAGCCAACCTAGCCTCCCTTGGCAGGGAGTTCCAGAACCTGGGAGCAACCACCAATAAGGCCCTCTCTTGTGTCCCCACCAAACGTGCCTCCAGCGGTGGACTGTGAGAAGGCCTCCGAATAAGATCTTAAAACTGAGGCAGGCTTGTATGTTTGTACGCAGTCTTTCATGTAGCCTTTTCCCAAGCTGTTTAGGGCTTTAAACTTTGAATTGTGCTTGGAAATGGTCTGGAAAGCAGTGAAGCTGGCATGCATCCCATCATAGATATTACTTCATTTTGTAAGATTGGGAAAGAGTACCTTGCATTGGCAGGGATGCCTTCAACCTTAGATTGCAATTTTGGATCTTATTTATTTGCAATATTTCTATACCGCTCCACATCGAAGACAGATTATTGCTACATTGCATGATGGAAAAGGGCAAAGAATGACCCGTTACCACTGTAGCCAGCTTCTTGAAGGTGTGTCAGGTTATATAACACCATTTACGTATTGCCAGAAACTCTGGTGATACTATACCTATTTTTCTTAATTGGAGCAGTAACAAATAGGGTGTGTGTCTCTTTCCCCATTTTCTCCATAGACATTGTTATAATGAGAGATCAGGGCCAGATCTACACCTTCAGTCAAAACATTACAAATGTGGAATAAAAAGCAGGGATAATACTATGAAAGAGGTATATGGAATGTGGATTGTGCCCCAACAGCTATCAGGGCACTTCAATACCTCTATAAAGCAGTAGTGTAAATCTACCCTTGGATGAGCAAACCATGGAAAATCCTTGTTTGCTCTATACCCATTCTTTTCCTTCCCAATCCTTCTCTTCCTTTTTAGTATAATTAAATAACATCAACTCTGATTTTGACCAATTTATTCTTAATCCAGTAATTTCTTCAAATTCTTTCAAATGCTGTTTAATTCTTCCCATCTTTCCAACTGGGTTTTTAATAGTTAATAAAGTATCATCCGCAAACATATTAAATTTTATTTTTTTTAATACTACCTATCCCTTCTATCTCCCCATCATCTCTTATTACATTTGCCAATAGTTCCATAACCAGTACAAACAGGACAGGCAAGAGTGGGCATCCTTGTCTTGTTCCTCTGGCCAGTCGTATTTTATCAGTAAATCCATCGTTTATTACCACTAAGGCTGTATTTTGAGAGTATAATTGTTCTATTATAGCTTTAAATTTATTTCCAAATCCCATTCTATTTAAAACCATCTTTAATGCTTGTCAGCTCACACAATTGAAGGCCTTAAAAATATCCAACACTAATATTCCCGCTTTAGTCTTTGTCTTTTTTACCTCCTGTATTACATTTAAAACACTTTCCACTAAATTATGCATTTGTCTGCCTATACAAATCCACATTGTTCTTCCCCTATATAATTAGCTATAAATTTATTTAATCGTTTTGCTAAAATAGTTGAAAAATTTTTTGCATCTTGGTTTATTAATGAAATAGGTCTATATGAATCAGGGACAGTCAGATCCTTTTCTGGCTTTGGAATTAAAATTATTAACGAATGTTCCCATGATTCTGGGATCCTCTCTCCTTCTATTATAGAATCATAGAATAGCAGAGTTGGAAGGGGCCTACAAGGCCATCGAGTCCAACCCCTTGCTCAATGCAGGAATCCACCCTAAAGCATCCCTGACAGATGCTTGTCCAGCTGCCTCTTGAATGCCTCTAGTGTGGGAGAGCCCACAACCTCCCTAGGTAACTGATTCCACCGTCGCACTGTTCTAACAGTTAGGAAGTTTTCCTGATGTCCAGCCGGAATCTGGCTTCCTTTAACTTGAGCCCGTTATTCTGTGTCCTGCACTCTGGGAGGATCGAGAAGAGATCCTGGCCCTCCTCTGTGTGACAACCTTTTAAGTATTTGAAGAGTGCTATCATGTCTCCCCTCAATCTTCTCTTCTCCAGGCTAAACATGCCCAGTTCTTTCAGTCTCTCTTCATAGGGCTTTGTTTCTAGACCTCTGATCATCCTGGTTGCCCTCTTCTGAACATGCTCCAGCTTGTCTGCGTCCTTCTTGAATTGTGGAGCCCAGAACTGGACATAATACTCTAGATATAGATATAGCATTATAGCAATACTCTAGATATAGATATAGCATTATATAGCTTCAATACTTTTGGTACCAAAAATGTTTTAAATTTTTTATAATATTCCGGTCCTAGACCATCTACCCCGGGCGATTTACCCACTTTCAAATTCTCTATAGCTTCTTCAATTTCTCTTTGAGATATACTCCTTTCCATTAGCTCTTTATGCTCTATTTCCAATCCCTTCTTTATATACTTTTCCATATAAACTTCCATCTTATTCTTCTGAGTGTCTTTTTCCTTAAGTATTGATAAAATACTTAAGGAAATACTCTTGATAAAATTCCTGAATTTTTTTTATTTTACCCTTCATTGTATGACAATAATTCCCTTGTTTATCTTTCACTATACCTATCCAACTCTTCATCTTTTCCTTTTGTGTGAGTCTAGCAAGCATCTTAGAGTTTTTATTACTATTTTCAAAATACTCTCTTTTCATATAAATTAAATTTTTCTGAACTTCCTCTAAGTTTTTATTCTCTAACTCTTTTTTCTTTGCTTGTAATTCTATTAATTTATGTTTATTTTTAGATTGCCAATATTCTTTCTCCAAATTCTTGATCTCTTCCTCTAACTTTTCCTGCATTGCAACCTGTTGCCTCTTTAAATTACACATTTCCCTGATACAAATCCCCCTTGTTACTGCCTTCATGGTATCCCAAACAACTGTCATTGCCGTCCCTCCCTTTTCGTTAATTTCCCAAGTTTCTGACAATTCCTTTTGCATTTTCTCCACCACTTCATTATATTTAAGAATCTTTGTATTCAGCTTCCACCTATACGCTTCTCTATAGTCCTTTCTAACTGTGAAATCTAAACTTACCAGTGCATGATCTGTTACCTTAATTGCCCCCAATTCCATTCTACAAACCTTAGTTGCAAACTCCTTAGAGACAAAGACATGATCTATCCTAGAATAAGAATTATGAACTAGAGAATTATATGTAAATCCAGGCTCCACTCCTTTAAGTAATCGCCACCCATCAACAAAGTCTTTTTCTTTTATCAATTTATTTAAAAAGTAATATTATTCCTCTTTTCAGCACTAGTGGGGTTCGACCTGTCCAATCTATTATCCATTACCATATTGAAATCTCCAGCTAAAATAACATATCCTTCTTTGAATTCTTCTATTTCTTTAAATAATTCTTTATAAAATTCTCTATAAAGAATAATTCTCCAAATTAAATCCACTTCTTTTAGAAATCAAAATGGCCACTCCATTTTTTTAAGTCCCTAATGACTTTTCATAATAGACTGACCATTTCAAATGAATTTCATTTACACCATCCTTAACTTGAAGAGTTTCCTGCAAAAAAATAATGTCAGATCCTTCTCTATTTAATAGTTGCTCAATTCTCCTTCTTTTCACGACTGCCCCCAGACCTTTGACATTAAGTGTTGTTATCCTTATATTCTTATCCATGTTCACTTTGTTGATATTCTTTCAGATCCCTTGTGCTCTCAAACTCAAATTCACACATATAAAAACACAAAACCCCTTTCAAAACCCTCCCTCCCAACCAATAATATCCCACCAAACTTTTTTTATAGCTACCCCTCTCCATCCCCCCCTGTCCCCTTCCCATCCCCCCACTCTCCCCCCTACCACTTTTTCCCCCACTAAATCCCCGTGAGTCTATTACTCCGGCCATTTTATTTACCCTGGGGGGGGGAGACAAGCCCACAGTCCCGAAACAGCAAGCCTTCTATTTTAAATTTACTTCTATTTTATCATCTCAGTAGTATAAGTGTCACTTCCCACTTGCTCCAGCTCCTTCATCTCCTCCTTCCGCTTGAGTTGACATGGCATCCACATCCAGACCCAGATTTTTTAAAAGCTCTTCACCCTGCTCCAAGGAGGTTACTCTGCGTAGCTTGCCAGCATGCATAAATCTCAAAAAAACTGGGTACCCCCATGAATACTTCACTCCTCTTCTCTTGAGCTTTTCTGTAATTGATTTAACACTGCGTCTCCAGTTAACGTTTTTTTTTGACAAAGATCATTGTAAATTTGGACTGAAGAATCTTGATACTTCATCAATATTATAGGTCTTAACTTCATCATAAGCTGCTCCTTTTTAAAGTAATTGCCAAATTTCATCAGGATATCTCTTGGTGAGGTTCTGGATCTGTTTGCACCCACTCTATGCACTCTATCCACATCTTCATTATTAATTAACAGATCTGGTATCATCTCTTTAAACCAACGCAATAATATTGTTCTCAAATCTTCTCCTGATTGCTCTACAAAATTCTTAATTTGAATCGAAGAACGTCTAGTCTGGTCCTCTAGCTAAATCAGCCTTTTTTCATGCATATCAAACTCTATATTATGCTTCTCTTCAAGCTGATCCATTTGCTTCCCCAGTAAATTTACTTCTGACTTAAGTAATTTGATATCCTTATCATTTTGAGCTATCTTAGTAGTAAGCTTTTCAATTCTTTTGTCAACCTTTTCACTAATTTTGTCCATTCTTTCAAACAGTGTGTTGTTGTTGCTAAGAATAAATTCTTTGATCTCATCCATGTCTGCTGGCTTTTTGCCAGATTTTGACGCCATTTTAATGTTGTCGCCTGAGTCTGTTTCTGCTTCAAAATCCATTAAAGATAGTTTTGTAAGTCTAGCGGAAGAGTGATTAGAAGGATGGGGCCGAGATCTTTGCCAAGTAGGTTTAAATTCCTTTTTTTCTTTCTGCCTCTTAGGGTTAGACATTCAAATTGTAATTTACATTACCGGGCAACAATCAGCTGATTTTTAAAGTTCTTTCTTTGTCTGATGTTAAGACAAACAAATTCACAACCTTGCTCAATCTTCTCTCTCCCTCTGCACTCCGACTGTCAGTTTTATTGCTCGCTAATTAGCCACACTGATAAGCCGATGGCAGAGAGTGTTAGTTCTTCTATCCCTCTGCTCTCCGGCAAACAGTTGCTGCATGTGCTGTTAAACCTCGTAGAACGAAGTCTATACTGCCTTAAACAGCACCATTCTTTTACCGGCCGATGGCAGAGAGATTCATAAACAAGTTCATTATAAAATATTGCCCGTTTGATTGAGATAATAGAGTTTATTGGCTTCCTATTCAGGAGCCTAAAGAAGACCTACCGATTCATGGTCCGTCAGGCTCCGCCCCCCTTGTTTGCTCTATAGAGAAATCTTCCAGTTATTAAAATTAGAGGTGTGTGTTGTCCAAAGTCTGAGCAGAATCAGGCTGCTTTGGTCCACTTCTGCTGGGTCCTGAGGCAAAGCAGGCTTCTGTCTGAAACCAACAGAACTGAAACAACTTGAGAACGAGGCTTCGTTACTGATACACGTTCCAGATGTGATATGTGTGCCTGCAGACTTTACGCTTCCAAATACCATCATTTGCTTTTGATTCTCAAAATGCTGCTTGGGGAGTGTATTTGAGTGGTTGACAGGTTCACTGCTAGAGCACATTTTGCCATGGCCCCCAATCACTTTGTTTTGCAAGAGGACAAGGGTGGGAAATTGAGATGGCCATTTTTGCAGTGCTCTGGTGATGCACTATGAAAAAGCCTTAAACTTGTTCATGAGCATTTTAACTTTCTAGCACCTGAACCTATTCTTCTGAAACACTGCAGGTTTCTTAACTGGGGATACCTCTAATTACTGCTGTGCCAAATCTTCCTCTTATTTTCAGGATTTTTCTCCTCACAAAAGAGGCATTTTTGGGGCCTCTTTTGCAGGGAGGAGGAGTGTTTCAACTAATTTTCTCCTTGGGGAAGGTTTTTTTTAACTTCGGAATGTGGCTGAAGGATCATATTTCTATTTGTGGGTGGGGTGGGGTTTGCTTTAAAAATATCCCCAGCATGAGAGCCTTTAAAGACAGGTTTCTCCAGTTCCACAGCATTCCTTGAACTTCTATGAGATCACATGACCTCACCCTCTTCTACAGACAATCAGGAAGAATTCTCAGGATTTCAGAAACTTCTTTGCAAAGAGTCCTGAGCTGCTGCAAATAAGAACAAATGGGGCATTTGGAGCTTTAGAAAAACCTCTTATCTTGCTTGCTTTGGGTTGGTGCAAGGAAGAACAGAATTTTTCTAAAGCTGTAAAAGCCCCATTTGCTCTTGCTTTGAAAAGGTGTTTCTGCAGCTCTGGAGTGCTTCCTGAATGCCTATAGGAAATGGTGAGGTCATATGACCACATTGGAGTTCAGAAAGCGCTCTGGACTGGAGAAGCTTCTCTGTACTGTGAGCCATCTCTGTACTGATTTATGAAAACATTAAATCTAATTTGAACTGAATAATGTGCAAAATCAAAACCCTGCTCTTCATAAATAAATTAAACATGTTGAACTCCAAACACAGAGAGGCTATCTATTAGCCTACCTGCCTGTTCTGCAGGCTCCTGAAAAACAAAAATGTATCTCTGAGTTCTGCTAACTGAGGCCAAAAGCTTGAGGCACAAAGAAAGCGGCCAAAAACAGCCTACATGACAAATCAACAAACGATCTTCATGAAAATTAAATGGCAAATTAATAAGGCTTGCCACCAAGTCGTACCTGCCGGAATCTTGCCTGGCTGCAGTGTAGACCTAAAAGCAGAAGTTGCAACAATAAAGAAGATGATGAGAACCTCCAGTTCCCCTCTTTCTCTGAATTTTCATGGCCAGGGGAGCAGTTTTTACACTTCCCTTTTTCCTGACCATGCCTGCAGGAGGTAAGTACTTTTTTTCTCCTTCAGCAGAAGAGATAATTACTGGCTGAGGTTAAGTGACAGGTGGCTCATCCAGCCGGGATTTGACGGTCTCTGCCACCCCCTTGCCAGGCTATGTAACACTCAGCTCAGGAGCTTGCCCAAGCTAGCCCTTCTCCTCTTCCTGTCCCCTCCGGGGCTTCTTGAGGCTTTGTGGTGTTACTGCCCAAGTCCTTCCAGCAGGCTCTAATAATGTAGTAGTTTGGAATGATGCACTCACAAGCTGCAGCTTTCAAGATGCCGAGGGCAGTGCAGCACCCCACCCGGCTGCACTTCCTAGAACTGTGACCCACAGGGATGCTGCACTGCTACTACTGGAGGGGCTTGGAGTTGAAAAAGGCAGTGCTGCAAAGTCCACTCTTTTAACTCCAATTACTGGGCCTAGAGTCTTTATTCCTGGGGCTGCCTGCTGACCCCCTGGGAAATACAGCCCTCTGTCACTCTTAACTAATATTTTAGAAGGCTGGGGGAGGGGAATGATTTGTGTGGCAATCATGGGGAAAGGCTTGTTGGTTTAAGTAAGTGTTCTTTACCTTTCCTCTCATAACTTGAGTACTGGGGGAGGCTTATCTTAAACATATGCTAAAACAGATGTTTCAGGGATTAGATCTACACTACTGGTTTATAGTGGTACTGAAGTGCAATGATAACATTCCATCAACCACTTTCATACTGTTATTTCCTGCTTTTTATTTCACATTGTTCAAAATACTGCAACAAATGTCATTGTGTGTCCTACAAGGTATAAATGTGCAAGAATTTGTAATGTTTTGACTAGGGATGTGCTCCGCTTCTAATCGGACCGGAGAAGCAGTAGCGGAGCGGGGGTCTTCGCCTGCCCTTAAGGCGGAGGCGAAGAGGATTGGGGGGCCGGCGGAGCGTGGCGAAGAGGATCGAGGTGAAGGCGGATCCTTCGCCTCGATCCGGAGCTCCGCCGGAAAGGTAAGTGGGGTTTACCGGGCCCTGCCGCTGTCGCTGTCGCCCATGCGGCGACGGCAGCAGGGCCCGGTAACGCCCCCCGCCCTCCTCTCCCTTACCTGCCTCCGTCCGCGGTCCGTCAGTGTCTCCAATTGAGCCCGTGGTTCCAGCAGGTAGTCTGGGCCGCACTTGCGGCCCAGACTTCCTGGTGGAACCACGGGCTCAATTGAAGACGGCGACGGACCACGGACGGAGGCAGGTAAGGCCCCCCTCCTCCTTACCGGGCTCTGCCGCCGTCGCCGCATGGGCGGCGATGGCGGCAGGGCCTGGTAACCCCCCCTATGGGGGGGGACCGGAGCTCCGATCCGGATCCGGAGCTCCGAGCGGAGCGGAGTGGGCACAGGCGGAGTGGGGGCAGGGCGGAGCGGGCCGATCCGAAAATGGCAGATCTTAAAGTGAAGCGGAGTGAGGGGTCCGTGCACACTTCTAGTTTTGACCCAAGGTTTCAAAACCTTGGGGGCCGAAAAGGAATGGCAGAAGCTTGGTTCACCTTGAGTCTGAAGATCTCCATTGAACTTTCACGGATTTGGTGTGAATTGCTGTTTATTCAATGTAATGCCACTTACAAGAGATTCAAAATATTTCCTACAAATGGTTTCTTTTAAATTTGCTTTTGTAATTTTCTTTACAGAAAAAGAACACATGTTTGGAGAGAACCAATGTCAGACAATTTTTACAATTTCATAGGTTGTCTGACAACTCTGTGAAAGCTTGGTTATGCCTAAAGTGTGGAAAATCTAGAAAATCGAGAACATCCTTGCCTTTGAGCTACTGCAATGTTTCACAGCATGAAATACTAAACACAGTCATTAAGCACCATTATTTCATGACTATCTAACTCATCTATACATTAGTTGAGATCATTGTGTTTCCCAAGGGACAGTGGCAGCTCCCTGGGAGTTTATTCATTTGCAGTAAAAAAAAAAATACCTAAAAAAACCCTGGAGCCACACAAACATGTTGGAATTGCAGGAAAGAAGAATGAGGGACAGAGGGATGTGCATAGATTTTGGTGGTATATGTGAGTGAGTGGAGTCTGATATTTGTTTAGATAAAAAGGTTGAATGTGTAGGGCGGCTTCACTCTAGAAAAATGGTTAAGAAGACGAAAAGCTGTCTTATACTGTGTAGGGATGAGTGAATCAGTCAGTTTTGCTTTCTTCTGCAAAAACCAAAACAACAACAACATGCAATAATTGTCAAAAACAGCACTTTGAACTGAGCCCAGAAATGGGCCATATTGAAAGAAAGATAATTATAGGAACAGTGCCGGCTTTTCATGATGTCTCATTGTGGTGCAAAAGCTGCCATTGTGGAATGGCAACCTTAGCTGCATTTTTCTTCATTACTTTACTGTTCCTTTGTTGGTTGCCGATGTTTATTTTGCATTCTTTTTTCTCCCACAGAATACTTTTTCAAGGTGAGGTTGCTCAACAGCAGGCTTCAATGAGTTTTAGATCATCAGTTTTGTAATTCTCCATATTTACTCATTCACTTATATTGCATGGGTGAATAACTCTTAATTGTATTTTTGTAGCATAGTTTCTTTCCATCTAATTTTGCATGTTTGCAGTAACAGGCTGCAGAATCATTACCGTTTCTAATGGGAATGCTATTGTGCTGTGTAGAGCAGGGACTCCAGTCTCTGGGGGATTGTTATCCTTCCAAACTGCCACACTTTAGAACTTCTAACAGATTATTTAACCTTGCTGCCATTCTTTGCAAGTAAAAATGGGAAGACAAACAATGACCACATTACAGCTTTGGAAACCCATCTTGAATAGAATTGCACAGCCTGTCTCTGTTTAGCAGCATAAGTCCTCAAAACGTTATCTGCCCTTTTCAGATATTAATGTGGTTGTTAATAAATAGCCCCAATCCATTTAGGGCCCCTCTCTCAGCATATATTTTTTTTTATATTGTAGGCACAAATTCATAAGCAAAAAGTAAAAGAGGCAAGCATCAAAAAAGAAAAGAAAAACATTAATAGTCAGACATGTTGCCTTACTTTATACTCAGTAAATTCTATTCTTGTAGTTCTGAGAAAGGTTTTCACCAAATGGATTGAGCTTTTCATTATTTTATTAAAGCTGTGTCTGTAATATAGTACCTTTTTGAGACTTGCCTCTTTCTTTTTCTTTTTTGCTGCCTCCTTTTTTCTTTCATTGACTCAGAGCTTCCAAGCAGTTAGGAAAAGGGTCAGATCGTTGGAGGATCCAACCTTAATCAATTTTAGATATATTTTTTTCAAAAATAAATCTATCTATCACCTGGATGCACTGTTTGGAGTCATTTGTTTCATTTTTGAAGTGCTGTGTCATGCTCATCACATCGGCAGCACATCGGTTGACTCTGATCCAAGTTAATCAAATCACAGCTTTGCACATATAGATCATATAGAGGTGGGCAACTTTCAGGTGTTGGAAAGGCTGCATGGCCCCCTGGAACCCACTGGGACCTACAGTCCACCCCTGCCAAAATTGCTGCTATTGAAATTGCTACTGAATTGTCTCCAGAACACACTCTTGGGGCACTTCTAGGAGCGTGAGCCTGCTTCAAAATAAGTGCACACTCTCTGCACACTTTGGCCCCTTTCAGAAGACACCTTAAACCATGGCTTTAACCTTGGTGGTTAAGCCAGAAAGCCAGGCTGTGTTCAGAAGATACCTTAAACCATGGTTTTAACCATGGTGAATAAAGCAAAAAAGCCTTATTTACTGTGGTTAAAGCCATGGTTTAAGGTGTCTTCTGAACACAGCCTTTGTTTTCTTGCAAAATCTCCAGGTTTTGTTGTTGTTGCTGCTGCTGCTGCTGCAGCACAATGGGAGCAGGGGCATCCCCTCCTACAAAAATGGCTGTGAGAGCTGCACACACTCTACGGGCCGCATGTTGCCCACCCCTGCTCTAAACAGAGTAAGTTATCACAGCCTGTCATCATTTCCGAGCAGGGTCTGGCTGGGGGAAACTTGGCCTTAATTAAGGAATTGGTGCCATGGTTCTTCCTACCAAGAAAGGAGTGATGGTGGAACCTGTGGCTGCACTATCAGTATCTAAATTAGGCTAGCAGTGAATTATGCACTCATGTAACAAAAACGGTTTCCAATTCTCTCTCTCTATCTCTCTCCGTCTCTCTCTTGTTCTCTTTTCCCTTTGTCCCTTCCCACAATAACACTGCATCCACTGCAATGGAAGCAAAAGAATGAAAACAAATCCATATTTCCCCCCACAGAACGTGGGCCGATCTGTAAAAGATTTAGTCAACAGTAGAAACGAGAGGCAAAGGGAGGACAGAAAATTTCACGTCAGATTCCTTCCCATCATGCAATCACGCCTGCCGTGGGTACAGAAGCCCAGCCTGAAAAGGGGACAATGCTAATTTTAACAATATTTTATATTTATACATACCCCAGGCATCCTTAATCTTGCCTATGTGAAGCTTCTTCTTTCTTATATAACAGACTAGAAAAATCCACTGTTTTCATTGCTTATTAATTCATGTGTTTCCCTCGGTTACAGGACGTGAATTTTGAAGCATAATTAATAATATGTGCAAACTTTGTTTTCATGATGGTATGTTTTGTTCCAGTGTAATGATCATAATTAAAGAAGCAGATATCTATGGGGCTGGATGCTCCCTTCTGCTTTGCTGTGCTCTGACCATACAGTGATGATTAATGTCTACTGGGGATTGCCCTCCAAAACCAGGATCTAAAATTGAGATCTTCCATATCTCACCATACATTCATGAGCGAAGGGCGGAGGGGGAAAGGAAACGAGGGGAACCTATTCAGGCTTTTAATCACAGCATCCTTTTGCCACAGACCCAGGAATAAAGAGGTAGGACACCAGCCTTCTCGGGTTAAGAACGGGCCACAGTGTTATTAATTGGTTTTAAAGATCTGAAATGTGATAGTTTTGCTTTAATTAATTCCTTACTTCCAGTGGAGATCTAATCACTTTGGCTGATATGACAGATGCCCGTTCTCGCTTGCCATCCTGCTGGCCGCATGCGAGGCAATCTCTCCTGTGCTATCACGAGTGGGATTGAACAAAAATTTGTTTCCGCAAATTTTCATAAAGTAGAGGTTCTCCCATGAGCTATGCACAAGAAACTTTTGTTCAGCAATCTTTGGCCAGGAATATGCAGGAGTTGTCTCCAGTGCTCAAATTATGAGGTGGGGTGGGGTGTAGGAGGCAATTCATGAAATCCACAAGCCTCACTTCTGACTTCCCTTCTTTAGCCCAATCATGACCCTCCTGTTCTTTTGTAATAAAATAAAACAAAGGGGGGGATCCAATTGGGCAATCAAGAAAAGTAAGGGGGCAGGCATCCCTTTGGCCTAGGGATGGGAGAATCAGAGGTCACCAAGATTCTCCGAGCTCTACTTTGAAACTCAAGCCACATCTACGCCTTGAGTCAAATCATCAAAATTTCATCATGGTAATGCAATATCCGCCTTGCGCATTTATACCTCGTAGGACACACAGTAACATTTGTTGTTGTATTTGGAATAATGTGGAATAAAAATGTGGAATAAAAACCAGGAAATAACACTATGAAAGTGGTAGATGGAATGTGTAATGTGCCCCAACAGTTATCAGCTCACTTTTATACTACTACAAAGCAGTACTGTAGATCTAGCCTCAGTCCACCTCATCTGCCATTCAATTTGTGACCTATTTTTTCTTTTTATTCAAATGGGAAAAGTATGCATTTTGGTGCACATTTTTTTTAAAGTGTGCACTGAAATGTGCATTTTCTACCCACTGACTAAAGTATGATATATATTTGAAATGTGCATTTCAAAGTGCACTTAAAACAACAGCAAATGTGACTACAAGCTCTGGAAAGTCTGAGCTTTTTCTGAAAGAAAAGGGCTCTAATTCACAGTTGTGAACAGGGCTAATTCTGATCATAATCACAATGAAGTTTTCTTACATCCCTAATTTGGCTTTGTTGTTGTTGTTTTCAAGGGTTTTTTTTATTTTGAAATTTTTGAAAATTAACACTCTATTTCCTCCCCCTACCCCTACATGCGATAGTCCAAGCATTCAGTAATTATAATAAATCAAGGCAGAAAAATACAAAATACATTATTCATATGAACCAGAGAGACTGATATGATTCAGGCAAAGTGTTATGAAATTGGGTGTTACCAACATACATAATAAATTGATACCAATCCATAGCGAATGTATCATGTTCCCTACTTCCTTTTGCCAATTGTAACTTGTTTGTTATTTTTTCAGATAAGGCAATCTTCCAAACCTGATTCCACCAGGCATCCAATGAAACTCCTTTTAGGTCCTTCCAAAATTGAGCAATGACCAGTCTGGCTGCCGCCAACAAAAATCCAGCCAATGGCTTAAAGCACTGGAGTTCAAATAATTAAAATTTCACAAGTAAAAACAAGCTGTCCAGAAATCCAGCTTTTGTCCACATACCTAGGCTTGGTTCCAAAACATCAAAAGGAGTTGTGTTGCCTTCAGTCATGTCTTGTCACCTTAAATGTAAGGATAGACAGAAAGTAACCTCAAGAAGTGTTTCTGAGAGCTTCATCCCACGTACCTGCTTCCTTCGAATTCTCCCCGTAGCGCTAAGCTTTTGCCATTGTTGTTGTTTTTGCTACCGGGAGGCAGCGATCCTTTGCATACCAGGAAGTGAGTTTAAGGGGGGAAATGTAAAAAAAAAAGCATTAAAAATCAATGGATGACCCAATCCAATTCAAATTTGGTATGCTTAAAGCTCTCCCTAGTATCTATTACTGTGCCAATTTTGGTGTCTTTATCTTTAAAGCTTACGCAGATGTAAGCATTTGTTTAAAATCCTGCTCCTGCGCCCCAGCGGCGGCTCGGAAGATACGCTCAAAATGTAGGGGCTAAATACGGCGAATCTTTTTGCTTTATTGCACAATTAAGGCAGGATGCATGGGAGTACTTCACAATCAAAGCAGGTTATAAGGTGGAAAACTTCTGAGTCCTTTGCATGCAATAGCGAGAGGAGAATCCACTCCTCGCTATGGCCCTTCAGACAATGTCTAGGGGCCATAAGATTGCTCCCTTAATGGGTTTATTGCAGGGAAGACTTTCCTACTGCCATTGTAATAAGTGACATTTCTTATTAGTATCAGAGGTGCTGCTGGTAGGAATTAAAACAACACGTTTTATGGCAATATGGGGGCATTTATGAAAAGAAATGAGCAAAGAAGGGATGGTGGTGGAGGAAAGGAATACCAGCTTAAATCATCCTGGCAAAATGTGCTGTAGTGCTATTGCTGTAACCCTTTGGAGCTGTCTTGCACTCCGTCCGTCTGTTTTTCCTTATGTGGTAACTGCAGGTGCCCAAACAGTATGCATGCCTTTCTTTCCCAAAGCTCATGGATTCACCATTCATTAGGGCAGAAGTGGAATCTGCAGAATGCATTACAGGGTGATTTGTGTACCTCAGCCTTGCCATCAGAATATCTAGGAGAGAATTAAATATTTAAACCCTCCCCGCCCCCCCAAAGCCAATCCAAATAATCACCATAAAATGTGCCCAGCATTTTTTAAGCACACTGAATCACTTTTTGTTACCTTTAACTAAATATTCATGGAAACACCTGCAAGCACTGGCAACTTCGACTGGAAATTCAGAACTGACGTTACGTGATTAAGTTTAATGGGCAAGACCGTAGACTTCAGTGGTAATAAGAAAGTTCTTTCTGTGAACACAAGCTACTGCCAGTATCAAAGGCAAAATCCTCACTGAGCAAGAATGGCCCAGGCAGCATCTCCTAGATCAAGGCTGCCCAACTCCTGGGCCACAGGCTGCTGGCAGCCCCCAAGGTCCCCATATGCCATCAGGAAAGCAGCTGCCCCTGAAAATGCTCTGGCATCAGGGTGCAAATCTTAGCAGTAACACAGCAGTTGGGTCAGGCAGCAAGATGGATGAAGCCTCCTTTCTTCCCCAGGAAGCCTGAAGCAGCCTAGATTGCTAAGGGAGGTGGCCAGGCAATGATCAGGTCAGGGTCATTGGGGCAGAGAGGTAGCTGCAGCCTCCCCCTTCCCCTTCCCCCAGTGCCATTAAAACTGAGATCCGGGTTGCTTGAGCAGGGAGGAAGCTCATTTCATTAGGGTGTGCACCTAAGGCCCCAATTGGAGCAGGGTGGGGGTGGGGTGGGGGGAAGCACAGTATACCTTCCACACTCCACAGCTGCTGCATTCCTCATGCTAGAGTAATAATATTTGTTAAAGGATTCCACACATGCTGAGTTTCACATTTCAGGTGCAATCCTATGCATGTTTGGAAAGGAAAAAGTCATGCAACTCTCAGCATGCTCCAGCCAGCCACGCTGGCTAGGGGATTCTTGGAGTTGTAGGATTTTTTTTCTGCCTAAACATCCATAGTATTGTGCCTTTAACTTATCATGTCACAGTAGCATAACTAAATAAAATAGGATTTCCCTCTGCTGCCCTGATGTTGAACACACTTACTTAGGAGTAAATGCCATTTTGTTATAGGAAAGGATAATATATGGATTAATTAAAATTTAAAACAAGTATCTGTCACCATGTACAGAGTTTTCCCATAGAAAACCTAGCTGGTTTACTGTTATGATTATTTGATTGGGATTGAAATGCAGTTACACATGACTGGACAGTCACTCTATGTATATTTAGGGACAGTAATCATTGCTGTACTTAATAAAGTCTTTAAATGTGGATTAACAAGCCCAGAGTTGTCTATTCTATTTCTACAATGGCTTCATCATTATTTCCTTCTCCTGCCTTTTCTTGATCCTTTTTTCAGGCTGAACTTCTATGCACATTTACCTCAGAGTAAGTCCAGTTATTCTCAGCAGGGCTTACTTCTGAGTAGACATAGTTAGGATTGTGCAGCAACTCTGTTTTTAAGGTGGCACAAGATACACACACACACACCATATCTAGCAAAGAAACAGCTTGCTGGTTACTGCATCATAATTATTTGAAAAAAGGTGGCTGAACATACTAAATTTTTAACAGCATTTAACAATGTTAAGTTTGTTTTTAATGGACCCCAGAATTGTTGTTTTTAAATGGATACTGTTGTTTTTATACTGTTTTTATGTTTTTTAAATTTTGTATACTTTTAATGTTTACTATTTTAATTGTTGCAAACCGCCCAGAGAGCTTCAGCTGTGGGGCGGTATACAAATGTAATAAAATAAATAAATAAATAAATAATAAGCAGGAGCATTTTTTTTTAAAAAAAAAATTAGGACTCCTGTGGTGTTGCAAACCTGAAGATGGATGCAGAAAGACATTGGGCATGTCTACACCTATGGTTGTAGAGGGCCGGAGAGGGGGTGATCCCAGACTTACCTACTTCTGGGATCGTCACCCTGTGTCTACATACGGCATACGATGTCCTGGGAGGAAGAGGATGTCACGCCCGCCATTTTGTTTTTGTTTGTTTTTTTATCAAAAAAGAGGGCACGAGCACTCAAATGCTCCCACTTCCCCACCCCACCTCCTCAGGAGCTCTGTGCCCTATGCCCAGCTCCTAGCGAATTGCTGAGACAAACCGGGATGGCGGCCCACACTTCCCACGGAGACTGTGAGAAAAACCAGTATTAGAGTGTAGGGCCATATCCCTTGGGAAATGGGAGGGAACATCCCTCCCTGCTCCCGGGACCCCCTGTGCGTCATGCCGATGCACAGGGACGATCCCAGGATGATCCCCGGGATATCGCCCCATCTAGACATGCCCATTGAAGAATCCTCTTCAGCCAGGAAAGGCCTGGGGGCACTGCAATTCTTTCCTCCCTTTCCCTTTTCTCTCCCAGTCCTTCTGGCGTGCAGCAGAGGAAGTAGCTCCAGCAGGACACAGGAGAGGCGATACGCTCTCTCTCTCTCTTGCAGGTTTCCTCCTGCTCATGCCGCCACTGCTGCTCCTGCCTCGAGCTCCGTGTATGGCCAGGACACAAGGCAAGAGCTGCAGGGCAGGCAAGACCAAGGGGGCAGCAAAGGAGAGAGTGGCCGGTCGAGTGACCGAGCGAGAGGGCTGGCAGCAGGGGCTCCAGCCCTCACCTTCAAATAAAATTATTGGCCTTTCTGGCAGGGGTGGGGTGGGGAGAGCAGTATAATTCACCGCTCCTCCTGTCCTCCTTAAAAGCCCCAAATTTGAGCGGGAGGAGGGCAGGAAAGTGGAAGCAGTCCCAAACATTAGGGTGTGCCTGAGCACACTTTGCACACCCCTTGTGCACGCCAGTGGTCTCAACAGAAAACAAGCTCATCTGTCCTAGAAATCCAACTGTGCAAGTGTCAGGGTGTGAAATTTGGCAATGCAACTTTGACATTGATTATTTGTTTCAATACCATCTATCATCACACTTTGCCAGCAACCCATTAAATGAATTGTAATATGCTTTTGTTCCGTGTGCCATTTCATGGCTGTTGTTTTTCAGGAGAGAGAGTGTGAAGAAGGAGTTCATACAAACTGGCAATATATACAGTATGAAAGAATACTGAAACCATACTCTTTAGATATCTTCCTTTTATAATCAGAAATGAGGAATGACACACATGGAGCCATACATTTCTACTGTACTATAGGTGAGTCTAGTCTCTCTGTAAAGTGTTTTCTCCTGAGTTTCAACAGAGTTTAGAAATAAGATTACCCTTGATAGCAAAGCAAAGCAAGGGGAAATGTGAATGTTACAGCAACAAAATCAACCACAAAGTTGACTTATTTGGGCCAATACAATATGTTCTCAGGATAATACCACAGACACTTATTTCATTATAAGTCCTTAGGACCATCTTTTGTGAGGTGGCTTTTGAATGTCTTAGATTCTCAATCTAATGGCTCCCTAAGATGATGATGATGATGATGATGATGATGATGATGATTTGTATTCCACCTCTCCACTTAAAACACACACCCAGTAAAACAATCAACAATTTAAAGAAACTAAACAATAGAAAAACAAATAAATAAATATAAGAACAGCTTAGCAGGTAATTAAAACAGAAGAGCCATCGAAGTATCAAAGATAATAAAAAGTTCATCTGAAAAAAAAAAGTCTTCACCTAGTGATGGAAGCTAAAAAGAGAGGGGGACAAATGAACCTCTTACAAGCAAGAGTTCCAGAAGCAGAGTACAGCTCCAGAAAAGGCCATCTCATACATCTCAACTAACCTAGTTAGATGCATGGCCTCTCCATTAGATCTTAGGGTGACATGGGAGAAGAATGCCATTTTGGTATCCAGGACCCAAGCCAACTTGGGCTGTATAGGTATGTTAAGCAGGCACCCTCCATACGGTGAGTACATCATACTCCACTTGTTCCATCTAGGATTAAAGAGTCAGAGCCATGTACTTCTAAGATAATAACTTGTTTTATAGATCAATGTTACAGCAGACAATCCTTTGGTAAGTCTTGGCTTCTGAGTTGGCCAAGACCTCACATAACATCATATCTGTGCTCATCATTACACACTCAAGTCTCTTGATCGCTTAAGTGTCCCCAATACCAGGACCCTTCTGAATACTTTTCCCCTTCTCAGGAGGCTTCCACAATGACCATTTGTTCTCTATCTGTTCTTCATTCACTTCTAATACTGCATCCAGATGATGCTGTTTTCAAATTGTTGACTTCCAGTGTATTCCCCTTCCATAATTTTGCAGTGATTTCCCCCCACCCCCAGTTTGTCCAGTCTGAAAAGAAAAGTGCTACTAAGGCCATTTAGGAGTTTTTAAAAGTGGCTCTACCACACCTCTGATACTTTCTTGACCTCATCTACACCTAACTCAGGTTCATGAGTATGCTGAGGTAATGGCGGGCACCACAAAGCCATAGTGAGCAGCCTTCTCAGAGCTTTCTGGCTAGCATTGTTCAACTACATTAAATCAATCTAGGTCAGAGAAAAGTAGCCCCAGGTCACTAATGCACCCCGAACATTTTCTTTTGAATGCACAGACCTTCCATAGAATCACCTAGTCAATACATTGACAAGAACACTGAAATAGGAAAGCATACAACTACAGGTAGAAAACCACCAGCGTAGTGCTGTGGATTATCAGTGCACCTGGCACTTTAAAAGAAAGTAACTGTCCTCAGCCTTACATGTGCCTTCTGCAAGAGGCTTACAATCTAAATGTAGTCAGTGTGTCAGTATGTGTTGTGGAGGAAAGGCTATAGAGAATATTAAAGATAAAGGCAGGGGGCTTGTGTTGGATTTCATAGGGTAATGTGAGAAGAAATCACCAGTGATGGAAACAAGCATTTTAGCCTGTCTGTCTCCCCTGTCCCGCCTTATTATCTTCACCGGAAGGATGTGGTTCTTCCATTTTTAACCACTGAATTCATGGTCTAACATCCTGTATTTCTCATGGAAATTGTCAGGGGGCAGGGTTGATGTTAATCTATAAAGCTCCTTTAAAATAGCAAATTAAGGCTTTTCTGTTGCTTATTTTAGTTCAGCATTACCACCACCACCCAAACGTTGTGAAAAGAGCAATGTGTCAAGAAGATGATGCATGTTTTTGAGCGGAGGGAAACCAACCAAGAGTACTGTATATGCTGCAGTAGAGAGCAACAGAGTCAGCAGTTTAATCTCTAAAAATATAAATGGCCTTCTGAGGACCTAATGGCTACCTAAGAATTTATTGTTATTGCCACTGTTTGGAAGCTTAAACAAACTGATCCAATAGGTTTTTTTAATCACCAAACTTTCTAGTCACAACCTTCAGTCATTTTTATGGCTCCATTTTGCATTTTAGTCCCATGGAAGTCCTATAGCTCGCAAAATCCATTTTATCTTTATAATACAGTTATGTGTATCATGTACAGACAACCTAGGAGAAAAAAGTGGAGGCTTCTGAAATATATTTAATAAAAATAATACTACCAATAATATAGAGTCATAATCCAACAAATATAAAGCACTAGTGTTGCACCAATTTCAGTGGTAGAAGTTTGAGCACATGATTGGGGGGAAAAACCCGATTTCAAGTATAACCTAATGGGGTCTGAGCTGGTGGTGACCAAACAAGAAAGAGATCTTGGGATTGTGGTGGAGACCTTGATGAAAATGTCCGCCCAGTGTGCAGCCACTGTAAAGAAGGCAAACTGCCTGTTAGGCATTATAAGAAAAGGAATTGAGAATAAAATGGCCAGTATCATACTGTCTTTATACAAATCTATGGTGCCTATGAACACCAGTTGCTGGGAAACATGGGTGAGAGAGTGCTGTTGCACTCCTGTCCTGCTTGTGGGTTCACTGTGTGAACAGAATGCTGGACTAGATCAGCCAAGACTCTCCTACAGTCGTAACAGAAAGCAGGATGAGACAGCCTGTTAGTTTGCTGTTCTTATATTCTTATGACACTGACCTAGGTCTCATTGGGCTACTAAACCTGTGCCATGGCCTTTAGCACTCGTGAATAGTATAATGAGAGTTCAACATGATGTATTGCAATTGCTCTCCTGTTAAGAAAGATTTCTGCAGATAAAAACTTACCTTATCAGGGAGAAGGCTAGGCTTAGAAACCTTCACTCTGGCATCTAGTTTGCTATGTGGACAGTTTTTTCCCACCCTATGGAGGAATATTTAAGAATTGAGTAGACACCTAATATCTGAAGTGGCACCATACAGATGCCAGCTTTTAGAGAACGTCAATTGACTGGGTGAGCTGGCAACATGGCATGGAATGTTCAGTTGCTCAGAGAATCAGTGTTGGAAGACACACAAAAATTCTCATAAACATAATATGAGATCTCTTGCATTCTTAAACATACACATATATGAGAATTCAAGCTTGCTCAGCACAGAAGTAATTTGGGGCCCAACTGTTGTTTTTTTGACAGGGAAGTTGGTATTTTTCAAGACTTGATGGCCTTGTAGGCCCCTTCCAATGCTACTATTCTATGATTCTGTGAACTATTCCATTTTAATACCACCCAATAGCCAAAGCTCTCACGATGATACACAAAAATTAAAACCCTAAAATACAACAGTATAAAACATAATATAAAACTTTAAAAGCTTAAAACAAAATGAAACCAAAGTAAAAACCAGTATAAAAGCCAGCAGCAGTATAAATTTCTAAAAACACACACAATAAAAACATTTAAAAACAAAACTGAAGGTATAAAAAGACTGGGGAAATAAGATGGCCCTCACCTGGCACTGAAAAGACCACAATTTAGGCACCAGGAGAGCCTCCTTGGGGAGGCATTCAAGGCCCTCTCAGTAGCCACACCTAATCTCATTTGGCAAGAGCAGCCAGAGGAGGGCCTCTCAAGATGATCTTTGAGTCTGGGAAGGTATATATGGCAAGAGATGATCCTTCAGGTAACCTGTTCCCAAGCTGTTTGGGGCATTCAATGGGTAATATCATCCCTTTAAATTGACACAAAAAGTGCCTGGAAGCCAGTGTAGATCACAAAGCACTGGTGTAATATGGTTGTGTATGCAGTTCTTAGGAAGACTAGTGAGTCTCAATCTGAAGTAGGAGAATGTGCTGTGTGGCTGGGGAGAGGGTTGTTTGTATCTTTTTTTGGTACAATTGTTGTCCCAGTGGGACGTATGTGTCTCTCTGTGTTGTATATTCTTTTGCCCTGCAGTGGCACAACCACAGAGTATGTGGGAGAAAGCTTCCTTCCATCTCAGTCTGTTTATATACATTTGGGGCTGCTTCCACCTGCTTCTCCACTAGGGAAGTGGAGTGGGAAAGGATGAGGTTTTCTGCAAGAGACAGCCAAGTAAAGGGAATCCTGCCCTACTTTAAATTAACCAGACTGAGAGGGACAGTCAACATCCTTCGATCACTGCTGCCTAGACCAAGGCACTTACTTGAAGTTAAGTGTTTTGTGCTGATGGAAGAGGAGGAATGTGTGATTAATGTAGGGTGGTTTGGCCGAAAGTAAGGACAAAAATGATCATGGATCTCGCAGTTCATGTGGGTGTTTCAGCCCTAAGCTCTGCAACAAGAAATATTGTCAGATGCAAGATGCATTTGGACTGTCAACTCGTGAGCTATATGTCAAAGGACTTCTCAGAAATGAACAGCCAACTGGTTTCTTTCCCCATAGGAAATAAAGACCATCCCTGTCTTTCTAATTTATGAATTTTCAATCTCTTAGAGGGGAAAAAAAACCACACCAAACCTTAACCTTCTGTACTAATTGGACTGTCATTTTACATCTAATTCTTCTCTCTTAATGCCACACTTGTTTTCTCTTGCTCCCCTTCACTCCGATAAAAGCAAAGTAATTCACATTTTGCTAATTATGTTTTCAGGTTCATGGTTTCGTGCCATATTATCTCAAAATATCAATTCCTTGCATTTCTTGCGTCAAACATCCTTTAACTTCATTCCACACATTGCTTATCCTGAGGCTGTAGATTACATAATGAGACAAAAAAAATGCCCATATTCAACTCCCCACTGCGTGTTAATTAAAGAATGCAATTGGGGGGTAAGACATTGCTGCTAAGGTTCAATTGATTCCATTTTGGATGGTCCACAGACACCGAATGCTTATAATCCTTCATAAGCAAATGCACATTTGTGAAATAAACTTGGCAGTTGCTTACAAAACACACTGAGTGTAATTAAGAAATGAAAACTTATTAGTGGTTAGCGTTTTGCATAATCACCATTCATGAGCAACCATTCCTTGCAGCAAACATACTTTTTGAAACAAAATGCTAATTTAACATTATTGTATGTGAACGTCATTCCTAAAGGTATCTATTTGCAACATATAGCTTAGGTTGTGACATTTCTCCCATTACAAATGTTACTTATAAGCTTTGTTCATTCTAAAGGGGAAGCATAGCATATGGAAGTTTGTCATAATTGTTTCCCCCCACTTCTATGATCACCTAATATTCTCTTCCCATATTGTCCTCTACTCATTGTTTGGAACTTTCTTCAGTCAAGCTACACTGTAGTAATGGTTCCAGCAGGACAGACTTGTCACTCATAAAATACTGATACATATAATAACATGTAAAGCCTGCGTATTCATATAGGTGTTACTGAGTGCAAACAAGCACAGCACTCTTTTCTGTGACTCCTGTATTAAGTCTTTAGCTCTCGTTAATTCTCTTTTTTGCACAGTTGAAAGGATCACTGTTAAGTAGGATCACATTCTCAGAACATAGGAAGCTGCCTTATACCAAAAACAGGCCATTGTTCCATCAAACCCAGCATTGTCTACGCTGATTGGTGGGCACTCCAGATTTTCAGATAGCATAGCAGCCTTGCCTAGCCCCACCTGGAAATGCCACAGATTGGACCTGGGACCTGCTGCATGCCTTCCATTAAGATATAGCCTTTCTCAACATGACCCTGGACTCTCTGTGAGGAAGGAGTAGGATATAAACAAACAAGCAAACAAACAAACAATTCCTTTGGTCCATGGTGAGATGGACCATGATGGAGACTGCTCTGTCTATTCTACCTCCCTCTGCATAAGAAAGTGAGAGGACTGTAGAAGAAGGCCACAGTGTAACTACATACTTTCCAGTCCACTACCTTTATTTATATGAAATTATTTTATCTAAAATATCAAGCTCAGCTAATGGTTGTTATGACTGGGAAGAAATATTTGCCACCATCCCTAGCTTCTTTTGATAATCATTTGGGGCATTCCTCATAGCCCTTTGCTGGATATTTTGTCCTGTACATGCTTTGGCAGCCAGCAGGGCTTAGAGTAGAGAGGGTAAATAATTGGGGACACACCATAATCTGTCAGAGGGCTTTAGATGCTAAACTCTTCCTGCCACTGGATGTGTAACAGCCACATCCCAAGGACAATGGCTAGGGAAGCAACTTGCACAGTTCTCTTGAGTTATGCCATTCGTCCTCCAAACTTTATGCAACATACAATTTGAATGCTCAATATTAAGGACCTTGAGCTATTTACACCAAACTGCTGAAAGATGATTATTCAATAAAGTTACAGTCTACTTTCAACCCAGCTCAGAGTCTTTTGGTTCTCTCTTAGTCCACCCGTATTCTCCACTATAGACACAATATTATTAAGTAGTACTCCATACCTCATGGTGTCATAACATATCACAAATCACACTATGATATGTGTGTGGAGAATGTCAGTAGGAATTTCTTCCAGCTCAACAAGAATTTCTCTGATGAATCTTGACATGTATACATTTATAGGATGGTTGCCTCAAAAGCTGGGGATTCCTCAATACCATGCCACCACATATTTCCCATTCAGTGATGCACTTATAACTATAAATTACATAATAGAATATAATATACCAACATATTTAATAGTTTGCTTATCTGTGATGCAGTGTTCCTCCAAGAAGAAATGCATACTGCTTATAGAGTCAAGTTCTTAAGACCTTGCCTTTTTGATTCCTAACTCAAGAAAAACTGCCACCCAAGTCAACCAAAAAAACCCCACCTTTGCCTAACCATGGGTAAACAGAGAGAGGTCTCAAAGTTTACTTCATTTTAAAGGGTTCAGCCCAAGATTTGAGGAAAGGATTCTGACTTGCATAAACAACAAAATGTAAAAAAGAAAAGAAAAAGAAAGCAGTTGGAAACTAGTACCAGGGATGCAATGAATATCTGTGATTATGTTCTGCTTCCAAGAGCAAACATCATATATTTTCAGTTTGCAACACGTGTCCTAAGCATAGCAACTGTTCTGCTTGTGACTGAAGCCTACAGATGAGCTTACTGCACTGACTGCAGTTAGTTATGGGGAAAGTCTGTTGAACACCTGCAGTCTCAGCTGTGGAAGGATGCAGAGCCTGGCAGACCAAACAGTATGCAGTGCAATGTCAGGACCTTGGACAGTGCACAGTGGGGGTTAGAGGAAAGGCTAAGGCTAAACACCAGCAGGATGTAAACCAGAGGGCATATGCTCGGAACAGAGAAAGCTGCCTTGTACCAGGTCAGACGATTTGTTCAGCTTAGCCAATTATTATTGTGCACTTTGATTAGCAGTGGCTCTACAGGGTGTCAGGAAGGTTCCATTTACATCAACTGTTACTTCACCGTTTTTAAATGGAGAGGAAGAGCAGTGAGACATCTCGGAGCTACTGCCTCTTCTTCTCCTTCCTCACTCTTCAACAGGAAGACTTGTCCTTTAAAGCAGAGGTGTTGAACCTCTTTCAGCAGAAGAAAGAGGTTCAACATTTACATTTAGAAAAGCTCTCTGGGGACACGTTCTTGTGGAAGGCAGGGCCAAAGTGGTGGGGCCAAAATACCAAAATATATCAGGATATTTTAACTTAAAGCTCTTACTGCCAGAAACTAAAATTTCAACATTTTAGAATAGGGGAAAACTGCACCAAAGTCAGGAAGCCACCAATCATTTGTGGAGAAAATTATAGCTACCTGAGGACCCCAGGAGAGCCCTGGCCTCCAGGCTTGAGGTTTTGCACCCTAACTTTAAATGAGGGAAAGGAACCAATTTGCAGTCTGCCCAATGCACACACTTGAAGTCATGAGGCTGGTACACAGTATTCCAGTTCTGGTTGCTGCATTTTAAAAAGATATCGTAGAGTTGGGAGAGGGGAGTGCAGAAAAGGGCAACTAAAATGATCAAAGGGCTGAAGCAACTCCGCTATGAGGAATTGTTACAACATTAGGTGCAATGCTGCACTAATATGCAGCTCAAAAGCCTGATGAGACTTTTAGCAGTGCCAGTGTGCATGTGGGTGGTGGTGTTTGGGCATTTCATTTCTAGAGATGTAAGAGCATTTCATTTCTATTCACAAATCATTTAGACATGTGCCATTCACAATCTCCAAATGCAAACATGAGCGTAGGAGCACTTTTTTCAAGACATTCACACATTCCTGAATTTGCAAACACATCTGAAAAATGTGTATTTTTTTAAAAAAAATGCACACTTTGACAGGCTTGTTTTTCAATAGTAATAATAATAATAATAATAATAATAATAATGCATTTTCATGCTTAGACAATGGAGGGGAAGTGTACTTTTGAAAAAAATACACACTTCTTGTTCGAAAGAGTAAAAAAAAAGCTCAAAAATGAAAATGGAAATGAACCAAAATGAGCTTCAAAGTAAATTTTGGAGAAATCACTGGTTCTTCCCTCCTGAGAGTGGGGTGATAGTCTGTATAGAAAGATAAGGCCAAGGTAGATTCACTTGGAGCAGGCAAGCAGACTCAGAGAAAGGGCATTCTTATCTGTGCGCTCTACAATGGCTTGGTAGCAGTCTAAAATAAGGAGACTGAACTCAATAGATAAATCTCTGGCCACTCACCTTTGTTTGAAATATTGGGAGGAGGTAGAATGAGAGTAAGTGTTCAAGAGGCAAACTGCCCCAAAATTGCAGCCCAAACTGGAATAAAGTCTTATAGAAAAGAGAAAAAAAGAAGGGATTACTTTTAAATGTTTCCATAGAATGGACTTTGTTCATTGTATGGCAGATATGAGACTTTATTTCACATTTGTCCTGCACATTTTTGTGAAATAGATCAAGCAGCTACCAGTTCCTCAAAAGAATGGTGGGGTGAGATATAAAATAGGAATAGGGACTTGCAGCCCATCTGAATTTCTGACTTATATTCATAACTCTTGTGCTCAGGGCTACAGGAAGTAGGTTCACATATAGAACTGATTTATACTCTAACTACAAGGACAATTCACCACAGGAGGAAAAACACATAACACCTTGGTTTAAATAGGCCATTGAGGTGCATAGTCACACGGTCTCACAGAAGCAAGAATAGAAATATCTTTTTTTAAAAAAAATTTCTATCAATTAAAATGCCACACAACCATACAGCATTTTGGGTTATGTCTGCATTACAGAATTTTATGGGGGCATGGAGGGATTATGTGTTGTAGAGTGTTAATCCAGCCTTGACCTATCTCCATAGAGTAGATGAGCCATAGAGTTGATCAGTATTGCCCCTAGAGAATTATGTTTCACTGATATAGCCTACAGCCTCAACATGTTGGTACTTTTTGCAATATCAGATTGGCTTAGAGCTGCCTATAATCATGTTGTCAACTGATAGTTGCCCTATGGAAGAAAGACTAGTAAATGGTAAAAGACTTATGTGACAAAAACAAACAAACCAAACACCCAGATTATTTGTATTTGATTGATATAGCATAGGGTTATACATGTGATGTATGATATATATGGTTATTAAGCAGACACACAGGTATCACAATTTTACAACTGTCATTCACACAAAGTCCTGCCCATGTCTCGGACTGGTGGTGGAACCTCTTTCAGCCCAAGGACCAAATTCTGTTTCAATGAAGCTCTTCGGTAGATGGAGCTGAAGGCAAAAGAGCTGGGGCCACAAATATTCTAGTTTAAATATCTTACTGTCAATAACTAAGCCTTAGGAGAGACACTTCAACCATTTAGAATGGGGGAAAGCTGCACAAAATTTGGGAAAACACCAAATGATTGGTTGTTGTGGAAGGGGTGGGACCAAGGGAAGGGGTGTGGCCATCTGAAGAACTCAGAAGGGCCGTATTGGCCCCTGGGCCTGAGGTCCTGCACCCAGGCCACATTACAGATAAGTGAAATTCAGGAATGCAGCCATTGAAGCCACATTTGTAGGAGCTATATGTGCACCAATTTGAAGACATTTGCTCATCTAGGCTGCCTACACATACATGCCTAACACAGCAGCATGGGAGCTGTTTCTCCCTTGGTCTAACTTAGAAGGTCATAATGTGACCACATGGGTAGGGGAAATTATCTGATCCTTTCCAATCCAGTGGACACCTTTACTGTGATGGGAAAATGTCAGTCACATGGGGAAACAACCACAAAAAAAAACTTTATCCACATGGTTATGACAGTCATGCTCATCTTCCATCAGCCTGGGATAGTATCACTGCAAAGACCTTCAAGACGACCCAAGTCCTGAAACATTCCAAAATCCCCCCATGTATAGTAAATAAATAACCCTAGTGAATGGGTTTAGAGAATGAGCTCCCAATTCTTCCCCTTTTAATGGAAAAACATTTCCAGACCCAGTGCAAGGCTCATGTTACTGGTGTGTGTTTCTATCTATGTAACCACACTTCCTAACAAGAAGAAACCACTTGACTGCAGAAGCTTTAGTCATGGTGATTCACTCCACAAGGTATACTGGTTTATATGGAGAATTGATGTACATCCTGCTCTCTCCACATTCGTTCTGCTAATTGAGATAATATGGGATAATGGCAATCCACTAATAGCTAAGTGTGGTTTTAGGGGAAATGGAAATGCAGAACACATTATGCTGACAAACAGGAATGGGATAAGATTTATTTGGTCACTGTCAAACATGAAGGAAAACTAGAAAGACAGGTATAGCCATAATCTTTCCAAATCAACTTGTTTCTCCTTTTGCAAAATCCATTTCAACGCCCATAGAAGCTTCAAAAATTAATGGAACATTCAAGTCTGAGCAGTGGAGGCTGGTGGCTCTGATTTTGGCAGGGCTGTAAATGCATTATTAGGTTTCAGTCAGAACCAGACATAACTCTAAAGGAGCTACCCAAGGTGCTGAAACTATTTTGGGGATGGGGTTCAGCACCTTGGGTAGCTCCGTTAGAGTTTTGGCTGGTTCTAACTGAAACCCAGAATAATTTCACAGCCCCACTGAAATCAAGCCACCAACCTCTATTGATTCAGAGTAATCAAATCAGAAAACAGCCGACAACTCAAGCTATCATAATGGAGTTAAACCATGCAGAAATTTGAATTAGAGTCATTAAAGATTGTCTGCCCTCTCCACCCTTGGCAAAGCTTTGTCACTTGCAAAATGGGGGAGGAAAATTATGGCAGATTGAGGGAAAGTTGAATTGTATGGAGTTAGTACTTACCATTTCCCCCTACCTACCCCCGTTTCAGTAGAGACCTTCTTTAGGAGCACAGAAATGGTGGGGACATACAAAGAAAAAAAGCAGTGATGGTGAAACTCATCTGATCATATTCTTTATTTACTTGGAATGTGATGAAGTCATCCAGATGAGCTCAAAAAAATCATTTTCTTTAATACAAAATCTTCTTTAATACAAAATCTGGATCCGTGTATGGGCATAATGTCAAGGTGCATCTTGGGAGCTGTAGTTTGGAATTGTGTAGTGTGACATGACATCATGCATCACCACATTGTGTACCCTTTTCTGGTTGGTTGTATTCACATGGCCTGAATGCATTATGATGTCATGTGCTATTTACTCACTGTAAATAGTGGAAGCCAGAGCTGTGGCAGTGATGCGGAGGGAAACTGCTAAGGAGACTACTTCAAGTACAGGAGGTTTTTTTTTTTTTTTAAGGGGGGGGGGGTCATGATAGGACAACTAAAAATTTAGAGGGCATCTGTGCAGTACTTTACTGCACATGCTTCAAAGCTCGCAATCAATCCTGAACCTGATAGCAAATTCATAATTCTTTGATCCACACTCACTATACAACTGAATGTTACAAATGAAATTTGGTGGCATTACATTTAAAAAGCCATAATACAGATTGTATGTTATATCCATCATCACTAATTAAAACTCAGCAACCCACATTAAAAAATGCGGAGAACATACCCTATCATATAACAAATTAACATCATTTGTTTTTCACTATAGAACTGTACATGTCTACTCAAAAGTAAATTCCTTTGGGGAAATGGGACTTACTGTCAAGAAAGTGGGCACAGACTAACAGAACAATCCTATGCTCCCATTAGAGAAGTATAGTATTGCACTACCCCCACCCCACACAAACTCTCAAGATTTCTTATTACAAAATCACCAGTGTTGTAATTATAAACCTTGTTGTTGTTTATTATCAATTATAATGTATTTTAGGGATGTTTGCATATTATCTGTTGACCTTCTTGGTGTAGAGAAAATGAGGGAATTAAAAAGATGAGGGAATTAAAGATTTTGTTACAGGAAACAAGCTGCAACCACTTTTTAATACCTGTAAAATATCTGCTTACTGGAACACAGAAAAATCCTCAATAGTTACCAAAAATACAGTTTTCCTAGTAAAATAATAGTTCTCAAGAGTGGGTGTACCAATCAAAGAAATTATAGATACTCAAACACACCTCAGCTTCCTTGTATCTACACCTGGTAATCACCTGTGGTAATGGATATTCTTTGGTTCATTTATACAGTAATATTTGGCCACAGTTGTGCTTGGGCAGGCTAGTTGCTCATGGGTCAACTTCTTCATTTCATCTACCATCTTAACCTGTGGGGTGCCTAATATTGGCTCTCAACTGGGCTTAAGAGCAGACATCTATCAGAAAGAGACTAAAAGACATCTGGATGTCTCTGCCCAAGGGGGTGGAAACATAGTGTCTATTAAATATATGTACCTGAGGGTCAAACTACATGCTATGTTAATTATGTAGTGTGCCGCCGAACCTGATATTTTTATTTACTTTAGTGAAATTGTGTGTTGATTCAGATTAGGACCAACATGCACTGAGAGGGGAGGATAAAAGGTCACCCCTACCCATTCTCTTCTTGAAGGTCAATGGAGGCTTTGTTTTTCTTTTTTCTTTTTAACTCCTCCTCACAGAGGGTGGGGGATTTCAGGAAAAACCTGGGTTGTAGGAGGAGAAGTTTAGTTGTTCCATCCCAGTTTGCACTAGTCCCACTCTGAATTTGGGCTACACAAAGTTACAGTAAAGTAAAGAAAACAATCAGGGTCAGGTACATGCTATGCAATTAATATAATATGTCCTTTGGCCCTGATTTCTGACAAAGGAGGAAGAAAAAGGCAAGACACAAGGGGTGCTGCAATGTAACAAACTCTTACTCTAGGCCCATCGCATAAACCCTTCTCAGGCCAAGCACCACCACTTGAAAACCTGAGGGAGGGTTAATTAAAACCTTTCCCCTACCTATGAGGGAAAAAGGTTTAATAAAGGATCTTCTCTAAATATACTGTGGGTATAATATGAGCTGGGTGTTTAATAACTGTATGGCAGGTAAATAATGCCAAGCTGACACATGGTATTTGGTAGCTAACAAAATAATAATAAGTTTATTGTTATTTAAAGACTTTAAATAAAAATATAATACTTTCAATCCTGCCTAATCTAAACTCTCCACACAGCAACCACCTCTCTCTCTTTACACCAATCCTAAATCCCTAGAATCTAAACTCTTCTTGCTTTACAAATAAAAACCACAAGAAAACAAAACCTAAAAAACACTCCACCACAAACTCCCAACACACTCCTTATATACTCCTCTCCCCCACACCATCTATTACATCATAAACCACACCCACTCAGTTCTAATGTTCTCTACTTACCAGACATACTAATCCAGACATATACAATATAATCAATTGTGGGGTAAGGCCACAGGTAGGTGCAACTTTTATTTAATTAATAACTGGATCTGCAAGGTGACTGTGCAGGAACCTGTTCTTGTATGTTATGGGCAGCTAGTCTGCCCCATCTCTAACCCTAGCCAAGGAAAAGGGGCAAGGCCTAGTCCTGGCCCTTTCCTTAAACTTCACCTTGAGGTGATAGGGAGCCTTTCCGTGTCACTCTTCAAGGGCCCCACAACCCTGGACAAGTGACCTAGGTTAGTCACGAAGGTGACCCTTATCAAAATGATAGGTCGTACAGCCCAGAGCAGAAAATCTCAGGAGTTGCCAGTCACTGAACAGGTACCTCTGGGATGCTCACTGAAACTTGTCACCTCCCTGAATACCCACAAATTCCTCCTGCCAAACCAAATTGACCAATTTAACAACATCCACTAGACTTCTCAATTGATCTGACAGCTCAATAAACAGAAGGTGATTGGGGAAGAAACCACCTGCTTGAGCTAATTTGGAGGATGGGGAAAATTCTGACCCAGCACCAGAAAATGCAGCCAGCTAAGCCTTGAGAGGGCTTCTTCCCTGAAAAGCAGCCTAGAAATATTATAAATAAATAAAATGAAGCTCTACTGAATGCAGGGTGCTCTGCAAAGAAGCTATGTGAGGAGAGGAGCCACCTTAAATATCCCTTTACCCCAATGTTGGCATGATGTGCATTGTCATGTTTTGAAATAATCCCTCTTCTCTTCCTCCTCTTTGGCGGAGGAAGAAGGCTGTACTGTCCCAGGCACTGGCATCTTTCATGTGAGGAATAGTAATATCTTGGTCTACAGAGCTTGTCAATCATAACATGGATAATTGGGGGAAATGTACATTACCCAGGGCCAAGAACCCAGCAGAATAAGTAAGCCACATTTCCATTTCGCAAACTAATTGGCTGCAGGAAAAACAATTCAAACAAATTCAGGTGCATGTACACTTCTTTCTCACTTATGTTATTGCTTTTGAAAAGGGTAGCATTGGCAACCTTAAGGCTGCAATCCTATACCCATTCACCTGGGAGTATGTCCCACTGAATTCATCAATAGGCATGTTATTGTATAGGATTGTACCATTAGCCTCTATTCAAACCTCTGCAAAGCAGATTCAGAGACAGAGAGATAAGATGTACATATGTAGTTTTTTGTTGATTCATCTGTCCTAAACTCTTATGGACTACATGGAAGTAAGTCCCATTGAGCTCAATGGGGCTTAGTCCCAGGTCAGTGTGTAAAGGATTACAGCCTTAACCTTGCTATCAGTTTAGTCCTTTACACCAGTTTAGTCTCCTAACCTTGGATTAAAGGGGTATCTTTAGATTTGTTTAACAAGTGGCATGGTTTATTACAAAAAACTCTAAAGGTCAGCTAAAAGTGACAGTGAGAATTTGCAGTAATGCCAGAATATACTGTAACTTAATTGCTTTTAGGGGTGGGACTGAGTAATTTACTTTTTGGATAGTTAATCTGTAAAGAAATATTCTGTTATTGACACATGTAAAGAAATAAACAACAAGAGAATCATAACAACACAACACCCATAAGTCAAACCTTTCAACTGGAAAATTCTAGTGAGCAAAAAATCTCAAACACCTTATGAGGGGAAAAACTCAATTATCCAACATGTGTTTAACCAAGTGTTATGGATTTGCAATAGGCCACTGGATTAAAAAGGGCAGTATTTGTATTAAATCAAGAATCAAGCTAGACGCAGAATGGAATAAGGGCAAGAAGGGGTTTTGTATGGATATAGTTATTATTTCCACCTTTTGTTTGGCTTTCCTCACTTACAAAGCATTCTACACTCATGAAGTATGGTCCTTGTTCCTTCCTTCTTGTGTAGGAGTCACTCTCACTGGGCATATGAAGCTTTGCTCAGCTCATGTTATCTTCCTATACTGTAAGGTGACATCTTGGTTACATCCCAAGTGAATTAGTTATTCACCTATCAACTTTTTGCAAGCTGGCCAAGAGATAAGCCTTTGCTCTAATTCACATGTTAACTAATTAACCATAACATTATTAGGCTGCAATTATGGCTATCAGCATCATAACCCTCTGCTGAAAAATGGAATAATGGGTATATGGCACACAATGAAATTGGCAAGGAAAAATGAAGGGTTTCCTGTGCATGGAAAAAATGTTAAAATTAGAAGTATCCCTTTAGGGACAGAATACTTGGCCCTGATTTCCTATCTTGTTGCCCCATGGGCTGAATCCCCTAGCATACAATTATAACACTGCCATGGGGAATCAAAATTCCTCTTGACAAGAAATTACATGCAGATACAAATCCTTCCTTTAATATAAAGGGGAATTCCACTAGACTGCAATGAGGTGAAGATTTTTATTGTAATGTTACTGATAAGTATAGAAACTAAGGGTGCGGTGAATTTGTCAGGTTCACTTTCAATCAGGTTCTCATATTCCCAATGCTAAATCCATTCCATCCTGATTCTGCATCAAGTTACTTTTTTTTTTAGTCCACATGAACACTTGTATGCATTTTGTTGTATGTTTGCAAATGGATGCATTTCCCTCACTGAATAAAGATTTCTGTGCACATTTTTTTTCAAATATACACATTTTACACATGTTTTGTTTTGCAAACTGCTTTGCATACTTTGGAAATGCATGGATTTCAGAGGAAAACCACATTTCAGCTTTTTTTTTTAGGTTCAGGAAGAGTAGATTTTTCATCCATGGAACATACATGAAAAGAGAAATGAGCAGAGTTATTAAATGCTCATGTCCAACATGTCTGTAAATTTGTGCTACTGGGAATGTGAAAACCCAACATCCAATTACTCATTGGGATTGTTGGGGAAATTCTTTCCTGTGCTGTCACTGGCAGGCAGCACAAACCCACAGCAAATGTTGCATTCTAGAATGCTAGGCCAGACTTAGTGCCACTTCTTATTGGATGCCCCCCACCCCCGGTAGGTCTTCCTCTATGCCCTTGCCTACAGGGCAGCGTAGCTTTAAACGTAAGAGGGGATGACCAGAAAGACTGGAATTCAATCTAAAGCTGCAGTCCAATGCACTGACTTTAATGCAAATAAGCCCCATTTTAACTGAACGAGACCTGATTAAATCGGCATAGCATCGTGCTGCAAGTGGTGCAAAATTGCCCACAGTGTCCTGACTGCTCCATGCAGAATATGTACAAATCAGACCTGCCTTAACAGAGGGCTACCAAAGAATTTGAACATCCTATCTTTGCTCTGCCCCTACACTATACTTAGTGTTAATTTTCCTTTTCTAAGCATTTTAAAAGGAGTTAATTGCTGATCTGGTTAGCTTGAATAGATTGGGTTCAATGAGGGGGGGGAGAGAGATAAAAGCTAGGTGCATTTAAAATCAATGGGACATAGGCACTTGATTGTGCATTTGTCCCATTAATTTCAATATGGGTTTAGGCACATTTAACCTTCTTTGGATTGCAGCCATTAGTTACATCATGAAGAAGGTGCTAGTTTATGCTTAATCCTGAAGAAAAAGAAGCAAAGTTTCTCCCCCACTCCACACCCTAGACACACTCCCCAAACACATTACTGTTACATAGGTGTCAAATTGTCTCTCCAAGGGTATTTTTTTGTCATTTAGCTGGCATTTGCTTCCACCAAGACGTGAAGTAGATGGGTCTGGTTTATAATGCAAAGAAGAGGCATGGCTCAGTCTTCCCTGTTTCTGCGATGCTGGGGATGGGGTGGGGGCATCAAGGATAAGCAGGGCATGTACCAAGAGCCCACACCCCAATATTCCCTAGAGTTGCTCCTCCCCTTCATCAATGAAACTTGACTCTCGCTCTGGCCAAGATGGTGGTGGTGGTGGTGGTAAGGAGAAGCAGCAGGTGCTACTGCTCACTGATTCTCTCCCTTTCAAGCAAGCAAATGGAAGCAATGATGAGAAAGAGGATGAGGAGTAATAGCAGCTTATGTCAATTGTGGTGAGAAGGTAGACTCACTGATGGAGAGGGTCCACTGAGGATGTCTTGCCTAGGGATGGATGAGAAGGTTGTTTTTATGCATTTTTGCATAATGCATTTTATTAGGATTTTACCCAGTTCATAGAGTTTGGACAGAACATGGACTCGGACACAATCATTTCCAAGCTTGCAGTGTGATACACACACACACACACTCACACACACACACACACACACACACACACACGTGTGTTTGACAGCATGCATCCATTTTAAAACTCTGCATGACACAATGCATCCTTTTGAAAAATGCACTTTAATCAATGGGAGAAGAATGCTCCCTCATTTAAAAAATGCATACATTTCAAAAACATGCACAATTGATGCATATATTTGGGGAAATTTGCACCAAAAATATGCACAGATTTTCATGAGAAAAGAAAACAAACAAACAAACCTCCATATATTATCTCCTGGTAATTATTTTAACAGAAAGGCGCTGAAATATAATACAGAACAATGCACTACTTATTTGGGGGAGTTTACCTGTTCTGGATGGGGCTGCACTCCCTCTAAAGGAGCATGTCTGTAGTTTGGGGGTGCTCCTGGACCCATCTTTGTCACTGGAGACCCAAGGGGCCTCAGTGGCCCGGAGCAGCCATTATCAACTTTGGTTGGCGTGCCTGTTCCTGGACAGAGATAGCCTTGCCACGGTCATTCATGCACTGGTGGTAACCTCACGATTAGACTACTGTAATGTGCTCTATGTGGAGCTACCCATGTATGTGGTGCTGAAGCTGAAGCTTGTGCAGAACGCAGCAGCTAGGGTGCTCACTGCGACACCTAGCTCTGCCCACATATTATCTTACAAAGCCCAAAACAACTTGGGACCAGGATACCTAGAAGACTGTCTTCCCTTAGGCAACATTTACGATCTTCAGAGGAGGCTCTTCTCATCATTCCGAGATGAAGAGAATGTCATCATGAAGAACCTGGATGGTGGGCCTTCTCTGTAGCGGCATCCACCCTCTGGAAAACCCACCCTCGTGTGGTTCAGGAGGTGGAAAATGTAATATCTTTTAAACACCTCCTAAAAGCATATCTTTTTAAACAAGCCTTCCCTGGACTGCAAGCTTTATGTGATTTTAAAGTTTGAAATTGGATGTTATGTTTTTAGTTGTAAACTACCCAGAGAGCCTAGGCTGGTGGGCAGTATAAATATGTGATGAATGAATGAATGAATTTGTATTGAGTCAAAATCCTAGTTCCACTATCTTTGATCATTGAGCAAACAAATACCTAGAACGTTGATGCAAAAAAGGACAGGGTTACTGTACCTTTATTAGTTATACAGGGGATTTCAACAGATGCAAATTTTCTCACCTCTGCATGGGCAATCTGCAGCTGTAAAGTAAAATAAAATAAAATAAATCTCTGAGCTGAGTTCACAAGTGATTGATTGATTTGGGGGTAAAACTAGCCTGGTTAGATTTTTCTTTTATTGAGGCCCAATGCTGATCAATGGGAAAATGGAAAGATTATTTATTTAAGAAATGTAAATCTGCAAAACCATAAATCACCAGCAAAATTGGGTTTACTACTATGGCATACTGAACCCATGTCCTCTCTCACTAATTCTGAATAAAAATAATATTATTGGTGGAATACCAAAGAACTGAACTAGACCTGTTCAGGAAATTCTTAGGGAGGAGAAACATTTGTAACTTCCTTAGGATGGCAAATTAGGTTGTTGTGTCTAGATATTACTGATCTTTGCAACCACCTGCCCATTCCTGGCCTCCAATAATTTTGCAATTAACATGCAGTTTCATGCTACCTAATTAAGTGAGGATGATTTAGGCACTACACATTTTCTGGGGATTAATGACAACCTAGTAGGAGCTGATGTCCCAAAGTGCAGCTAAGGGCCATTAACTTCAAATGATCATTAATCCTATGAGATGGTAGGTGTCAAGGTCACTGCTGCTGTTAGAAAATGACACTGGAACAGAAATGTTATTCAGGGGTGGTAGTGTGTATATGTGTTTGTGTGAACAGCCTCAAAGATCCAGTGTAAATGGTGAAATTTCTTAACACATCTTTTCTTGCACAATGTTCTATGGGGTCATTGCTCATCAGTGATGCAAAAGGACTAGGAGTATTTAAGAAATGAATCTGTACATATGCAAAGTAATGCTTGCTGGTGTCTTTAGTGGGAGGTTATGACAGTAAAATCTGGTTTTAAACTGATTTATAATTTGGAGGGAAGATGTGTGATAAGACTATTCATATTCAATGGGAAGTGTGCGTCCTGCCTCTCAAAAGACATGTCTATATTTTGAATCAGGCAAGTGTCTCATTATTTCAAAGTAGGGCAACTTCATCAAAGCATGAAGACCTATGATTAGACTTATGAATCCTGGCATAAGCATGGAGAAAGGATAGATGGAAGCACAACATAGTGTTATGCTTTCACCATCAATGAAGGTGAAATGCCAGGTTTGATCGCTGTCCACTTTCTGGCATCCCCATGACATAGCTTCACTGTTGCACAGTATTTACAGACACTCTGGTAACAAATGAAATTGAGCAGTTGAAATATATTACCCAAGTGTAATAAAGCAAAGGAAATTAGTAAGGCATAATTAGCTGCATCCTTATTTGAGGTAAGGAAATGGAATGCCACTATTTTGAATGTGGAAAATCGAATTGGTGATTTTATAGCACACAGCTGATGATATCATTACTCTTCCCCAGATAAATGTCTAAGTGTTTGCCACATTAATGGGCCACTGGATAAAAATGTTTCTCCCAGCTCAATGGAATGGATCAATAAGGTAGGAAGGATGTTACACAGGACCTGTGTTTTGCTTCTGGAACAAATCATCAGCTTTGTATAATAAGAATGAAGGTCAAATTTTGTGAGAGAGATTACTCTTACAATTTCCACAATATTAATAAGTATTTTATAGGTACTTTTGTTTTTTGCTCATTTATCAGGCAACACATTCCACATGTAAAACACCAGAAATTCGGTGTGTGTGTGTGTGTGTGTGTGTGTGTGAAACCAAAGCCAGGCAATTGCTTACAAATCATCCCTCTCATATTGTGACTTCGGTAACAACCTAATCTGAAACTAGCAATATTGAAAAATTTGTCATGTTTCATTGAGGTGATGAAAGTGAATATATTAATGCTCCAGCATTGGTTAAGCAGGTTCCTAGCATTACATGAATACAATGATGGAAATTTCTGAAAGAAAAAGTGGGGGGAGAAAGTGTCTGATGAATTTCCAAGGAAGGTAATTTCATCTAATAGAAAGAGGCTCCAGAGGTGTTATTTTTCTCAGCGATTAAATTTGGTATCAACCCAGTTGGTTATGTATCTCTTTTGTTACTATATATTATTCTCTGAGCTGAGATTTTTCACAATGGGAAAAATCCAGCAAGAATCAATATAGAAATAACAGTATGGATTTATTTTCATTCTCTGTCAAACAGTTTACAACATTCACTTATTAAAAACACTGGGGGCATGATCCAGCAGAGTTAAACATTTGTAAATCCCTTGATTTCAATATGAGACATTTAGTCGTGTGCCTTTCACTCTTGATAGGAAGTGTGTGTGTGTGTGTGTGTGTGTGCATGCATGCGTGCATGCGTGCGTGCATGCTATACAAGGTGCTGAACTTATTTCCAGGATAAGGTTCAGCACCTTGGATGCTCCATGGTAGTTCTGGCTGGTAATGACAAAAATCTAGAAGGGATTCACTGTCCCATCGAAATTGGAGCCACCAGCCTCCACTGGACTTGGGTATTATTGGTACCTGAGTGGTGCCAAATAAAAACTGGAAACTGAGCAGGTTTGGTGAAGAGTCCAGAAGTGGCAAGTCTGAGAATGAACAGTAAGAGAAAGGGGTGGATCGTATCACTATCCATGTTCACATATACTACAAAGGTGGATAAGTATTATAAAAGCCTTTTTATATGTTAATAAGTTTCACTAGTGCAGAAAAAAAGTATATTGCTACTGTAGGGCTGTATAGTCTGACATTAAGAACACATTAAGAACACACTAACGAATACTAAGGGCTTTGCTAGACCTACCGGGTGTTCCGCCGTTGAGGAGCAGTGAAAGCGGATTTTCCCGTTCAGCCGTGACGCCTCATCATCCACACCTGCCTTCGATTTGTGGCGGAAGTTTGCGCCGGTTGTGCTGCTGCCGCCGTGAGCACGGTTGCGCAGCCACACCGGCCTGATTGCCGCGGCTTTTTTTTCGCTCGGCGCATGGTTTGCGCAAATCCGAAAGACCGCAAACTTGCGCAACCGTCAGCGATGCCGCCGCCGGCCCCGGCGGCGGCGGCAGTGCCAGTGCCAGCTGAAGTGCTGCTGGTGCTGTTGAGGGTCAACATTGATGCGCTCACTTCCTGATGGGGGTCGTGGTGGGTGTAATATGACCCGAGGTCAATCGTCTGCATGGGCACTCTGTGCCTACATCTCCCATCATGCCTCTGAGGTGTCGCCGCCGATGACCGCCTCTGTGCCCTCTGCTCCATCCCAAGGAGCCAACCCACATCTGGCCGTAGCCATGGCAGCAGCCCACAAACAGCTCTGCCTTCTGCCAGCCTGGTACCCACACCAACAGGCAGCGTACAGCACCACCATTATGTGGCCACGGTGGCTGCCCACCGCGAGGAGTCACCAACTCCCCATGAAGGTGGACTGTGGGATGCCCGGCTTTCCGAAAACTGACCCACGCAGAGGTTGCAGTAGAAAAAACAGGCGCACATGCCCCAGCAGCGCACCAGCCACTTTTCCGGTCCTCCGTTCCTGCGCTAACTGTCACTGTGGAAATAAAAAAAAAGCCGCTCCGCCGCGCTGCCCCAGCTGGCGGGCTGGGCGCAAATGGCGGAGGCGGCTTGACCGAAGCCGCTGGCCACTCCCCTTAGCACGCCTTTTCCTGACCAGTGCGGACCGCAGTGACCTCACATCCTCCCACACGTACTCCGAATTACCGCGGCCCGGCAGGAAAAGGCGCACTAGAACTTACTTTTTTAAAGTCGGGATAAAGAGGCTTCACCCCAGGATAACGACGGATCATCGTGAACGTCATCTGGAAGCCTCGACGCGACTGCCGAAGGTAACGCGCGCTACAGCCTCGTCTAGTAACGCCCTAAGAACCCATTAAAAAACACTCAAAGTCAAAACACGTTTCGACCCTAAAAGAGGGTCTTCCTCAGTGGCCACATATACTATATAAACACTTAGAAATACGAAGTAGTTATTTACAAATTGCCAATACCACTAGATGTTACTGTCCCTTGCTTTTTAAAGTAGGTATTGGGCTAGTATATTTCAGCCAGTATCCCAGGTTTGCAATACAGCTTCCTGTCCCAACTGCCAAGGTGGTGTTCTATCTGCAAGGAGCCTCTTCTTTATTATGTTTTGTAGCGAAAGTTGGCCCTGATTTCGCTGGTGTTTTCACATGTATTTCTTTTGTTATCAATCATAGAATAGTTGATCTGTAAGGGGTCTATTAGGCCATTGAGTCCAATCCCCTGCTCAATGAGGAATCCACATTAAAGTATGCCTGTCAGGTAGCTGTCCAACTGCATCTTGAATGCCTCTAGTGTGGGAGAACCCACTACCTCCCTAGGCAATTGTCATATTTCTCTAAGAGTCAGGAAGGTTTTCCTGATATCCAGCCAGAATCTGGCTTCCTGTACCTTGAACCCATTATTCCTTGTCCTGCACTCTGGGATGATTGAGAAGAGATCCTGCCCTCCCTCTGTGTGACAACCTTTAAAGTGCTATCATGTCTCCCCACAGTCTTCTCTTTTCTAGACTAAACATGCCCAGTTCTTTCAGTCTCTCCTCATAGGGCTTTGTTTCCAGACCCTTGATCATCCTTGTTGCCCTTCTTGGAATCCCCTCCTGCTTGTCTACATCCTTCTTGAAGTATGGTGCCCAGAACTGGACACAGTACTCAAGATGAGGCCTAACCAGTGCCAGCTAATAGGGAAACAGTACCTTTTGTGATTTGGAAGCTATATTTCTAGTAACGCATCCCAAAAAAACATTTGCTTTCCACTCCTGCAGCATCACACTTTTGGATAATATTCAGCTTGTGATCTACAACAATTCCAAGATTCTACTTACTTTTAGTATTGCTGAACCAAGTACCGGAAAAAGGGGAGAAATGTCTCTGGATGCTTTAGACAATTGTGAACAAGCCTGATGTGTTTCAGCCTCTGGCTTTCTGTTAGGCCTTCTTCAGGGGGTTGCAGCAATGTCTGCAGAAATTATTTACAACAAGAATGTATTGTGTCATTACACTGGTGACTAGTCTGGTTCATCTTTGTTGCTTACCCACCTTGCACACTGAGTCATTATCCCCCATCTTGTAAATGTGCATTTGGTTTCCTTTTCCTAGGTGTAGAATTTGGCATTTATCCCTATTAAATTTCATTCTGTTGTTTTCAAACCAGCACTCAAGCTTATCAAGATCACGTTGAAGTTTGTTTCTGTCTTCCAGGGTATTAGCTATCCCACCCAATTTTGTGTCATCTGTAAATTTGGTAAGCATTCCCTGCACTTCCTCATCCAAGTCATTAATAAAAATGTTGATGAGCACTGGGCCCAGGACTGAGCCCTGCGGTATTACCTTGTTATCTCCCCCTAGTTTGAGAAGGTACCGTTGATAAACACTCTTTGAGACTGATTCTGTAGCCAACTGTGGATTTTATTGCCCTGCTAGTACATACAATACATACAACAGGCCCTAGGGTAAAGTTTGGTCTCAACTCCGTGTTTTTGTTTAATTAACTTTTATTGTAGAATTTCAACAACAACGAATAAATCATAAAGAGGAAAAGACAATTGTCACTGCATAGATTTGAATCTATTAATTTCAATACATGCATATGAAATGTATACATGTATTTTATACTGCTTCTAAAAAATAGGGATGTGCTCCGCTCCGATTAGGAGCGTAGAAGCAGTAGCGGATTGGCCTGCTCCGCCTTACCCAGAGGCGGAGTAGGAGCGGACCGCGGACCCCCTAGAAGCAAGGCGAAGAGAAGCGACCATTTTTCGGAGCTCCGAGTTCAGGCGGAGCGCTCCGGTCGCCATCTTGAAAACATTTCGCCATAGGATTGCATTGCGGCAAATAATCGCGCATAACTAGGTTGTTTTTGAAGCTATCATTCTGGAAATTCTTGTGCACAGAGAGTCGTGGATGGGGGTCATTTTGAGACCACTCTCACCTCTCTGCGTGCTGTGGTTCACGTGCAATTTTTTTTTAAAATCGGGTCAACCGCGCGGCTCAAACTGCGTTTCGGCTTTTCGCCCATAGGATTGCATTGAGGGAAAGAATCGGGGATAACTGGGGGGGGGGGTTAAGCTATCGTTCTGAAAATTCTTGTGCACAGAGAGTTGTGGATGGGGGTCATTTTGAGACCACTCTCAACTTTCTGCGTGCTGTGGTTCACGTGCAATATTTTTTTAAAAATCGGGTCAACCGCGCGGCTCAAACTGCGTTTCGGCTTTTCGCCCATAGGATTGCATTGAGGGAAAGAATCGGGGATAACTGGGGGGGGGTTTAAGCTATCGTTCTGAAAATTCTTGTGCACAGAGAGTCGTGGATGGGGGTCATTTTGAGACCACTCTAAACTTTCTGCATTGTACGGGTCGCGGGCTAGACGTTTTTAAAAAATCGGCGGGAAAAATACCTTTTTCAAAGGGCTGAGGGGCAGAGTCAGCTCCCGGTCATGATGATCCCAAAGTTGGAGGAGGGCATAGGCAAAACAGGTAACTTGGGATTCTGGGAAACTTCTCTTTCTTCATCTGAACGGGCTTTTCCCCGTGTTTTTTAACACAGTAGCCCCACCAAATGCACAAACACAACCTGAAATCATATACTAAGCCAAGAATAAGAGATAGAAAAACACAGCACTGCTCCCCACCCTAACCTTGGGGAACAACTGAATCGATGTGGTGCAAGGGGATGAGCTCCCCTAGGGCATCTCATCGTGGACGTGCCCCCACTCTCTCTTGCACTGGAAGGCCATAGAGCCTTCCAAAGAGAGTAAAACGGTGGAGCAATGCCTCTCATGAGTTGAAGTGAATGGTCACTTTTCAGTGGTGGAGCAATGCCTGTTCTGAGTCGAAGTGAGCGTTTTACTTCTTCTCGGAGCTGTGGCTGTCAGTGTCTTGAACTGGCAGCTACTTCCCCCTCCCCCGGGCACGTCCCCCTATTGCTGGTAAAAGACAGATATAGCCTTTTAAAAAAAGTTCTTCTTGTTGTTTATTGAGCAACACTGCTGCTTTTAATTCCACCCCTCCTTTGTTTATTGATTGATTTATTCCATTTTCTATGCATTACTGGCTTATCCTTGGCTCACTTCCTTATGCCCCCAGAAATGCCAGCTGCATGCCTGCCTGCCTTCCCTCCCTCCTCCCCTGCCCACCTCGCAGGGATGTTGTGTGTGGGGTGCCCGATTTTCAAAAATTCGCCAAAAATCAGGGGATGATGGGATTGCTTTGAAACTTGGCATGCGTGTGTATATCCCCATGAGGTGTCATGGTGCCAAACATGAGGTTTCTAACTTGAACAGAAAAAAAGTTGTATAATTTTTTAGCTTTCAATGCAAGCCTATGGGGGGGGGAAAACGGAGCTCCGGATCCGGATCCGGAGCTCCGGGCGGAGCGGAGCGGAAGTGGGCGGAGCGGGGGCGGGGCGGAGCGGCCCGATCCGGAAAATGGCGGATCTGCAAGTGAAGCGGAGCGGGGGGTCTGTGCACACCCCTACTAAAAAATACTCATAGACTTCAACAAAGGCAGACCAAATATTCACATAAGTGTTTATATACTGCCCACTCAAATGTTGAAAGTATTGCATTATAGGAGGTGAGTATTTATCCTTCTATATCAGTCTTTTAGCTGTCAAGAAGAATCCATTTGCGCTAACCATGAGTTAACTTCCAGGAAGAAGGTAGATAATTTAAAAGGACATGTACATCAGTCAATAATAAAGAATGTTCTAATACCTGGTTTATCCATATAATAACTTTCTCCACAAAAGAAGTGACAATTAGGCATTGCCAAAATGTGTGGTTAAAAGAAACTTTAGCTGTATTACACCTCCAGCAATTAGCCAACAGACAAAACTTTATTAAAGAGAATTTGTGGTGTCCAATAGACATGGAACAAAAGTTCCTCTGAATAACGCATAACCTGAGATCCATAGATGCTTTAAATACACATGCTAAAGCAGTGATCCATTGCTTAGGCAAAATGTAACAACCCAGCTCCCTCTTCCACTCCTGCTTAAGATCCTGTGCATCATATTTATTCACCAATAATAAGTTATATTAAAGTGGAGTTGGACTCAATAGTCTTATAGGCCCCATCCAACTCTACTATTCGATGATTCTATGATATATAAACCCACAATCCATAAAGTTTTTGACAAAACAGGAGGAGGAGGTTCCTGGAAGTCCTGGAGGAGAAGGCTATCAGTGGCTAGTGGTCCTGATGGCTATGTGCCCTCTCTGGTATCAGAGGCAGTAAGCCTATGTAGGTGGGGAGCATTGGTGAGAGAGTGCCGTTGCACTCAAGTCCTGCTTGTGACAGCTTGTTGGCCACTGTGTGAACAGAGAGCAGGACTAGATGTACCCTTGGTCTGATCCAACATTCTTATGTTCAGGGATTTTCAAACTTTTCCAGATTTAGGATCGTTTTGTTCTATTTGTTGTCTGAAATACTTCAGAGCTAGCCTCTCATCTAGTATGACTGATCGCTCTTAAAACCAGTGCAATTATTTTGATGTATAGCAACAGAGGTTATGTCCCACAAGGTTCAAATGTAGTACCCTTGAGGAAAACTTGCAGGGTATATAACCAAGGACTATGTACACAAATTCTACACCACCGTCTTTAACTGGAAGGATGTTATTGAATTAAAAGCTAATAATGAACAAGTAAAGGTTGGGAAGAATTCAACAAATAAGAATTAATAGGGTGTGAAATTCACTCAACTCCAATAGTTCCCATAGGACAAAATGTTACAGCTTGTGACCTATCAATCATCTGGTATAATAATAGAAGGGAAGACATTCTAATAAGGGGTTGTCACTATATCAGTGTTTCCTGCTTTGGAAATAAACATGCTGTGTTCATCTCAACATTTATTTCCCTTTTAAATGATTATTATAAAATAAAATTATTGTTTTCCCCTTGGCATTTATGTAACAGCATGAAAACATTATTCACTGGCATTTCATTCAGTTGACATTATGTCTGAAACAATAAAATAGCTGTCCAGAATTCCGTCTGTCAAAAAATATATTTCATTTAGGAAATTAAAGAACTACTGATTGACAATATATGGCTTTATCAATGGAAACTTTTGTTATTTCAAAACTGCTGGTTAAAACATGTCACTTTTAAACTGCCATTAAAAATAAGGCTTGTGTCATCATCCCAACTATAGCAAATCTAACTAAAAAGTTTCTACAATCTTTGAAAGCTAATTGATAAAAGTATAGATAAATCAAACGTAGATGAAGTGGATTGGAAATCAGTTTTCCTACTGTTTCTCTGTCTTGAGACACACCTCATTCACAATAACTGTTGTCTGTTAAATTGTTGCTTCATCTAGATATGATGTTGAATTTAGATGGTCATTTATTTATTTCTCAAACCAACGTCCACTTAAGTTCATTTGGTTTTAAAATTTGAGGAGTTTGGCCATCCGTCATCTTGGAGTGTCAGTCAACAACTGGGCTCAAACAGTGAGGTTCATTTAACACGTTTTCCAAATTAAGGTGATCAACATGATCAGGTAGGCAGAGTCTGAGGCCTTAGCTAGACCTAAGGTTTATCCCGGGATCATCCCGAGGTCTTCCCTGCCTGCTCCCAGGATATCCTGTGTGCCATTTACATGAACAGGGATGACCCCAGAACGATCCCGGAATAAACCTTAGGTCTAGCTAAGGCCTGGGTCAGTGGCTAATGTAAAAGTCCATACCTATAGGGGAAGAATCAAGCAAAGAAGAACAGAATCAAAGGCAAGTTTGGCCTGGAAGTAGAAGAGTCCCAATCAGATGGTAGTACTGGTAGCTAATAAATTATTCTGCTTCATGTTCTGGGCCATCTATACTAACAAACAGTGGATACTGCATCCAAAGGACTCATAAGAACCCATACAAAGGCCCTAAAAGAACAACAACTAACCTGTTATGGGAAGCCATTAAATCCTTCCTTTTATGCACTGTAATCCATTTATAAGATAAATGCATGAATGATCAACTGCAAGATTTTAACCATGGGACATAATTCACTGAGCAGTGCTACCACATTATTTGCTTTCATTTCAACTGGGTTTTATCCCAGGGATTCTATTTCTACTCTAATCCATAAACTGTCCCAGTTTTGCACAGGTCAACTGGTTTGTGAATCTTAAGCTACAATTCTAAACCCACTTATTAGGAATGTAGCCCAACCGAGCTTTTTATGACTTACTTCTGAGTGAATGTGCTTAGAATTGCATTACAATTGTTTGGACTTGAAACTTCTTTAAATAGTAGGAGATCAACTAAGATACGAGATTTGAATGCAAGGTCTGAGTTTGCCTGCTTAACAGCATAATCCTTCACATATTTAATCAGACTTTTTTTTTTTTTTAAAAAGGACTTATTCCCTAGTAAGTTTGCTTAGGAGTCAAGACTAAAACTTGAGGCTCATTTGAAAATGCCAGTTTGAGTTCACTTGTATTGCATTCGTATACATGACTACATCCCAACAGCAAAATGATTTAATGTTTCACTGTAGGTGCCACCCACCCATGGGACAGTTGCCACCCAACCTGTAATCTAAGCAAATGAATGGGAAATGGACAGCAGGGGGAGGAAGATCTAGGGTCTGTCTTGACGATGGCACATTGGTGCCTCGAGTCCCCCAAACCACGCAGTTTCGCTCCTATGGGGTTGTGCCAAATTATCCCCACACCAAGGAGTAAGCAAGGGGTTTATATGGATCATTAGGTAGCCGCTGACTGTACCTCCCTGGCTTTCCCTCCCCCTTTTACCTCACAGTGATTGAAGCCGATGGAACAGAGAACTTCCCCCCACCCCCAGCAAAAGGGAGACTCTTCTCCCCATGCCAGAATTCCACTGGCCATTTGGCTTGCTGGCCTGCCCCCTCCCCTCAGCCTGACCAATCAGGGGTCACCATCTGCCTGGCCATACCTCTACCTTGCCCTGGAGTGGTGATAGCAGATGTGCCACCCTCGCCTTGCTCCAGAGAAAAAAGTCAGGGCAAGTCCCTGACTTCTTTACTTAAGATCTTCAGGGGAAAGCCCCAGGATGTTTCCCCAGTTGCTGCTGCAGCGTTTAAGCACCATAGCGCCACCACGGAGCCACCCCAGCACTTTCCCCAAGTACAGACAGTCCCCTGGTGATGTGTATTACTTTGCTTGAGGCAGAAGAAAGAGGCCAAGATCTGGGGCATGCTTACACCACCAACCCTCATAAAATTACAATTCTAGTATTCATTGGAGTGATGCATAATATAAAAGTTAGCTTTGCTTGCAGCATAAAGTGACTTTGAATAGCCCTATCTGAGACTGAGGATATGGAGAGATGCAAGGTACATCTCTAGAAGTAGTGACACCATCAAGTTTGTTGGGGTTATCCAAATTCCATCTTGAATCTTGTTCCATCTTGTTTCCATGTTGGATTGTGATCTTAGGGCAGAATCCAATGGGGCGCTTACTCACCAACCACTTCTCTTGCATCCCACCAATTTCCATCTGGTAGCGGTGCCCACTACTTATGGAACAAAGAGTTCCCTCTCCTGGGGGCAACCTGAAATGAGTGAGAATGCTCCTTTCTGGAATGGGGCAGGTTGGTGGAACCTACTTAAGGGAGCTTTGCAGACCTCTCCCAATCAAAAACTGAACTCCTTTCAGGGCTTAGTCTGGGAAACACTAAATCTCTGTTGTGCAAGTGGTGCATCCTGCTAGTGCAGTGGAATTGGCAGGACCCACTGCTTACACAATAGAATCTGCAGGGTGCACGGGAAACGGTGTGGGGTGTAAGTGTCCTGTTGAATTCTGCCAATAGCTCCCCCCTCTTTTTGCACAAAATATCATGTGTACTATGACTTTTTTTCTTTGAGATGTACACATGCTTCTCTCATTGATTAAAGCATCTTTACACATTTTTTTTCCAAATGCACACTTTTTTCCAAGTCCAATGTGTGGGAGGGAGGGGTCTGTGAATCAAATGTATAGAATTTGACCACAGATTGTGCTTATTTATTTATTTATTTATTTATTTTATTAAATTTATATACCATCCCATAGCTGAAGCTCTCTGGGCAGTTTACAAAAGTTAAAAACAGTGAACATTAAAAAGTATACACAATTTAAAACCATCAAAAATATAAAAACAACAGTATAAAACAGTATCCATTTAAACAACAACAGTTCTGGGTGTCTATTAAAAAAAACACTTAGCATATGTTGTTAAATGCTGTTAAATGCCTGGGAGAAGAGAAAGGTCTGGACCTGGTGCTGAAAAGATAACAATTTTGGCACCAGGTAAGCCTCATTGGCGAGATCATTCCATAATTGGGGGGCCACCACTGAGAAGGCCCTCTCCCTTGTTGCCATCCTCCGAGCTTCCCTCGGAGTAGGCACTCGGAGGATGACCTTCGATGTTGAGCGCAGTGTATGGGTAGGTTCATGTCGGGAGAGGCATTCCATCAGGTATTGTGGTCCCAAGCCGTGTAAGGCTTTATAGGTTTAAACCAGCACCTTGAATTGGGCTCAAAAACATATAGGCAGCCAATGCAAGTGGGCCAGAATCGGTGTTATATGTTTGAACCTTCTGGTTCCAGTTATCAATCTGGCTGCTGCATTTTGCACAAGCTGCAGCTTCTGAACCATCTTCAAAGGCAGCCCCACGTAGAGGACATTGCAGTAATCTAATCTGGAGGTTACCAGAGTATGGACAACTGAAGCTAGGTTATCCCTGTCCAGATAGGGGCATAGCTGGGCCACCAACCAGAGTTGGTAGAAGGCACTCTGTGCCACCAAGGCCATCTGGGCCTCAAGTAACAGAGATGGTTCTAGGAGAACCCCCAAGCTATGAACCTTCTCCTTCAGGGGGAGTGCAACCCCATCCAGAACAGGAACACCCACCATCTGGCCAGAAAAACCACCCACCAGCAGCTTCTCAGTCCTGTCTGGATTGAGCCTCAGTTTATTAGCCCTCATCCACTCCATTGTCGCAGCCAGGCACTGGTTCAGCACATCCACAGTCTCACCTGATGAAGATGAAAAGGAGAAGTAGAGCTGTATGCCATCAGCATACTGATGAGGACAACACTCCAAAACTCTGGATCACCACACCCAATGGTTTCATGTACATGTTAAACAGCATGGGGGTTGAATCCACATTTGGTCCATAAGGTGCAGATTGGGTAAATTCAGTTCAGAAATGAGCAGAAACACATTTCCCATACATCCCTATATAGAAGTGACTACTGGGAATCAAAACTTTGATAATTTTTCCAAGTAAAAGACTTCCCTGCACATGCATAATTAGCTTATCAGAGAGAAGATTCCAGACTAGCATAGGGGATCATCAGCCGAGCATTTTATAGCATGGTTGTTTCTGAGCACTCATGGATTTTCGCAGGTGATGCCGTCCACCTCAAATGCATCTCCCGCTCTTTCTGGCCTTTTTCTTGTGACAAAAAACAAACAAAAACAAACCTGGTAAGTCTGATTTATTTTTAGAACTGGAACTTGCCACAACCTCCTGCTGTGTGCAGGAGAAGCGGTGTGATAAAAACATGCCCACTGAATGGGCCATGTGGTCATTGTTTACTTCCCCTTTCTTCTCCTGAGAAAAGAGGAGGTATTGTGCTACAGAACCAGAGGCAGAGAAGTGCCAGTAGGGAACTGTGATTTCCTCCCCACGACTGAGGAAGCCCATCCTCTCCCTAAAATGCTCACTCCTGTTCTTCTTTCACCACCTGCAAACTTCTCACAGAGAGCTAGAGCAGACCGAGTTTACCATGCCTTTTCAACTAATGAAAGAATACCAAGAAGGTCTACCTAGGAGAAAAATAGAGACATTTTCAAAATGTGTGAAGGAAGTGACTTTGATACCCATTAACAGCATTCTGTCATTTTCTCTTAGGGCAGAGAATATGTGTTCAAAACACTTCCACTACAACAGGGGTGAAAAAGCTCAGGCCTGGGGCCAAATCTGACCCTCTGGGGTTCTCCAAGAGGTTAGGCCCCCATTTCCCCAACCACCAATCATTTTGGCCATTTCCCAGCTTTTGTGCAGCTTTTTCCCATTCTAGATGTCGTTACTGGCAGTAGAAGCTCTGCACTGTAATAGGCTGGTATATTCGAGAATTTGGCCCCACCGCTTTTACCCTCATCCCCTCTTGCAACTGGAATGTGGCTCCTGAAATTAAATTTGGCCCTCAGGCTGCAAGAGGTTCAACACCCCTACACTACACTAAAGCTGCAATCGTATACTTGGGGCCTTGCTAGACCTACCTGAAAATCAGTGCTTCAGGCGCAGCAAGGCCGCGCTACAATTAGCACTGGCCTTAGTGCCTATCTACACATCAGACGCGATGAAGCCTCGTTGCGTCCGCCTTTTTGTTGTTGTTGTTAAAGGGGGCGTGTGCGCAGGAGCGCACCACCAGAAAGGTAAGGGTTTTCTTTTTAAAAAAATAGGGTCCCCCGTCCCCCATCCCCCAATTTCCCCCCCACGACCTCCTCTGGCCTCCGATCTCCCCCTGTCTCCACCTCCTGTGTCCTGCCACCACCGCCAATGTCCCCAGCCGCTCTGTCCCGCCACCGCCACCACTGTCCCCAGCCAGCGTTTCCTGTTGTCACCATGTCTGGCCTGTGATGCCTGCTTTCGCCATGTCCTGCAGGCCAGACATGGCGACAACAGAAAACGCCGGCTGGGGACAGTGGCAGTGGCAGCAGCAGGACAGAGCGGCTGGGGACATCAGAGGTGGTGGCAAAAAACAGGAGGTGGGGATAGGGGGATCAGAGGCCAGGGGAGGTCATGGGGGGGAAAATCGGGGGACGGGGAGGTGGGAGTGCTGTGGCCCGTCTGCCGCTTTTCCTGGCTACTCGCGCGTAAGTGTGTTAGCCGGGAAAAACAGCAGAACGGTCCACACACCCGCCGTCCTGGCCTCAGCCTGACCTGAGGCTGGGACCGTGGGAAGAACCGCGCTACAAGCAGTTCTGGTTAGCGCGGTGCCAGGGCGGCTTGAGCCCTGGCTGAGGCCGGGATCCCCTGTGCATCATTTGGATGCATAGGGACGAGCACGGGACGAGCATCATGCTAACCCCTGGTCTAGCAAGGCCCCCAGTTTCCTGGGAATTGGTCCAACATCACTCATTGAAACTTGCTTTTGTGTAAACATGTATAGCAGTGGTAGGCAACCAGAGCCAATGCTGCACCTTGTGTCACAGTCTCCCACACTCGATGGCCTTGTAGACTCCTTCCAACTCTGCTATTCTATGATTCTGTGAAATCATTATGGTTCCATCATGATATAACCCTATATCCCTCTTGTGCATTTACATCTTGTAGGACACACAATGACATTTGTTGCAGTATTTTGGATAATGTGGAATAAAAGGAAGGGAATAACACTATGAAAGCGGAATACGGAATGTGTAATATGCCCCAACAGTTATCAGTGTACTTCAATACCGCTATAAAGCAGTAGTGTAGATCTCCTTCTGGTGCCCCCTCCCACATATTTTGGACTACAACTCCCATAAGCCCCAGCATGGCCAATTGTCAGGAATTATGAGAGTTGCTTACCCATGATTGTACTGTTAATAGTTTAGTCCTTTCTGACATTCTAGTGAATGCACAAAACAGGGGAGGAAGGTGGTGTTTGCAGGCTCTGCCCCTGATCAAACTCAATCATTATATCATCAGTGGAAAGCCCTTTGCAAGTGCAGTTGTAAAACTCAAGTGGCTTTCAGGTCGCCTTTACTTTTGCTCTTTTGATGTTATAGTAACTGCGTATTTGCAGTGAAATCTAAAGTGTTGATTTATAAGCATCTAGATGTTTCAGCAGTTCTTTACTGTGTCCTTGCTTAAGCATCTGCTTAATTCTTGCAAGGCACCTGAAGATATATCTTTTGCAGTGAGCCATTTATTTGGAATTTGCATAACTATTTAACAGTGTAAATGTTTCCAAAGGGCGATGCACGCAGCATGACCAAAGTATTATGCAAATGTTGTTTTCACAGTTATTTTGAAGATATAGATATAGATATATTCTCAAGCACAAGCAGTGTAGCAAGCCATGTCATTGCTGTCAAAAAGTAAACAAGGGTTTTCCAGTGTCAGTGTCACTGTGTGGATATATACAAAAAACCCTATCTATTAACAGGTAATTCCAAAACTAATTATGTATGTCAGAGTGACCTCTTTCTAATCTATATTCACCACAAAATGCATGCCTTCTGTCTCCATTGTTCCCATAATCAAATAGCTGTTGATGGACATATAATTGGCAGTATCTGAGGTGGACTCCAAGTATGGTGCTACATAGCAATTTGTATGGAGCCCCAGATGAATTCTGATACACAATTAAATAATAATCCAACTATCTGAAGTAATTAACTTCTCAGTTCCATCATGGCTGTGGAAAAAGTATTACCCATCTCATCTTTTCAACCTATGCTATGGAAAACATTGGTGTGAACTGTAAGCATATAGAAAAGTTATCTTTCTAAACTACACACCATAATTATTTTTATGGGAAGTTCTGGCTGCTTTCTATATTCACTTATCTTATTCAATCAATTTTTATATTGCTTGACCATAGAAATTCTACAGTCAAGCAATATAGCAATTTCTATATTGCTTGAAACAATTTACAATACAAAAGAGTTTTAAATACAAAACATCCACAGTAAATTAAAAAAAAAAAGACAGTAGAGAACATCTCAATAAAAGTATTTTAAAACAGGGGTGGGCAATTTGTGGTCCTCCACATGTTTTGGTTTCCAATGCTCATTAGTCCTAGCCAGCATAGCCAATCTGTAGTTTACGCCACCCTGAGATCTTAGTGATATAGGGCAGGATATAAGTATTTTAAATAAATAAATAAATGGGGAAGTATCAAAACACCTGGAAAACCACAAGTTGTTTACCCCTGATTCTATATTATATATCCTGAATTAAAAACCTTTAAAATTAGAGAACTCACCATCAACAAACTGGGCAGCAGTCAGTAAAGGGAAGTCTGAGTGAAAAGTGGGCTTTTAATTGGCACCTAAATCATGACACAGCTGGGCCTCCTCCGTTCCAAGCATTCCACAAAGTGGGTGCCCCATGGAGAAAGACCATATAACTAGCCCAGATGGTGCATTTGACACTTCAGATACTGTACCAAGGGTACAATACTATTCATGTTTTGACAGGAAAAAATCCTACAGCTCCCAGAATTCCTCCAGATAGCCATGCTGACTGGGACATGCTGGGAGTTGTAGGACTTTTTCTGTCTAAACAAGCGGAGGATTGCACCCTAAGAGCAGTATTCAAGTCGTCATGAAGATGAAGGATTTTAAAGTCAAAATGCCTTGCAGATTTATTACATCAGGCCTCTCAGTTTTCTAACAAAGGACTTCCTGGATTAGATGACAACAGACCACCCAGAAAAGCTCTGCTGGACTTGAGGATGTGAGGAATGCAGCAAAGTAAGCTTTCTTAATTGTATTCAGTTCTACATAGCAGGCACAATTTTGCAGTCTTATGTGTGACTGAACATTGCTATGAATCTTACACCGTTTGCACTCTAGCCATCTTCCAGCCTGTTTTCATTTCCTGGAGCTCCCCAGAAAACCAGGGAGTGGCTCTGGTTCTACAGTTCCAGAGAGAGCACTTGGAGGCAATCGGGTCAATAGCTCACCATATCTCATCATCCCATAGCACAACTAGAGCTTTGACAAGATCACCAGCTCTTGCTACTGGAAATTTCCCCAGAACAAAGACACAAAGTGACTCAGGAAGGTAGGAGAAGTATTAGTCAGGGGGACTGAAGCAGTTCTCACAAATAGGTTGCCATTTTTTAAAAAGGGTAGAAACAGCTCATAGTGGAGCCATGGTAGGGTCTTTTGAAAGCATGTTCAGAATCATCCTATCAGGAAAATACACATTTGGGATGATTTGCTTGTGTTCATGGGATGCCAGAAGCCAACAATTAGGGGGAGGCAGCAGCTATGTGCCATTTTGCAGCATAGTAAGGGAAGCATTCTGAAGATGCAGGCAAAAATATTCTGGTATTCAATTGACTTAATGTGGTATATCCCAAACACTGAAAATAGTGCCCCATGGCAGAACTCTGTTATGTCAGAAAGGGCTGGGCTGAAATAGTATGTTTTTAATGTCTGGTGCAGTTATGTATTTAAATTGCCCTGGAGCTAATCCAATTCTGGCACTCTTGCTGTTCACTATATTTGAATTAACATTGGGAGGGGGGAGTTGGGAACTTAGCAGAATATTCAAAAACTCTCACTATAGGTTAGAAAGATTTAATGCATAATGTGCAGGAGTCCTAAATGAATCAAGTCTAAACATAAGATTCTCCTTTTGAGTTTTATTTCCTGTTGCAGGGGTTATTATTAAAAGTGCTACAGTAAAGAGAGAGAGAGAGAGAGAGAGAGAGAGAGAGAGAGAGGATATTTTATCATTCCCTCCCCCTACTGCCCTATCCAAGATAGAACCATTACAAAATCATTTCTTGAGCTAATTTGAAATGGTCCAAGATGCCCTGCAAGCCAGCCACAAGGGATATGTTCTATTACTCTATTTTTAAGTCCCCTTGAGACATTTTTCTAAATTTGAGGTCCGTTACTCATGTCTATGTCAGAACAGTAGCATTTGTGTTATGGTCGTCACCCTTACTATTTGAATAAAGGAAAATACTTTCTTAAAACATTGTATGTAATATTTGGAATCAGTCCCAATAACTTAATCAATTTACCCAATCACTGTGGGTAAACTTGTAAGATAGCAAGAGCAGGATAAACTATCTACTTCCTTAAACTTCCTTAAACAACAACAAAAAAGAAAATAGAGACTACATATTGCAGAAATTAATGAAAGACTAGCTAGAAATAACAAACTCTCCACAGCAACGGAACTAGTAAATAACTATGCATGGAACATTACCAACCATGGAATAGTCCATTACCTGCTATGGTTGTCCATATTGCTTTATGGACACACTTTAGAAAAAATGCCCAAATTTCCTAAGGAATGTTTGGCTCAAGACAAAATAGTTGTTTTTAAATACCTAGTTGTTATTTGGAAATGGTGGAAAAATATGGGGGGGGGGATTGAATAAGTGAATTGAAACTCTCTTTGTGGAAATAATGTTCAAAATGCATTATATTAGGAAAATTGTTTGCAAAAACTATATGTATTAGGCAAAATTGTATACAAAATGCATGTATTTGTAGAAATGCACACAAAAATGCATATGAATTTTCCTGTGAACTTAAAAAAAAAACCCTCAAAGTGTGGGATGAATCAAACTTAAAACTGGAGGGGGGGAAAACCTCGCTCTTTGTTGTGAACCAAGTTTAAGATTGTAAAAAATGACAAACTGAAACCCTATTCAGTCATTATGAAAAGTGAGGAGGAACAGGGCCACATCATCATAACGAAGCTCCTTCAAGAGGGGTCCACCAGGACAGTGTAAACACTTGCAGTGAGGAGGCCTTTGTGCGTAGAGCAGTATGCCCGTAGGCTTCCATGCAGAACTCCAATTGTACTGGGTTCTGAATCACATGAAAGACTACATGAGTACAGCTGTGTGCATGGAAGCCTCCTCACCACAGGCATTTGCACTGTACTCATGGATGCTTATGGGAGCGAGGCTACTTGGCGTTGGCCCTTTAGTGCTCTTGTGGTGAGTTTCACCACTTTTCACAATGCCTGAATAAGCTTGAGAGAAACCAAATTCATCCAGACCTTCGTAAAAAAATAAAAAAAAATCATAATATTGCACCATCTGTTTCTATGGGGTCAAATGAGTCATATTTTCTTTTCTGTGGAAATGAGGTTTTCAGACATTAAACTGGCTCATTTATGTTTCTACTGTCAGCACAATCATTCTAGAAAAAAAGTATCTGATACTTCTCAGACTAATCTTGTAAAATTCCTCTCCTATATCAATATTAACACCTGTTGGTATTAACGGTCACAGTTGTACTCTTCTGGCATAGAATTATATAAAGCATAATACTTTGTTTGGATTAAAGCTACAATTAAGCATGGTTCCCCCATGCCAAGAACAGCCAATGTAGTTAGTAATGAAAATGCAACCTGCAATAACCTTTGGACCAAGCCCAATATCTGAAAGGTGACCAAAATGAAGCATTGGGTGCCCAGGTTTAGTTCTATACCATCTCATAGAGGATAATCCCCTGAAGTTGTCCAGATATGATTCTTTGATCATCTTGCTTTAAGATTAATGTAGTGTCTGCCTGCTGCAGCCACATTCTGCATCCATCATGAGAGCTGCTTTCCCTTATGTCTCCCTAGCTCCACAAGTGGGTACCTGTAGCACGCCATTTTTGCTTCATCCCGTGCTGGATCCATATAAATCTCCATATCTACGAGAACCTCATTTTCATCCTCGGAGAGCATAAGCCAAGATCCATGTTACCATCAAAGATCCGTATTACCATCAAAGAACAGTTGATGAGTATTAGAGATTTCCATTCAGCTTTAGCTGATTTCATGGTAGATTATTTCCAAGACAAAAAATGTCACTAGCTTTGCACAAAATACGACACGAATATGGATTAATTTATATGGCCCTTGAGCATACCAGCATGCGACATGAGTAACTGCATATCACAGCTGGGTGGATTGATTTGTTATATTGTTCTATATTGTTGGATTACTTTGAGTTCTCAGGGCCTATGGATGGAGACCATGTGTTCCCTACTGGCTGGGTCCAGGAGGTAATAAACTCATCTTTTAGAGAGAGGGAGTGATCTCAGCTTCCTTACAAGAGTCAATAATGTGACCACTCCTGAAGAAGCCTGCATTGGACCTAGAAGTTAGCAACAATTATATACCAGAATATCACCTTCTTGGACAACATGGGGTCATAACCCTTCCCAGCCCTGGTGGCGCGAAATCCTGCCAATGCAGGATAACCACGTCTCTTCCCTGCTCCGCCCACAAATCCCTCCCCATGCCCAGGCTTTGCCGGGCATGGCAGAATGGGCAATCCCTCTGAAAAAGGAAAACAAATATATTTATAATATTGGGCCTTTCCCCAATTTCAGTAACATAAACATACCCAAAGTTAATTTGCACCTGATTTTTTCAGTTCACCCTTCCCAGAATATGTACATAACTCTCAAGAACAGTCACCAGCCAAACAGTAGATTTTGCCACAGCCATCGTAAATCAAGAGGTGAATGCAATCGAACACGGTTCACAAAGTAAAGGCACAGTACTCATCAAAAGGTTTACAGAGAAGGTGACAGATCAAACTGGTCATTTAAACTTGTAGGAGATAATGATTTAAGGGTAAAGATCTGTAGTAGTAGTAGTAGTAGTAGTAATAATAATAATAATAATAATAATAATAATAATAATAATAATAATCTATCCACATCAAAACAATGTGGCCTCAACTGCTCAATTACAAGAAGAAGAAGAAGAAGAAGAAGAAGAAGAAGAAGAAGAAGAAGAAGAAGAAGAAGAAGAAGACTTATGTGACTAACCAATAGTGTGGGACACCAGGAAAGCATCCATAACCTTATTCTTAATTTTACTATGGTGTTCAGGAGTCCTGATTTTTAAAGACTTCAATGTTTTCCCCACATATATGTATCTGTAAGTGCCTTTTGTAACCACATCACATGAATGATGAGTACTGTAATCTTTAAATTACAAGGGTGCCAGGTGAGCCTCTCTGAGAAGGCTCCACCTTGGCACCACCACCAAATAGGGGTTTGTTTTTTTAGTGGCCATCCATCACACCTCATTAGGTGTGGAGGAGGTTTGAAGATTATCTTAAAGTCCAGGTAGATACATATGGCATGTGGTGATTAAATCAAGATCATTCCAAATATATCATCTCTCTCATATAAGCACAGAGGTTGAAAAAATGAACAAAAGAACATAAGTAGAGTCATGGTGGATCAGACCAAGAGTCCATCTAGTCCAGCCTTCTGTTCACACTGTGGCCAAACAGCTGTCAACCAAGAACCCACAAGCAGGACATGGTGCAACAGCACCCTCCCACCCATGTTCCACAGCAACTGGTATATATAGGCTTGCTGCCTCTGATACTGGAGGTAGCACATAACCATCAGGACTAGTAACCATTGATAGCCTGCTACTCCAAGAATTTATTCAACCCCTTCTAAAGCCATCCAAATTGGTGGCCATCACTATGTCTTGTGGTAGCGAAAGGTATTTACTACTGTGCCCTCTTCTCTCACAGTGGCAAATCACAAGGCATCTTTGTAGGTAAGTGAAAGAGGGCTGATTTAGTGTTTATAGTGTATCTGTTAAAAGAAAATTTCATTGTATTGATTGCCAGAGACCAATTTCATCTCATTCTCTCCCCAAAGGACTGAAACCCCAAACTTAAATAAATGAAAAAATATAGTTCATCATCTTTAAAACTGCTTTTACAGGGGCTCTCTCCTGTCCCGAGATAACTCTCCTTTCCCTCACTTGTGTGTTTCCAATAGGCTTTAATTGCAGAAAAGCTGGGGGTGGGGGAATACCAATGGCACACAGCTTTGCTGTAAGTTTTGTGATGTGTGTCTGAAAGATTTATGTCCTGATTAAAAGAACCTTGATTGAATTTTCAGATAGAAAATGGTTTTGTTCATAAGCACTTGTGCCTTTTTTATCCTTTGATCCCGGCTTGGCTTTCATGGCTATTTGGAGAGATGAGAGTTAGAGACAAAGGAGGGAACCAAGAAAGCAATATAAACAATTAGATGCACCCAACGCTGGAGATTTGAGGTGATCAAAGCGGTCGATGGCAGTGGGGAACCGGTACATATTTGTGAAACTTTGGAACAGATTCAGTGCCAGTTTGGCTTGGATCTGGATTTTCTTTCTTTTTTCCTCCTGCATGCATTTCAAAAATGTTTTATTTTTAAAGCATCAAACATTTGTAGGAAAACTTTGAAGGAAAAAAAAAGTTGTCTGAAACTGAGATCTAATTGTAGTTACTTATGCCTTAGATGTTCATATTTTTATTGGCTTAGCGTGCTCGTCATTGGAGTCAGAATCAGCAGTGCCATGGAACTTACCTGACTCTATCACAGCATTTAATCAGGGACTTGTAAAAGCATTATTTGTAGGAAAGCACTAATTCTTAATAGCTACAGCCTTAGAAAGGAAACCATACTTTAAAAAAATGTGTACTCTTGTGCTGAAGTAACAGTCAGGTCCAATAAATAGATTCCCCAAATAACGATGCCCCTTTGAGATGGCGTCGTATAACAAATCATGTGTCACAGATTGGGATACAACTTTAGTGAGGGAGACGTGGGTGAGTGGGTGAAAAGAGAAGCCCTCCATTATTCATGGAGGGCAGGGCACTCCACTTACTCAATGTGAATCACTAATGAACAGTTCATTGTGCCTGCGATCCTTTGGCTCGATTCCGAAGTTATGGTGATGAGAAAAATGTGTGCACCCATGCAGGCTGTTTCTCTACCAGCACTTCTTGTCACATTTCATTTCATTCTGTCCCTTTTTGTCCTGGTTAGCATTTTCAAGCTATTCCTATGCATACACTCTTTTCAGTCCCAATTGCAAGCTTCGGGGTGTTACGTTTCCTCCAGTTTCTGAATGCATGCACCCGCCCTCTGGAAAACCCTCCCTCATGCGGTTCAGGAGTTGGAGAATATAACATCTTTCAAACATCTCCTGAAAACACAGCTTTTTAGACAAGCTTCCCCTGGAGTATAACTTTTTCTCATTTTATATGATGTTTTTATCAGTCCGAAATGCGTAGGATATAATAAATCTTACCCCATTCTGATAAGTTATTAAAAATAATGCCTCTCAGAGTTAATTTAGTTTCTCTAGACTCTTTGAGAAAGTTAAATATTATACGTTTAAGGCTTGGCCTTAAACAAGAGAGAGATGGCTCATCATAGATTTTTTTAAAATAGGTTTTTCTTCCATACAGTCCCAGGGTCAATTAGTCTGCCTCTTAAACTTATTACCTCTTAAAATCTTTCAAAAGAAAACTTGCCTATGTATTATACAATTTCACACCCAAGCTCATTGTCATATCTTTCTGTCCATCACCAACTTTCACCTATTTTTGATCTGTTTCTATTTCTCTCTCTGTGGCTGGGCTGCACACAACAGCCAGCTCCCAACTCCCTCAAGAATGCCACAATTACTTGCAGGGCAGCATCTACACTACTGCTTTAAAACAGTTTATAACAGTGTTGACAACTTTTGGGGCCCAGGACAAACTTAATATACAGGTTTCAAACCATTTTCAAAGTATCATACCCTGTTTGGTATAGTAGCAAGGCTAGCAAAATTTCCGCCAATGCTCACTCCGAGAACACTTAAAATCATTGATAATTTGGTGTTCTCCGCTGAACTCTATAACTACCCTTGAGTCTAAACTCTCAGTGTTTATTGAAGGAGCCAGCATAAATAGATCCTCAGTTTTGTTTACCTGTGATTCATCTGGGCTTCCCCTGGCACATTGCCCATTCCTTGTGATCTATGCTGATCATGATTCCCTCCTTGAGCTGAACCCAAGTTTCCCATACCAAAGCTTCCCTCTCTTCTGGTGCTACCTTGCTGCCTTGTTGGACTGAGGTCTGGATGTGGACTGGATGTGGACTGAGATGTCATCAATATGCGAATGATACCCAGCTCTACCTTTCCTTTTCATCAAACCCAGGTGAGGCAGTGACTGTTCTGAACCAGTGCCTGGGCACGGTAATGGACTGGATGAGGGCTAATAAACTGAAACTCAATCCAGACAAGACGGAGGTACTGTTAGAGGGTGGTTCATCTGTCTGGCGAGGTGATGTTTGCCCTGTCCTGGACAGGGTTGCACTCTCCCTAAAGGATTGGGTCTGTAGTTTGGGGGTGCTCTTGGATCCAGAACTGTCACTTGAGGCACAGGTGAACTCAGTGGCAAAGAGCACCTTTTATCAGCTTAGGCTGATATACCAACTGCGCCCTTATCTGGACAGAGATAGCCTAGCTACAGTTATCCATGCTCTGATAACCTCTCATTTGGATTACTGCAATGCGTTATATGTGGGGCTGCCTTTGAAAACGGTCCAGAAACTTCAACTGGTACAAAACAGGGCAGCACGGTTACTAACAGGGACTGGCCAGCTAGACCACATCACGCCAGTCCTTTTCCAGCTTCATTGGCTGCCAGTCCAGGTCCGGGCCCGATTCAAAGTGCTGGTATTAACATTTAAAGCCCTAAACGGCTTGGGGCCAGGTTATCTGAAGGAACGCCTCCTCCCATATGTACCTGCCCGGACCCTCAGGTCATCCTCAGGGGTCTTTCTCCGCAAGCCCCTGCCAAAGGAAGTGAGGCAGGTGGCTACTAGGAGGAGGGCCTTCTCCACTGTGGCACCCCAGCTGTGGAATGAGCTCCCTAAGGAGGTTTGCTTGGCACCTACATTATGTGCTTTTAGATGCCAGGTGACGACCTTTTTATTCTCCCAGCATTTTAACAGTCTATAAATAAATTTTAACTCAGTGTTTTAAATTTGTAATTTTGCATTGCTGCTGTTTTTATCTGGTTGAGCTTTTATATTGTATTTTATATTATGGTTTTATACTGTTGTTTTATACTTTGAATGTTTTTAATTTTTGTGAACCGCCCAGAGAGCTCCGGCTATTGGGTGGTATAGAAATGTAATAAATAAATAAATAAATTGTTGTTCCAGATGTTCACACTCCGTGAAACACCCATTGCTGCATTTAGACATCTGTTTAGTGGTGCTGCCCAACCACACTGCAGCCACCTGCCTGAGATGCTCAAGGGGCCTAAGGACTGTATGGGTAGCTACTGTAATGGCCTTAAGGACCTTTGTGGGCCATTTGGAAATCCACAGAGGCCTGTGTCCCATATTGGGAGTAAAAGTGTGACTGTTAAGGATTGTTGGCTTCAAACTGAGTGGTTTACCCTTCTTGTATCCATGCTAAGAACTGAAGGCATTTTGAGGTATTGCCAAGGAGGTTTGCCAAGTCTCAGGCCAGACTTGGCAAAACCCTTACCTCTTCTTCCCAGTCCCTTTGCCTCTTTTCCACATTCCATATTTTCTTCAAGCTGGCCACAGTCTCAGGAGATGCACTGCTTCGCTGCCCTCCATTTCAAGTTTTATTTTTGCAAATGTGTTCCACACCATGTGAGGCTTGGGCAGAGTTTCTTAATAATACCTTTGCTTGCAATTGGTCCCTTATCACTTATAGCCTTTGCCATGTGGGAAGAAAGAACATGGTGTGCATTGTAGTCTTTGAAACAGGAGTGTTTATCCCATTGTGGATTCATGACTGCAACTTTGTAGAAACCAGGGAAGCCATTGCTCACTGGGATTTCTAAGCAATTTTGAACATCCAGGAAGTGAATCCTTTTACTTTCTTCTTCCTCTCAAGTGTACCCACTCCAACATTTCCTACTTCTGTCGCCCTGAATCTGTTGGTTCTGCTCCTCAGGTTGCTAATCTCTTGCACCAATGCAATGTTAGTCCTCCCTGTTCAGATTGTGCCTCCAGCAACTACCTCACCTTTATCTTAGTGCTTCCCCGCTCCTTCCTGGGAGAACCATAATTCCCTGCCTGCCTCTGTCTTTTCTTGCTCTATCGTGACTATTAAAAATCATAAGGGAGCCCACAAGTCTGATGCTAAGAGGGGTGTATGATCCCATATTTTCTTTCTGTAAATACAGACATGAATGTTACCATATGAATATTTATGGTGCAGTGTATGTTACCATGTTGGTGTTCTTGAGCTAATTTCCCCTCTTTGCCTAGGCTTAGTGTGTGGTCCGCCATGTGTGCACCACACCTCTAACAAAAATCCTATATGTACATAGATATGTTTATTTACACATGTGATGGAGGACACACAGTAACACAAGATCCATAAAGAAAGGGAAATAAATGGATTTAATAATAGAATTTCAATGTGGGGGAAAAAGCTTTCAAGAAAGAAAGAAAGAGTTAAACAAAAGGACAATAGCAGTGAAACCATCTAGGGTTATTGGATCCACTTTAAGACACCTCAGGGGAGTATTTAAACATATTCTCTCCCCTATTGTGCCTAGCAGAAGTTTCTTTCAACTGTAATAGGTTCTAATGGCTCTCCCTTTGGCAGCCAGAGAATGTCAGATTAAGCAATTCCTGTTAGATACTGGTTCTGATTGGATACCTGTTGAGCTAATGGTTCTCAATGGTACCTATCTGATGATTGACAGGCTTGAACACAAAGGGCTCTTCAGTGTGACTGGGATGAGGTTAAGACACATGTAGAGGCACAGTGAGAAGAAATGAGATTAAAGAAAGCTGGGGAATATCACAGGAAACAATTTGATTTGAGAAATCAAACCCTGAACTCTGTATTTTGAACAGTTGCTCCCAATGTAGCTACTGTTTCTGACATCTCACTCATCAATTCTTATTTAAGATATGGAGAGTTAGGTGTATAAGTCATTCAAATAGGATCACATGCTGGGACCTTTATTCTATGATTTGTACTGAATACGACAACCTGTCTAACCTTTCACTTCCCCCATATAAAGTAGACTACGCTGGGCCTATATTTGGGGGAAAGTCAAATTAGCACAAAGGAAACGACATCAAGTAGATAAAACCAACAGATGAGTGGCATCCATTTTGTCTGCACAACTGTATTACAGTTAAGAGGGTTTGAGCAATTAGTGAATAAACAGATGATCCATGATTCAAGGTTTTGAAAAATGAGCATTTACATTTTCTGAATCAGAGAATAGTTGCACAGGGCATTATTTTCCCTTAAGGCCCACATCTGAGTCTCAGTACCCCTGATAGCTTATCTGTAATCATCTCTGGTCTGAAGGTGCTACTAATTAATGCTGGGTCAGCTAATGGAAAGGCATTGGTCACCTCTGATCTTAACTGGGATCAGATCTAGTCAGATGTGGTTGAATAAAGAGGGAGGGGTGTGTGTGTGTGTGTGTGTGTGTGTGTGTGTGTGTGTGTGTGTATCACAGATATGTCTACCAGGGTAACAAGTGCAGCACCAGGCATCACTAGCATAATGTATGCTTGGGAAGAGAGTTGTCACTAAGGTTATGCAGATAGATAGATAGATAGATAGATAGATAGATAGATAGATAGATAGATAGATAGATAGATAGATACCCAACAACTTGGTGTTAATAATTGGAAGTTATCTTGTATTTGTGAACCGCCCAGAGAGCTTCGGCTATTGGGCAGTATAAAAATGTAATAAAATTGTATTCTTGGTTATAATATCTTGATTGAAAGGAACAAAACCCCACTCTAAGGTTCACTTGTGCGCATTTTGGAAATTAGCTTTATTACTACACTGTGGGAATAATTTGGCAAAGCTGTGCTCCAGTAGCAAATGTTTTGGAATTACCTAGTTTAGACTTCACATTCCTTGGTGAGCACAATACATGGATTTCATAGAGCAAAAAGTTGGTTTCTCCAGAGTAGTAAATGATATGCTTAATCAAAAGCTAAGATGTTCACATGTATCTCTATAACTAAAACTTTTGTAAATCACTGGGGCAAAACTGGCACTGGACTACCTTGGCATCTTTGGCATAGACAAAGCATATACTTTATTTGTAGCAGAGGCAATGTGTACTCCTCACATTGACTGAAGTGAGAAAAAAAACCTGCTTGTATGCCCAAAAGAATATCATCGTATTGTGAGAGATTTGCATTGTGGAGAGCAAGTAATAACGAGATGAGACACAAAGCTAAAGAGGAACAGGGGAAGAGCAAGAAGGGCATAAAACACTGCTAAAACTCCTTCCTCCTCTGTGGCACCATATGGAGGCCACCAATGGTGAGCCTCCACTCCCCATCTCTCTCGCTCCACCCAGGCAAGCCGAGCGTGGGAGGGGGCATTTCTGCTGCCTCTTGCTTCCATTATTCAGTTTTCTCTTCTGTCTTACTGTTTCACCCTTGTATACGTGTAAACTTGGTCAGTTGCCACAAGCTTTACATTCAACTAGGGTCTCTTTTTTCATACTCTTGGGCACCGTATACTAAATGTCCTATAGTTGAAATTTGTAGGAAAGGGATATAATGTGGGCTGGTTTTTTTTCATTTTTTAAATGTTTCCCTGTTGCATTTGTACTTAAATAGAGAAACCTAATGCTTCTGGGTTCTTCAAATAATTAGCTTATGCAAGGGGTGGGTGGGAAATCCCTGACCATTTCATGTATTCCATTGTTTCTGTGAAGGTCAAGTGACACCATATTATACACACACACACACACACACACACACACACACACACACACACCATATTCATTGTGTATATGGAGAACTGCAGTTGATTTTGAAGCCTATCTACTCATTACATTATTCATTCATGAAGGAGCCTCTTCTCAAATGCTCTTATATTTATGTCTTTGGGACAAACAACAAGCTTGCTGAGTGAGGCTGTGAGCAAAAGTGTCATCAACTTAAATTACTGTGATGTGGTTGATGAGAATATGAATATGTAAGAAGACCAAGGCTTTCAGTTTTATAAATGATTTGCATAAATCATAATTTCCCAATATATACTATCTGCACACTCCATCTTATAGCTGATATTTCTTATAGGCAATGAATGGAGTCATGCATAGCAGAGGAAAAAGCTATCCTGCTATAGTAATGCAAGATAACTATTAATGTTAATTATCTATCTATCCATCCACCAGTATTGTTTTATTTATTTATTTATTTATTTTATTTATTTATTTATTACATTTTTATACCGCCCAATAGCCGAAGCTATTTTGATCTATAGCCTTGTATCTTAAGAAGTATCCCTTAAAATATCTCTATCTGTTCAGACTCTGTTCAGATGACACACTAAGCCATGGTGGTTAAGCATTTTGAGTTAAACATTATGGCTTAGTGTGTCATGTGAACCATTTCTAACCATGGTGGCTAATTAATCACAGTTTAAACATTCTCACTAACCATTTTCTGCAAAAAGGGTTAGCAGCCTGATTATGGATAATCTCTTTGTATAGCTACAACATTATGAAAGGACTGCAACATTGTGTGTTTTATTTTTATTTTTAATAAAGAGCACAGCCTCATATCAATCCGGGGATGCTTTTACCTTAAACATTGGCCACATTTTTCATTGATATGCATGCGTTCAGCTGCTGGTCTTCCCCCACCTTAAAATACTCAAAAATTCATGTATTAATAACCATAAAAGCATATTACCCCATTCTCCTGTCAAATACCTTTAGATGAACTGTTGTGGTTGCATGTATATGACGTGTTGTCTTCATTTCTGATTGGCTGGATACTGTAGCTAGGTGGAAAAGAGCAGTAAATTCCACTGCATTGATCACTGGCTCAATGAGAAGAAAGAGGCTGAGGAGCACTAGCAGCTGGTGACCGTGGTAGCAAGAAGGTAGACTCACTGAGGGAGGGCCTCCATTTTGGGGGCTTCCCAAGGGCCCCCATAAACCTAGAGCTGGCACAGAATAAAAATGGCAGAAATACTTGCTCAGTAATTCCGTTTAGCATACAGAAACAGGAGAAAATGTCAAAAGGAACTTCATGTATTTGAGTGGGAAAATGTTTCACACTTTTCTGTAATCTCTCTGTTTAAAATTCTGAGAACTTAATAAGATGTTTGCTTATGTTGAAAGAGAGTGTCTTGTAGATCCCATCAGAGATTATAGCTGTCCCAATGTTATGTCAGTAGTCATAATCAATGAATCATTAAGGCTGCTTTCCCCAAGTATATGCTGCACTATTTAAAGACAGAGCATTTTAATCAGGTGAAATGGGGGTAGTTATGGGGGAAGGGGTGGGCGGAAGAAGTCTACATACAGGAGGATAGACTATGCATGCTAATGTTAGTACCAAAATATGATTTCTGAACAGTTTCAGGAAAATCAAAGTCAGTTTAGGACCCCTATCAAGAATTATTTAGCAACTACCACACACATTAGATGACACTGCAGACCATATAAGTATTATGCTTAAGTCCAATTGCTGTTCATACAACCCTCTAATCATTCTAAGCATAGCAGAAATAGCATTTCTGAAATAAGTTCTCTAGCCCAAACCTTTTGCTTTCTAGTAAGACATACTTTTTTTGATGTGGAAGAAAAAATTACCAAATTTAGAGGTGGTGGTGGTGAGTTAAAAATAAGAATGCTAATTTCTTGTGAATTTCATTATCAGTTGAATAAATAGCGTTGTTCATTAGAGCTGTGCAATACGTGCGTATTGATCCAAGGTGTGTTACCCTGCTTTGGAGGTATGTGGACCTGAATACAAGACAACGGGAGTTCAAAGCTGTCCAAGATGTGGCAGGCTGTTTTTTATTTGACTTTTTCTGGCAGTATTGCTACATTTTTGAACCTTGTAGAAACGTGGCATCTCCAAAGTCTCCATAAATGGAAAATACCAGCAGAGAGAAGGAGGCAGAGAAGGGGTGTAGTTCATTGACTGACAGCTGTAGCTTTCAACTAGGCAATGACTTTACCTGGACTCTCCGTTTTACTAGAATTGTGTTGAAAATCATACGAGAAGAAAATGTTCAGGAAATTGGAGGCCAGATTTTGGCCCAATGGTAACTTCACCTCCACTCCTAGCTGGACTCAGCACTGCCCCACCCCCCATCACCTGCTACAGGGCTTGCAGGGAAGGAGTTGTGTTATCAGTACCTGCATTAGAGACAAGGTGTATCCACAATCTCCTTCAGAAATTTAACATTTGGAAGGCCCTGGGGAAGATGTTGAACCTGGAAGAATGACAACTAGAGATGAGGCAAAAGTTATCACAAGACATCTTTTTGCTCTGAAAAGTCCTGAGATTTTTCTTTTGTCACTTCCCTGGAAATAAATGGCAACTTCACAGAGTTTTCTCAAAATTTCCTTCACCATTATTTTTTGTGGTGCCTGCATTCTCTCCACTGCCACTCCTACAATGCCCTGGAATGATTTATTATTATTATTATTATTATTATTATTATTATTATTATTATTATTACATTTATATCCCGCCTTTTTTCCTCCAAGGAACCCAAGGCGGTGTACATAATGATGCTATGTATGTGATATTGTGGAGAATGCAGACAGGCGGCTTGGCTGCCAATACTGTTTATGCTGTTGCCACTTGCAGTGGCAAAAACCAAACCAAACCAAAAACCAAACCAAACCAAACCAAAACATTCTTAGGAAAAAAGAAAAGTGCTACAACCCTTGCCAATGTTTTAAACTAGCTGTGAGGCATGGTTGGGAAAAAAGTCTTTCCCCTGGAGAAATTCAGTGAATTTCTGAATCCCCCTGGCCCCATATCTCTGGCCACAAATAGGGTGAAGACTTTTGAGAGGCCATTTGCACACAGCTCTACTTTTTTTCTTCCAGTTACAGTGCTTTGGGGCCAAAACAGACATTACCGTATTTCTTTGATTCTAGGACACCATCGATTGTAAGACGCACACTAATTTCAGTACCACCAACAGAAAAAAAGCTTTGAATCTAAGAAATAATAAACGCACCTGCAATTCAAAGACGCACCCCGTTTTTAGAGATGTTTATACGGGGAAAAAAGTGTGTCTTAGAATTGAAGAAATACGGTACTTTAAATCCATATCTAGCAGCTGTGTCTTCACCTCTCCTCCCTCCTCGCAACCATTTTTACTCTAGAGAAAGCAAAGGGGTCTTTACCAGGACTGGAATCCTAACATGGCTTTAACACCTCCTTCCCACTATAGGCCTGAACCAGATATACCCAGCACCTACCCTAGATTAATTTTTGTGAACCGCCCAGAGAGCTTCGGCTATTGGGCGGTATAAAAATGTAATAAATAAAATAAAATAAATAAAAATAGATTAAAAATGGGGGTGGGGAGAAGTAGCTGCTAGCTGCAGATTTAAAGTCAGGCGTGTTTTGGCCCTTTGAGATGGACACAGAGGGAGCTAATCAGTGTGCTGCCCCAGTGTTTCACTGTTCTTTGTCTGGCAGTAGTGGCAGGCAGGAATAGCTCTTAGGGCTTCCAAAAGTAGCTTGAGAACCACTACTAAGTGGGAGATGCCTACTGCCCCACTGTAACCTGTTTTGTGGGTAGTTTATATACCAGCTCTCCAGTCACGAACATGGAGTTCCTCCTAGAGCTTTTCTACATGCAGCTGTTAATCCTCTATATCTACTTTCGGTTTCATTGCAGAATTGAGATCTGAGCACTACATGAAGAGTGTTTCCTTTCCTGCTTTTCCATAACATAACCTCTAGGTGGCACTGTGGTATAGCAGAATAGTGCAAATACACAAGTAGAAGCAATGCTTTCTTTTGCTTTTATAATTAAATGGTGCAGGTTACCTGTGGAAATGCCTTCTCCCACACTATCCGCCCCACACATTGAGGTCCTCTGGGGAGAACTTACTTCAGTCAGCCAAAACTAGGCTGACAACTGTTACCCAAAGGACCTTTTCTTCTGTTGCCCCCAGACTGTGGAACGGCCTGCCAGAGGAGATTCGTTAACTTAACTCTCTCTGAATTTAAGACAGCTATAAAGACTAGCCTCTTCTGGCAGGCCTACCCCAATGAATTTTAAACCAATAATTTTAAGATGTCTTGATTATTATTTTGATATTGTATTGGTTTATATGCTCTTTTAATTAATTTTATGTATTTGACTTATATTGTATTGTTGTACTAATGTTTTTCCTTGCCTCAATCCAAAGGGAGAAGCGGGTAAGAATTATTATTATTATTATTATTATTATTATTATTATTATTATTATTATTCCTGTTCTAAAAAAAAAAAAAAAACTAATTGAAAGTGCCGGTTAGACACACAAGCAAAACTGGAAGGTCATGATATTTTCTAAAGAATCCATACACAATTGTGAGTAGGGAATAGGAAGTGCACGATAAATGCCTCCACAAACCAACACTTTCTCTCTGGCTGCCAACACAAGGTGGGAGGGCACCTAAAGGTGGTGCCTGCTCACAATTTATAATAGGGGGGCACACATTTTTGCAGCCAGGGGTCATAGCTTAGTGTGTGTGGGGGGGGTATAAATGGTCATCAGTTCTCTCCCACACTAGAGGCATTCAAGAGGCAGTTGGACAACCATCTGTCAGGAATGCTTTAAGATGGATTCCTGCATTGAGCAGGGGGTTGGACTCGATGGCCTTATAGGCCCCTTCCAACTCTACTATTCACTGATTCTATGATTCTGTTGCTCTTACTCCACAGTGATGAGCTGGGCATTTTGGCTCTGAAACAAAGAGCAAGTAGGACCCACACTCCCTCTAGGCCTGAATGCATAAGGTGCTGCGGGTTCTACAGGGAGATAGGGTTTGACAGTTGGCAGCAACACTACTCATACACTGTGTGTGTGTGTATAATACAGTCACACAACACAGAACACAAGAAATTGCCCACAAAACCATAGGGGGAAGGGTAATAACCTTTAAAGGTAATAACCAACACTTCATACTTCACCCGGAAACTAATTGGCAGCCAGTGAAGTGATTTTAAAATTGGTGTAATATGGTCAGCCTTTTAATTGGACAACAGGTCTGTTCTTGCCTCTGATCTTCTAGCCTTAATGCAGGATCCACAATGGGAGATCAATAATTTATGTTTTTACAGGGTCTTCAGTCACCTCAGAGGTCATTGATCATAACATGCTGGGGCAGCAATGGCAAGAATCCCTTTACTACAGCTGGAGCTCTCTGTCAGTGGTGATGTTTACACCAAACACTTTAATAAAAACTGCCTGGCCTTTTATTCAGCTATTTGGTTGTTTTGACCTGGGCTGGTTTGTTTGTGCCCTTTCGTCTGCATATTTTTGTAATTGCTGTTGCATTTTTCCCATTATGCCACGCTGAGTAGCAGAAAGAGGATTAACAAATGATTTCAACCCCACATCAACTTGTCTGTGCACAGAGGTCAATTAGAGAGGGTCTCCTCTGTGTGTCCCCACTGCCATCTGCACTACCTCCTTGATTGTGGCACCCCATTCCTTCACAACGGAGGCTCATCAAGGACTGACACTATCTTTAAGCACCAGGTAAAGACCCTTTTTTAATCCTCCCAGGCCTTTCCAACTGTTTAAAATGTTGCTTGAACTGCTGTTTTCTTCATATATTTTTTTAAAAAACCATGTTTTATAATACAGAATTTTATTGCTATTTATGTTTTGTAAATTGTCCTATCAACTTTTTTGTTAAAGGTGCAGTACAGAAATCCTTGAAGAAAAAAGTCTAAGGCTGCAATCCAGTACCTACTCACTGGGGAGTATGTTCGAATGAATTCAATAGGACATACACCTTAGTACCCATGCATAGGATTACACTGATAAAAAAAATAGTCATAAAAGTGGCTTGCACCAGATTGGCATAAGACCGAGATACATTTGTGATGGGGAAAACAGAGGGACTGAGCTGCCAATGTTTTCCCTAAACTATTCTAGAGGCCCTTGGGGTGTATGTGGGGCTACAGCAACTATATACACATCACCCTAAGCTCAGGCTCTTGATTTTTTCCAGATAAAACCTACCCATGCGGAATTACCATTGCATATGGAGACGTACTCTGCAGACTCAGACATCATAAAACAGAGTTTTCACATGCAGTCAAAACAGTAGCTCTGCCATTATTATTCCTCACAGCAGTAAGATTTGATTATCCAGTCAAAAATGGATTTGATCAAGTGTGATTTGTCATATTCAATTTTTTTCCAGTTGAAGTTGCTCTGTTCCCATAAACTCTATTTCAAAAAGAGTACTGTCACACATTTCATTGGTGGTGTCAGTCGGAAGAGCGTACAAAATCATTATTTACCATCTGTGCAATTTTCCTGTCTGTTATTTGTAACTTTCCCCCTTGAACTGTACATGTTTTTAAAATTCTTTAGCTAAGATGTAGGAAACAGTTTGATCCATGTCCCTTCTTCAATTTTCACTCGCTTTATTTGGTTGTAAACTGCCAAATTTTCTCATTTTCTTTAAATTTCTTTAGTGCATTCAGCTTCTGCTCATGTCACTTCATTGCTTTGCTTTTCTCGTGAAGCTTTTATTTTTGCCTACTTAGAACCAGGAGTACATCAATTTCTCTCATTTGTTTATACACATTTATTCCATTTGAATTCCTACTGGGCATGGCCTTCACCTTAAAAATAATAATTAAAACCCATCATTTCTGATCTATGCTAGTTTAATGAAAATATTTTAATATAGTGAATTAGTTATCACGTAGTTGGAAATGTATCTGTTTTTAATATCTGTCTGCTCATTTTATGACTGAGGGAAATCACTCTTTGTTACTTATCACCTCATCCATCCTATTTAAGCCACATAGCAAATTGATGCCTTTTTACTTTTCAGAAACCTTATACATACTCTATGGTTCCCCATCTGGCCTATGAGGCATTCTTGTATTCCTCCAGGGGGCGGGCTTGGCCTTCAAGAGCTGCCCCCTGGAGGAATCCCCACTTTACCTCCAATCTGTGATCAGAGATAACATTGAGGATCCCCAAGCATGCTGCTCCCCCCTCCCATTTGGCAGGACAATGAGTGTGCAGGGAAATCCCCACGGTTATCTCTGATGCAGGGGTGATGCAGGGAGGTGGGCAGTGAGGGACTTGGCCAGTGCTGGAAGGAGTGGCTGCTTCTCCCAGGCCTGGATGAGTGCCTTTCTCTGTGCTGCTAGAGGCAGGGAACTCCATAAGCATGGAGACAGGAAAAATGAGTGGGGGAGGGCCAGATAATGTCAGTGGGCATATGCCAGTGGGTGTAGCCATGCCCACTGATACCATCTGGCCTGCAGAGTGTCTGTTGGGGAGGATTTACCCCTCCCCACCTAAAATAATTTCACACTCCTGGTCTATGGGATTATCCTACTGGGTTGTGAGATTCTTCTAAGGAGATAAAACCTAGAAACCTTAATCCTTTGAACTCAGTAATTGTCCAGTACTGAGAAAAGGCCCCTTCCAACCCTTATAGTCCCCTTCCAACTCTACTATTCTATGGCCTCAGCTAGACCTACGGTTCTAGCATGACTGTGGGGTGAGGATCTCACAATATTTTTATCACGAGATCTCCCCCTCTGTTTACACACGGCGCGCAATGACCTCAGAGGGAGAGGATGTTGCGGCCGCCATTTTTTGTGTTAAAGAGAAAGAGCTCATGAGCGGTGGTGCGCAAAAAGTTTTTTTAAGTTTTAAATTAATTTCCCTGCTTCCCCCACCCTACCCCCAATGGGTCCCAGCTCCTCGTGAGTAACCATGAAGAACCTGGACAAACCGCAATGCCTGCACACACATTCCGCAGTCTCAGGATCATCCCGAGACCGTGGAAAAAGCAGGCTCGAAGGGGAGGGTGAGATCCCGGGGCAAGGGAGGGATCATCCTTCCCTGCTCCTGGGATCCCCTGTGCATAATGTGGATGCACAGGGATGATCCTGGGGATCGCCCCGGGATTTCGCCCTGTCTAGCTATGGCCTATGATTCTAGACTTAAGTCGTATTTGCATAGGAGATAGGAAAAGTACCCTAGTTTGAAAACGCTCAACTAGTTTCCTTTCCTTCCTTTTACTTTCTGCAACCAAGACACCTGATGATCTACTAAAATCCTGCATTCTAAACTGTCTCAGAACTTGAAATATCTGCCACTGTCTGGATGTCTTGATCGATCAAGTTCTTTTGGCTGCTCAGTATCGCTGCTGTGTGTCCTCATCCATATACCCCTGTGGACATGAACATATTCACTGACAGAAGTGGATCTAAGGAGACCTTTACCAGAGGTATGGCACACAGATTCATGCACTGCTCTCTTAACAAAACAGGGACTAGTGCCTTCTAAAATGAGGAAATTAGATCAAACACTCATTAAAATCCAAAAGAAGAATATAGTTTATTCTTCTTTCAAACCTATAGTCATACCCATGCAATACAAAAGAGAAAAATGGCTTGGTTAATGTACCAACTCCCTAGCAAATGTTCTGGACAAAAATGGCTGCTGTGAAGCTGTTTACATTAAGAAACAATCCCCCATTGGTCCCAAAGGCAGCTTTCCTCACAGAACAAATAACTGCTTCAGAGGAGCGATTTAATTAGGACTATAGTGGGCAATGTGTGTGTGTTGAATTCCTTTTTCTGACCTACAACAGTCCTGATAATTATCAGACCCCTTCCCAGGAGCAGCTATTTGTATTTTTTAGAAGTGCATGTTAAATGCAACACATTTAATGTCATGTCTAGAAAAAAATATAAATCTTTCTGCCCCAGTATAGTGCAGAAAACAAAGACCATTTTTTTAGCACAACTTCACCAGTACAAAAGTTTGTTCTCTGGTAGCATGATCATGGTTCAGTTATGGAATACTGAGTGCTACTAATTCCAAGTAAATTATGAACTCTGTATGTTACAAAGGCACTGTCAAGCTCTGATTGATTTCGACAGTTTGCAGTTAATTAAGTTCATTTGCAATTCCATCTCTTCACCCAGTCTCAAAGCATTCTATGTTGAAAGCCTATTTTCAATTAGTAAGAAGGATGAAACAAAAAGAATTAATTATAAAACTGGCAATCCCCATTTAAGTCCTCATAGTACAGCAATTATTTACATTAAATACTAAGAAACTGGAGAGATGTACTTGTCTAATATAGTTCAGCCCAGACTGAAAAGATAATACAAAGTATACTAATACAGTATGATTTGTATCACACTTAAATTACACCACTACAGAGAAAAATGTCTTAGCTGCCTTTGTAGAGCTAAGTTAACATATCCAGAGTTTTAAGAGAGACAAAGGCTTACTTCATATGAACTGATATAAAGCTTTCATGTGATACATCCCAAAAGTATCCAGAATAAGGTATGAATTACTACATCTGGGATACAGTTGCAACTTGCTAATAATCGTCTATGCAAGTGCAATGGTTTGTTTATTTATGTATCTGTTTATTTTAATTATCTATCAATTGTGCCACCATCCAGAAATAAATTTCAGGGAAGCGTACATGCAATTTTGAAAATCCATACAATATTAAAACAATGTCAAATAATCAAGGACAATACAGTAAAATTCAGAGGGAATTTAACAAGCTGAAAATACAACAATTTAAAATGTCTGGACAAATAAAAAGATTCTAAACTGGTATTTAAAGGAATCCAATGTTGGCTTCAGATATACCTCCTTCGGGAGGGTTTTCTGAAGTTGGGGTACCACTACAGAGAAACCCTTCTCTTTTGTACATGTGCAATGCACTTTTCATATAGGTGGAATATAGACAAGGGTCTCCCTGATAATCTTAATCCATGGGCAGACTTCTGTCCCAATCAATTTAGGGCTTTAAATATAAGCATCAGTACCTTGAATTGGACTCAGTAGTGAATAGGTAGGCAATGTAGTTTCTTCAGAACCAACGTAATATGGCTCTATCAAAATAAACCAGCAAGAATTCTAGCAGCCAAATTCTCTAAAAGCTAAAGCTTCTAAGCTGTTTTCAATGGCAACACCATGCATATTGCTTAGAGTAATTTAACCGAGAAATTTCCAGAACATGGATCACCAGACCAGAAAAAGTGACATTAATACATGAAGCCATTGCTAGGAAGTTAGTAATAAGAATAATATATTTCTTACCCGCCTCTCCCTCTGGATCGAGGCGGGGAACAACATAGAATACAAAAATATTATAAAATACATAAAACTGATTAAAACATATAAAACTAATACGTTATTAAAGTAACAGCCAGACATATTAAAATTCGACTGGGTAGGCCTGCAGGAAGAGATCAGTTTTTATTGCTTTTTTATATTCAGAAAAACTGTTGAGTTGGCGGATCTCTCCCAGCAGGCCATTCCACAGTCTGGGAGTAGCAGAAGAGAAAGTCCTCTGGGTAACAGTTGTTAATCTAATTTTTGCTGGCTGAAGTAAATTCTTCCCAGAGGACCTGAGTGTGTGGGGCAGATTGTACAGGAGAAGGCAATCCCGCAGGTAACCTGGACCCAAACCATGTAGGGCTTTAAAGGTAATAAATAATCAACACTTTATACTTCACCCAGAAACTAATTGGCAGCCAGTGTAGTGATTTTAAAGCTGGTGTAATACGGTCATCCCTAGATGTACCTGTGACCAACCTGGCTGCCATATTTTGCACTAGTTAAAGTTTCTGGACTAGGCACAAAGGTAGCCCTATATAGAGCACATTGCAGAAGTCAAGCCTCAAAGTTACCGGCACGTGCATTACCGTCTTTCAACTGTGATGATGCTTTCGATATAAATTATAGTAGTGTAGGGAGTGGGTGAGAATAGTTTCAGAGTAAACTAGAGAAAACTGGGACAGAAATGGAATTTCTGTCCCAATTGATGTTAGATCTGTAACATTAGATCTAACATTGATGTTAGATCTGTAAGATGACAGGGTATATTCCCTAAAGGGGATGGTATTGAATTTATCCAATTAATCAGGGGCATACAACCCTAATCTGGCCCACCAGGCAGGCTCTACAATCCAGCCCACGGAGCCTCCTTGGGTTTGTCAGGGGGTGGGGGTGGCTCTCCCAAGTCCCACTTCCCAGAGGGTTCCCCCAAACACAGTTATCTCTTATCTCAGATTGGAAATAATAGGGATGGATGAAGTGGTAAACTTGGTTGGTGTTGGGAAGAGCAGCCACTCTTCCAAGTGCCCTCCAAGTCTTCTTTCATGCTCCTCTCACTGCCACTGATGGGGACAGTAAGGGGAACGCAGATGAGGGACCTGACTGAATTGACCCTGTGAAGAGCTGCTCTTCCCACTGCATTTGCTGCTTGCCATCCCCATCAGGCAAGCTCTGCTCCTCCAAGCACTGGCCAAGAGTTTTCCTTCATGCTGAGTGAGGAAATCATCCCATGCCTCTCCTTGGCAAGGAAAAGGTGAAAATGGGCAGAGGTTGAGGCAATGACCTCAATGGGCATCTAGCCTATGGAGGGCCTGGTGGGAAGCAATTTGGCCAAAGGTACATTTTGTAGCTCTGAAATAAATAAACTGGGAACATGAAGACTATTAAAATCATGGCATCAGTCTTCACTGCCACCTTCCTTTCTCACTCTGTAGTGAAGAAGTGCTTCCTTTTACCTGTCCTGAATTTGCTACCATTTAGTTTTATTTGATGAGAAATTTGATGGCTGGTCATCATTGTCCCTTTCTCTTTAACAATAAACCCACTAGTTGTTATTGCTGGGGGATATTTGTGTGTGCACATTTGCACAGGTTAAAACTAATTGCACCCATTATACCCAGTCAAAAGAAGAGAAGGTTAGGTGAGAAGGCTCTTCCCTTGGCCAGTTCAGAAATGGGAACCCCCAGACTCCTACATGGTGATCAGTTAGTTCTCCCTGTCAACAGTCAGGTCGATAGATGGGTCACCACTGCACTAGAAGAGGCTTTATAAAATGTCACTTTGCCTAACCTCAATTCAGTGACCTACATGAAGCCATGCTGCTGGAAAACACTGTAGTTTCTCCCTCCCTCTAAGGATCAAGAGAAAACAACTCCTCCCTGAATATACTGGACAGGCAATATGACTGTCACTGCTAAACTGCCACTTGCTGGAATATATAGATCATTACAACACTAGTCACATTTCTGGAAATGAGTGCATAACAAACAGTTAAACTGTAAATGTTTGATCTAATTTATTTAACATTATATGTAAATGTGTTTTCTTGGCAATCAATGTATGTCAGATAGTGGCATTTTATGTAAATGAGTTTGCTCTCTGATCAGACTAGTCCATGAAATGGTATTTAAAATGGTCTAATTTAGTACAACGTTGTCATTTATAGGTCTACTCATGTACATTAACATTTTCCAGTTTACTGAAACTAGACACTGATGAACCATCAAGCAAATAGGAGTGTCCCAAAAGAAAAATAAATTGTAGATCTCTGTTACCCACTGTTTAAAAAAATGGGTGTAAGATATTTGATTTGACTAATAAAATTATTTAGTCCTTAAAGGGGAGAGTAGATTTGATTCAATCTAAGAATGGGAGAAATAGTGAAGCTAGAGCTTGTTGAGGTTTTCTGATCCCACCTCAAAGCCTGGGCCTTTTTGTTCCTGTGTGTGAGCGTTGTTTTTGTTGTTGTTGTTCGAATGGAGAAAGTGTGCATTCAAAGGCATATCTTTCTCCCAATGAGTAAAGTGTGCAAATGTCTAATTTTTTTAGAGAAAAAAATAGACATTTTTAAATCTGCATTTTTCTAACAAATGCATTTTGCAGATGTAATTGCAAGCCCAGGAATATGTGGACTCCACACACACACACACACACACACACACACCAAAATGCGCCCATATTCATATTTGGAAGTGAGAATGGGGCAAGTTCTGATGTATAGTGTACTGAAACAAAATTCTCATACAACTTTAAATCAATCTGTAATACCTTCCAAACAGGAGATTGGCGATGTCAGAGTTGGCCATGCCAATTATCTGTTCAATTATGTACGGCTCCCAAACCATAGTTGGAAACTGTCTGCATGTCCTGGGTGTTGCTGACTACAGAAATCCTGCCATGGAAATCATAAACACAGAAACCTTTTGTGAACATGGATCCAGATACAGGAGGGATGTCATGCTAAAACCTAATACAACTGAGATAAGTCTGGGAGTCAAGTCATGGATAACTGAGAGTGTCAGTATCATGAAGAAAATAGATACAGAAGAGTAAGGAATCCAAGTAGTATGAGCAGCATCATAGGTCTAAAAGTTGGAATCAAGAAAGAGGTATGTGGGGAAGTAGCATGAAATAAGTAGACCAATTTAAGAAGCCAGCTCATATAGCAAATGTCAGGTGCCCTTAAAACAAGATTTTGATGAGCTTTTAACAAGTTTTTCTTGAGCTGCCATTCCATACAAAGGCAAGTACTGAGAGTTGAAAATAATCATGTCAGAATTTGATGCAAGACACTGGATTGTATCGCACAACACAACTGGTTCATCATGGATTATTTGATAGGGGTTGTGCTATGTTGTGCAAACCCAGCCATCATGGGTTATTCAAGGGTTAAACAACCCTCACATTACCCTAATTCTAATTGAGAGTTTTTTAACCCTTGAATAACCCATGATAGCTGGGTTCACATGACATGGTGCAACCCCTGATGGGTGTTGCACATTGAAAATGGTTGTTGTGGCATGGCTACTAGTGGGTTAAATAACCCATGATGTGGGTGTGTTGTGTGAATGAGGTGACTATTTTTAGAGGGTGTTAATAACTGTTTGGGAAATATAATAAATGCATTTGTTATAGATAAAAAACAATATCCATGTGAAGGTTTAATCTGTGCAATCAGGAACCCTGCCAAAAGCAGTTTGTACATGCTTTATTATGTATAGAGAATGTTTATGTGAGACAGTTTGTACATGCATATGCTCTTTCACCAATTATGTCACAAGTGGGCATTGCCCGTCTGTATGTTGACTGTACATGTGCAGTTCTATAATCCAGGAAAACAAAGGAAGATACCCCCCTCCCCACCCAAAAAAGTAAAGAGAGTGAAACAATATATTTTAAAAAAAATTCCTGCATATACATGTAGATTGTAAGTCTATTTGTTCAGTGACTGGTGAACTCAATCATCACTTCCCATCTCAGATATTTCTTTTCTAATAGGGCTAATTGGACCCTGATCCATAAATGAGATCCATAAATGAAAGATACTAGCATTCCTACCTACATCTTGTGTCCATTCTCAGTAAACTATAGAGAATCTGGATATGCATATCAGTCAATGACAAATTTATTGATTTATTGTAAGCCGCTCCAGGAGCCTTTTTGGCTGAGGTACAGGATAAAAATACTCGAAGTAAATAAATAAATTGGTGTTGGAAATAGGGAAAACAGATTAGATCCCAGACATGGGAATAAGGAGTATGCATACATAAGATCCCAGCAAAATACCAGTAGCACACTTCAGATATCAGAGATTGTTTATAGAGCCATTGTGGTATAGTGGCTAAAGTGTTGGACTGGGAGTCGGGAGATCTGAGTTCTAGTCCCCACTCGGCCATGGAAGCCCACTGGGTGACTTTGGGCCAATCACAGACTCTCAGCCCAACCCACTTCACAGGGTTGTTGTTGTGAGGATAAAAATGGAGAGGAGGAGGAGGATTGGAGGAAAAAAGCCAGGATATAAATGCAATAATAAAATAATACAGTGCATGTGCAGCAGGCTCTCTCTCTCTCTCTCTCTCTCTCTCTCTCTCTCTCTCTCTCTCTCTCTCTCGTGTTGTGCCAAAAATTTTGATTATTCAATTTTCGGCATTTTAGGGGGGTGGTAGGGAGGAAATGAAAACTCTGACAAAAGAGGCTGGGAGAGCTGAGAATTTTAGAGAAATTTCCCCTTGGGGCAAGGTACAGAGTTTCCACATATCTTTTTAAGTGTAGGCAGTTGCTGAGGGGTCTTCTTTCTATATATTTTTTAAAAAACCGTTACTTGCATGAGCCCAGGATTTCTTCCTGACTGCTTATTGGAGAGGGTGAGGATACATGATCTCCAGGAGGCATTCATGAAGAACTGCCGGGCTCCTCCAAGTGTGTGTGTGTGTTTAAAATAAAATTAGAAAGAAGACCCATCAACAACTGGCTACACTGTAAAAAGATATGTGGAAATGCTGTCCCCGTTCCCAAGGAGAAAATTCACCAAAATTCTCCCCCTCCCCCTGCAAACGAGGCAGAAAAAAAAAATGCCTCTTTCACAGGGAGAGAAAAAGTCCCCCCAAAGAGCGGGCAGGGTTTGGCTCAGCACTAATATAATGGGTCAAAAGCTGTGGATCTCAACATGCCTTAACAATATGAAAGTTCACAGTCGAGTTCACCATGCTGAATGAGGCCAAAATGAAGTGGTGTGTTTAGTGCAATGTGCTCTGAATTGCTGCAATAAGACAGGGTAAACTAAATGAGTTTGTTTTGAGCACCACTTCAGTGTTTGGTTCTTTGTCATACGAATATAGAAGGCTGCCTTCTGGTCCATCAAGCCCAATATTATTATACTGACTGCCAATGGCTCTCCAGGGATTCAGGCAGGTGTCTTTTCTTATTAGGGGCATGTCTACACCAGCCCTATATCCCAGGATCATCCCAGGATCGTTCCTGTGCATCCAAATGCCACACAGGAGATCCCAGGAGCAGGCAGGGATGATCCCCCCATTTTCCTGGGATAACCCTTAGGTGTAGAAAGGGCCTAAGGAACACCTGAGATCAAACCTGGGACCTTGTGCATGGTCCCTCATCCTTCTGTCCATCTTTTCTTCCTGTTTGTGTTTCATTCACAATCCTGACTGTTGTCTTAATTATTCTCATGTATAGAAAATACTTTGTAGGTTGTGGCAATTTTTCTTAGGTGAAATGGTAACCATACCTAATGGATACAGGCACTGCATAAAAACTAGTCTTGATAGCTTTGCATGTAACTTGTATTAATGACCAAAAAGTAATCACAAATAACTTCAGCACAAACCAGAACTACTCACATATATAATCCAGATTACAGTGTGCCAAAGTGGAAACTGGAAATATGCAAGGCATACTATACCATGATTCTAGCAAAGCAGGTAGCTCCAAATGACTTGAAGAAATTACACATGCAGCAAGGAAGCCTTTCAGATGCAGCCTTTGCAGGCCTTGACAACAAACAATATGCCTTCATCTCCTGTAGTTATGCTTGACACTTGTGATGTCAAAGTGAAGCTGAATTTCTCTCTGTCTTACTTACCACACTCTTTAGAGGAAATATAATATTGGGCTGGCTAGGGGAGACCTTTTTTTTCATTTGCTCTCGTAGATCAGTGAGAAGCAACAGCATCAGAACAGAGTACAAGAACCAAAGTCCAGTCCTGGTCTCTTGGCAATCAGGGGTAAAGCTTCCATTAAGTTAGATGGAGGCAGGATCTACTCCCTGGCTATTAATAAAGTAAAAAGAGTAAAAAGAGTAATAAGCATACATTTGGGCTGACAGCCATTTACTTGCTTCTCTGGCCTTTATACTCAGTGGTGACATTTGTATCCTATTAGCAAAATACTGTATTGTATTTAAGCAGTAATTGCATTTTCTATGGAGACAAATGACATGTAAATCAATACATGACGAAACTGTACTCCGAGCAGTTCATTGATTTTCCATCATGTTCATCTCTGAGCTTAAGGCTGAGAAAACACAATCTGTGCTATGATTTTTTAACAAGTTGCATCTTTTCCGCTGGATAAAAAGTTTCTTGAGTGTTAATGAAAATTATAGTGTTGGTTGGTTGGTTTTGCTTTTCATCCAAGACAAAAAATTTAAAATACAACATTTAATAGCTCTAATTTAAGGTTATGTGGAGCCACTTCAATGCAGTTTATAAATTGGTCTATAAAGAGATAGGGCAGTATTGAATACTGCCATTGCACCTCTGCTGGTTCCGTTGTGCTCATGGGTCCCACCACAACAAGAACCAGCTCTTTCTAAATGAATCCTGGAAACAAATGGAAACAACTCTTTTTTGGAACAGTGCAGGTCTCTAGAGCTCCCTTCTCTTAAGTCAATATTGTCTTGGACTCTGAATTGCTCTTCTGTCAATAGAAGGATACCCCTGATGGCACAGGAGTTCTGCATCTTCTCCTCCACCCTACAGCCCACCCACCCCCTCTCTCCAAATCTGGTTTGGATATTTGGGGGGAAACCCAGAAGAGATTTGGAGAGTGTGCGGGTACATGGGAGGGCTGCAAGAAGAGGAGTTGTATAAGTCCCAGGTTCCAGCAGTAGGGGAAAAATCTATCTAGATAAAACATCAAATCAAGGAAAACAGTTGGAAAAACCATTCTAGAACGTTCTAAATATTATCCATTTTGGGGACTTGTTCATGGTTCTATCAAGACTTTTAATATTACAGCTACATTCTTTCACCAGATCTACACCAAGCCAGATCTGACACTTTGAAAATGGTTTAAAACTGTCCTGGGCCCCAGCAGTTGCCACTACTGTTATAAACCATTTTAAAGCAGTAGTGAAGATCCTGCCTTGGGTGATCTGGGGCTTGAGCCTACTAGTCTGAGGCTGGGCCTACCCTAGAACTTTCTTTCTTTCTTTCTTTCTTTCTTTCTTTCTTTCTTTCTTTCTTTCTTTCTTATATTTTTAAGCCACTCAATAAAAAATGTTCCCTGGGTGGATTGCAAAATGTTAAGAGAATGCAATACTAATCATTAAAGGAACAAAATACAAAACATAACAACAAACAGCACAGGAATAGATAAGCTATATAAGAACAGCCATAAAATCTAAAAAAAAAAAGTCTCCAAAATGCCTGGGAGGGGAAAAAGGCCTTTGCTTGGCGCTGGAAAGATAACAGAGCATCCCATTAGGTGCCGCAACTGAGAAGGCCCTCTCACGTGCAGCCATGCACCTAATTTCCTCCTGCAGGGAGACCCAGAACAGGGCTTCTGAAGATGAGGTAAGGCTCTTCACAGGTACATATAGGTGAGATGCTCCTTTAGAAAGCATCCTTTAGAAAGCTGGTCCGAAGCTGTTTAGGGCTTTAAAGGTCAACATCATTTTGAATTGGGCTGGGAAACTGTCTGGAAGCCAGTGCAGCTGATGAAAGACTGGTGTCTTATGTTTGTATCGACCAGTCCCAGGTAGTAGCCTAGCAACTGTGTTTTGAACTGAAGTTTCTGAGCCATCTTCAAATGTACCCACACATACAACAGATTGTAGTAATCCAATCAAGCTCTCTCTGTCCAGATTGAGGCAGAGTTCCTATAATTGGACATCTGCTGGAATTATTCGGTGGTGGTGGTGGTGGTGGTGGTGGGGAGATGCACAACAATCTGCATAAAACAATAATTTGCATGTATAGCACATGCTGCTACAACACACCTGTGCACTTTCCTTGTGTTTGCTCTTTGTAGTTTAGCATCACATTTAGATGCCTACAAGGAGATGTAGAAAGTCCTGGGAATTGAACAGCATTTATGCAAAAGAGTAACTCCAAGAAAACGTTTTTTGAAGTGAGGGATAAAATCCCCCCACCTAGGAACAAGAGAAAATAAACCCAAATGCACAAACACAGTACAGCCATCTTAAGAGTATCATATTGTATATATTATGGCGTCACTGCCCTTCCCATAACATTGACAACTTCAATGACTCACCTAGAATGATTTTCTTCACCTTGGAACCATTGGTGAACACGTTCTAGAACAGTCTTCACATAGGCAGGATCTACTGCTTTACAGCGGTATTGACATGCGCTGACAACTGTTGGGACCCATGACACATTCCATATACTGTTGTCAAACCCCTTTCATAGTGTTATATCCTGCTTGGTATAGATCTGGCCTAGTCTACAGATGTTTTAGACTGCAACCCCATTATTCCAGACCATTGGCCATGCTGCTGAGGCTGATTGGAGTTGAAGTCTAAACCATCTGAAGGGCTCCAGGTTGGTGCAGGAAGCTCTAGAGAGTAGCAGTAGAGTCTGAGGGGAGTGTCTTAAGCAGTGGAAGGAGAATGAATGTGCTTGATCAGGTTTTTGGGTTCTAGAGGATCCTGGACTACTCTACTTTTCACATTATTATTAGCCACTTTTTACATCAGCTAACAACACAACTTGGCTTGAATTCTGAAGTTCAGCAATGTTCTTTAAAATTGCATATTATGCTACATTATGTGTTTGGTTCACCTTTTTAAAAAGCTCTGATAGTATCAGAGAACACACCTACCATTTCAAGTAGATCTGGTGACTGAGCAGCAATAAATAAGTCCTAAAAGCATCAGAGAACACATCTACCATTTCTGTAGGTCTGGTGACTGAGCGGCAATAAGACCTGGACACTAACTTCTGAGAAATTTGTATACCAGGTCTACCCTTCTGTTGTTTCTCAATGGGTAAACCTGGTTAAGGATGTCACAGCCATTTAGATGGGTCCAGAAATTTGGCAGGCAGCACCCTGTCTGGATCCCCAGACTTAGCTCACTGAGCCATGGGGTGCTCACGCACATGCACATTCATTGAGTGTGGCATGGTCTGTGAGCACTTGCACTTTTTTCTGCGAGCCAGGTGCAAGCTGGCATTTTCCATAAAAGCTGGGCTCCCAAAAGTGCACAGGTCTGATCTTGTGAACAATGGCTGCCGTAATTGGCAATTTCCACAAGATAAGAGGCATAAAAGGACCCCAAGGGCTCGCATGGCCCAGCTCATGCAGACGAGTGCCAGCAGTGAGGCCACCCAGGTGAGTCTGTCCATCTTTAAAACTGGTGTCTAGACAATGTCTTTCCATCAACGGCTGAAACTGTCAGTTCATTCTATAACTCATTCTATAATTCTATAATATTGGGATGGGGTGACCTGGTCAGCTTGCAGCCCATTGCCAGGTTCTGCTCTACAGGCAATGCACAACAGATTCATGTACCTTCATAAGAGGTTTCTTTACTTCTACAATACATGAGAAAACATGGTGGAGCTGCATGGCACACTGTCTCAGCTCCAAGGCCAAAGATGGGAAGAGGTTCCTGCAAAAGCTAATAATGGCAGGTTCTCGTAAAACTATCCATATGTATCAAAACACCCAGTTCTAGCCCATAATAAAGTGTGCTGCTGCTATAGTCAATTTCACGCCCCCATCTGCATTTTCCTAAAACACCAAAACCAGTTACACTGCAGTTATGAATAATTCAGCAAGTTGCGAACAACCACCATTTCCACAGTGTTCCCGGACTCTGAGATATAAAATCCCAACTTGTTCCCAAAGCCTTTAATGCAGAATATGAAGGGAGGGAATAATAAGCTACCAGGCCATTTACTCAGTGTACACATAGACTTTTGTACTCACATAGACTTTTAAAGATATAGATAATCTTACTGCTGAGAGCAAAATGAGAGTCAGAGAAAAGATATTTATATGCTTCAAGGATCACAAAACAGAGTTACCTAATTGCATTCCAACTGTTAAATTGTAATATATTTTTTCCAGAATATTTGCAGAAATGTTTAAAACAATCTAGTCTGACTTACCTATAGATATATAGATGTGTGTGCACGCGCACACATGTGTGTGTGTGCGTATATACATACACACACACACACACACACACACACACACACACACACACACACATATATATATATATATATATATGATTTAAGATTATGTTCTTTTCAATTTCTTTCCTTTGGCTTGAGTAGACCATCATATGGAAGAAAAACTCATAATACCATAGCCATAAATGTCATGTAGCACCGCTTAGCTACTTCTCATATATGAGGAATAATGTTGCAATATTCTTTCATCCTGACCATACCTTTCGAGAAATTTATGACAGCAGCCGACTCAATGTTTATGATTCAATGATTCCTCTACAACTTTTCTTCTGCTTGGGACTTTTTCTTTTTTACACAAGTCTGTTCACTTAGCTGAGAAGTGTGGCAAGGCCAAGTATGGAAAGATATTTTGTAAACCCTGGGGTGTTGAATAGCTATTCTCATGATCCTACAAGTAGATCCATGTTTTCTATTGTAATGTTTTGACCCATCAATTTCCTTGCAAGTTCAGCAAACAGCAGGTTTTCAATTAGGTATTCTTTTTCAAATCCAATTCGTTCTGCAAATGTTAAATATTTGATTTATTTTTTCCCTTGTGAAATTGTAAAGCAGCTTCTTATACTTAATACAGAACTGCTTTCAGGTGATCAAACAGCTACTCATATTCATTAGGGAGATTGCACAAGGAAGATTGGTAAGTGGCAGTTAACCTAATTAGGCTGAACTTCATTGTTCTGCCTCTATCATCCCTGTTTCTGCATAGATAATCTTCCAAAGGTGGCATGGAATGTTGTGTAATTCATGATACGGAATAATAAAAAAACAGCCAGAGTGTTGTCTTTCTCAGGACTAGAGTTGTATGAGAAATTTGTTTCAGTTTGTTTATGACCAGAATTTATCCCATCCACACCTCCCAAATATTAATACTAATGTGAGCGGTCAAAGCTCATATAATCCTGAGCTTTCGATGTTGTTTGTAGGGGTTGGGGGCAGGGGATGTGTTTGAAAAATGTGCATGCTAGAAAATATGCATAAAAATGCATACCGTTTTTTTTAAAAATGCAGAAGGACACACTTAATCAATGAGAAAAGATGACATACTTTTGAATATGCATGCAATTACATACCCAAGTTTACACCCAAGTAGTTCATGATTTTAATGTGAAAAGTAAAGTAAAGCTCACAATCTGATATGGGCCGAGATTGTAGGTGGAGCTTGGAGAACCTCAGCAGGTTCAAGTTTTGCTGATCCATATACAAAATGCAAAGTCAAGCCAGCCACAGCATATTGTATATGTAAATAATGATTGCAGTTTCTATTTGCGCTCCACCCGCAATGTGGATCTAAAGAGAAGGAAGAAAGGAAGCCTCTTCCCTCCTGAAGTTGCTGGTACAAGTATGATAATTTTGCCTCTCAGATCTGAAAGTGTCCAGCTCCCTCTGCCAGTTTCACCAACTTTTTTCCCAGTGGATAAGGAAATCTAATATAAATGGGGAAGAAGAACATTGGTTACTGTATATTAAGTACACCATTGCTGGGTAACCAAAGCTTTCATTGACTTTCCTGTGGTTTCTTGAACTAGGGCCCATTGAAAGATCCTTCTGTATACTAAGGGCTGCTCTATACTATGCTACTTTTACTATAGGGATCCACATATCAGTGATTTCTTTTAGACACACACACACCAACCAACCAGAGTTTTGCCTGGATCCCCACACATATACCCACATAATTTGAACACAATGTGAATCAGGATGTTTGCGAAGTGAATTTTCTCTACCCCAGTTGATGGTCACCACTATTGATTGGACTGGCTTGGAGAACACACTGTGCTATGGATCTGACACATGTGATATGTTCTGCATGACAATACAGCTGCTGGTGGGTAACATAAAGGTTTATGTTAGATCAGGTTGATTCAGAAGTTTTTTTTGTTTTGTTTTGTTTTTACTCAAGGTATATGAAAGACCCCACAGAATTTCCCTAGAAGCCACTGAATAACCAACAATATGATAGTGCTTCCCTACAGAGGCACTTCAGCTTTTCATATTACATTTTGCACACAGCCTATGTTTTTTGCCAAAATGTAAAATCAAAGGAAATAAGCACAGATTACTATTTTTAAAAGGAAATATTACCTGATATTGGCAATATACTCTTAATCATCAGCTGAATCCTACAAGGTAACGTTCCATTGGAAAATTCAGCCAGATGAACACTGCTGACAATTAGTGGGAGGGGAGAAGAAGAGAGGAAAGGTTCTGAACATTTAATTTCATTTTTTAACTGTGCACAGATTAATTTTGTTCTACAAAACTGGTGTCTCTAATGACCAGAAAGCCTATTAGCCACCTTTCTCTCCCTTTGTAGAGATGTTACTCTGTCCTAGTAAGACTAACAGAACTAAAGAAAAAGAAAAACTTCCCCTTGCCTCTATAAGGGTTACCAGAGACAATGAAAGATGATATAACTTTGCTTGTTGAGCTCTGGAGTTCAATCCTGTGTGGAAGGTTAAAGATACTTAAATGCCATTGAAGTCAGTGCAATTGAAGCATGCCTCACTTTCTCCATTGACATCCATCCTTTACTATGAGCTAAGAAAGACAGGCTAGAAAAAAGTGGGAAAGAGCATGGGTGACGTGGTCCACAATTGCTTTATGAACATGTGAGGACAATTGCAAATGTTTTGATTTGGTTCTGTGAATGCCATCTACACAATAAAATAAAAGGTGGAAGAAGCCACCTCCTCTTCATCCAAAAACAGGATTTGGAAGTAATTGGACAGGAACTATTGAGACCATGTACCTGCTTAAGAAAACACTTCCTCAGACTTCATACAAGGCAATTAGGGATCAGGAAATTTTAGGCCTTGGAAACAAACTTCACCACCTGAATAGTTCATTCTCTCTCTCTCTCTCTCTCTCTCTCTCTCTCTCTCTCTCTCTCTCTCTCTCTCACACACACACACACACACACACACACACACACACACACACAGCTCAGAGGCAAGAAGAGGTGCATACAAGAAGTGCATGCACCTCTAACTTCCTCTAAGTGAAAATTCACTGAAAGTTATTAACTTTGTACGCCAGAAATGGAAGGAAGACCCTACCCACAAAAGATTCCGATTCATGGCTCTTCACTCTGATGATTCCACACACCCCTCAGGAAATAATTTATTATGCCCTTGATACCAAACAGGAATTTGGCTTTGCTATCGTTTATTTCCTTTGTGGGGCCCAATTTATTTCCTGCCAAGAAATAAATTGATACAAAAGCAAATTGTAATTATTGTCAAAGTTTTGGCTCCTGGACTGCATGATTATTCAGATCATTGAATCTGTAATGAGGCTGCCTTGACCTTAGCAGCTAGATAAGTCACTTTTTCTGAGGACCCAGGTTTACTGCTCTTTTACTCACAGGAATTCATTCCACAGCACTTGTGACAGAAAAGTCCTTATTTGATCCATGTTTCAAAACATGAAATCATCTATAAACCTGCCTCCTTAAAAGCAGACTGATAGGATTGTGTACACAGAGTTGCAAATGTACCCTGTTCAGTTCTAGGAAATTTGCATTTCAAAGTATTACCAAATGTCTTTTTGTCTGGACATCACACATTTTAAGTGTTATTTGATTGCGATTGACCAGAACATTTACCCTTTCCTTATCTTGATGGTTCTTTTTTACCTTTGAAATTGCAGCCTGCAAGTCTTGATTCTTTAATCTTATATGCAACAACCACTGGAGAATCTTTTTAGCATATTAAGTGACATTTCGTTTCACAGGAAGTACTCACAAAGAATCTGGTCATGGAAGTCTTCCTAACATTGGCTACATTTGTCTCCAGGCAACTAGCCTTCCAATCAGGGCGAGCCACTCAGTTGAACACAGGATTCGAGTGATCCGGCCCCTTTTCCCAACTACACTTGAGTGTTTGGTAAGACTGACCTGCGTCATTCCCAGTCAGGGCTGCAAAGCTCTGGGTAGATGAGACAAGAAGGTCTCCAAAGGCAAACCATATCCTGACACGAAACTTGCACAGCCCCTGAGGAGCAGGACCTCTGGATTGCCAATCACCATAAAGGTGCCAGAGTGCTCACTGTCCCTATTCTCAATTCCCAAAATTCCCACACAAACCTGCCACTCACCAATTGACCTATTTATCCTCCATTTTATGATTAAATCCAGTATGGAGTAGGCAAAAACCTGAACATTAGTAAATGATGGGAAATCCCTACTCAGCACCCCATTCAAAGAAGTCGACTGGCTATTCCCATACTAGTTGATAGGGAAGGAAGGTGGGGTCACAAAACAAAGAAGCTGAGAGCTGTGTGGGGCGAGCCTTTTATAGCCTTGGCTCTGCCCCCCACAATGCTGAACGTAAGCCGTGCACGTGTACGCGCTCCTATTTGCAGCTCCTTTTTCCCCTTGCAAGACCCACGCCCTCCCAAGCCGGTCCGGATGGGCGGGGATCGGGCTTCTGAGTGGTTTTCAGGACTTTTGTTTGTCCCAATTCCTTCTTGGCTCTGAGTACCTTTATCTTTAAAGAAACAAAGTCACATTTCTTGATCATTCATGCTCCATAAATTTCACCTATGAACCCACATGATTCTTTTTCCCATTCATTTTTTTTTTCATTGACTGTGGGCTAAAATTAGACTGAGTGTCAAACTGAATCACAAGACAAAGAGCTACAGCTCCAATCTTCTCCTCCAGTTACTAGCTGTCAAGTATGTTTGATAATTCACTTACAAGATATCAATTAAATATGAAGATTACACAAAGGAATGAGGCGAAAGAGGTGAAGTATTCCAAGCTTCTCATTATGTCACTCTGTTCTCCATTTTTATAGGCTTCTAATGACGGCTGATCATTAATACTGAAAAGGACATACTCTAAAAAGAGGTTGCTTTTATGGAACTTTCAAATAATAAGATCTGCATGGATTATTTCATTTCACAACTATTTACCAAAGGCAGCCAAATTTCCCAAGAATTTTGAATTGGTGGTAATCTAGCACTTTCCCCTTTTCTGAAAGCAGAAGCCACAGCAAAGCAGCAGATATGGTATCGCTAAGGAATTATTTCCTTCAAATGTATTTTGCAGTAGGAAATCTTTGCATGGAACAAGACCATGTCCTTGGTGAATTTGGCTTCAAAAATGAAAAGTCCAAAGTCCTGTCCTCCCTATTCAGACAAGTCATATTCCAGTTTTGTATTATGTCTTTTCATGGGTTGAATCCTAAGGTAAATTAACTTAAGGAAGTTCACCAAAGGAAACTTTTCCTTCCCCTCAATCCCCTGCAGCTCCCTGAAAAGCCTCTCTGGTGCATTGGTGGGGGTGGAGATTCCTTAATAATAATGGATAAGGTTCAGGAGGCAAATGGGTTAGGAGAGAATTGCCAAAATTAGGCTTGGGTCCTAAAGTAAGCTACCTTAGGGTGCAATCCTGTAAACGTTTAGAAGGGGGGGAACTCCCAAAACTTCCAGCAGGCACTGCTGGCTGGGGGATGCTTGGTGGTCTCGCTGTCTAAACCTGCATAGTATTGCACCCTTAATGTATTTATATTTATTATATGACATTATTATTAATGAAGTTCAGTGAGGGGTAATTTCCTGTCCCCACCTCCCCAAGCACCCACCACAACCACCGCATATCATCCTACCTACGATCCCACATTGAATGCAGTAGTGAGGCTGTTAACTGGGGCCTCTTCCTGACAGCAAGTTACACCTTCACTAGAGTAATTGCACTGGCTTCCCATAAGCTATTGGGTCATGTTAAAGCTGTTGTTGCTAACATATAAATCCCTAAACATCTTGGGGCCAGGTTACTTTAGGGATCACCTCACTCCCTTATGTCCCTGTCTGATCTTTGCAATTATCGGATGAAGCACTCCTGAGGGTGCTGAGGTTTGCTTCACAAGCACTTGTAGAAGAGTGTTTAGCATCACAGCACCCATCTCCAAGAATACATTACCAATTGACATAAGACAGGCCCTGGCAGTTCCAATGTTTATACATCTTCTTATGATCCGTCTCTTCACACAGGCTCCCCTTAAATTGTGACCCAGCTAGTTATGGTCTGCAGCACACAACAATGTGTGCAGTTTTGTCACTGATTAAAGATTTTGTTTTGTTGTTGGCTCTGTTCAGAAGACACCTTAAACCATGGCTTTAATAAGGCAAAATGCCTTATTCACCATGGTTAAAGCTGTGGTTTAAGGTGTCTCCTGAAGATGGTTGTTATTTAGTAGTTTTATTATCATATTTTATTGTTGTCTTGATAGTCTGTCATTGTACGTTCACCACTTTGAAAATGGGTTAAGATATACATCTGATCAATACAAATAAATAAATACATAAGTAAATTGTTCAAGAACACCTCAGACCACCCAGAGAATGTTTTCAGCGGATTAAGGTAGCTGTTGCGGAGAAGAGAGCTATGAACTTCCTTAAGTTATCGTGTCTTAGGATCCAAGCAATGGCATATACTTTGGACACTGAATAGTCAATCACATATTGTGAAGGAACAAACTTGGTGTTTTGGTAAAACAAACATATTGAAACAGACTAGGATATAATGCATTGTACTACATACATACATTGTAAAAAAATTCCTGTGAAATGCTAATCAATGAATATTATAGAACTGAAGTTCTCGTATAGCATCCATGTCTAGCTCTTGACACTGGGTTAAAACAAGACAAGACAAAAAGTACAGAATTATTAATACAATCAAACATTAGAAACAAATAATATATTCAAATTAGAATGTCCCCCAATTATTGTGATAGAGGTTATGTTCTCTATTGTTATATAAATTTGAAGAGGAGAGACTATAAGGCCCAATTCCTACATATGACGGCTTCAGCAATAAAATATATAGAACACTTCTGTGTGATAAAGTGTCTACATTTCATCAGTAATATATGTACGTACTGCATATGAGGTCACCAAGTGGCTTAGGTGGAAATATGGCATTGGTGTACAAAATAATCATATTGTTGCCACGATGATATGGAACGCTCACCATGCAGAAATTGTATGCTGAAGCAATATCTTATGAATCTGTTTTTATAGTGAAGGTGAAAGGAAACTTCCATCCTTGCCCCTGAGTTATCAGACAATTCAACCTAATTCTGTCCTTATACCTGATAGGCCAATAAAACTTCCTCAAGGAAACATTATTAGGAATATCTTAATAATATTTCATCATTTCATTCAGCTGTGGCTATATCTAATGATTATATGGGACAAAAGTAATTTAAGGTGTTGTAAAAGTAGGGCTGATCTACACCCAGCAGGATATAACACTTTTAAAATGGTATATGTAATGTGTCCTGGGCCTGAACAGTTGTCATAACCCTTATAAGCAGTAGTGTAGATCCTGCCCTGGTCTCAAAAGACAACATTGGATGGTCTAGATTTATCCAGCTCTGTTTTTCAATTAAGTTTGCACTATTTAATATGAAACAAGACTCTTACTTTAAAACAAGAACCTTGGATTTCCCAGGATCATAGAGCAGGAAAGAAACAGAAAGACCCTCTGATCCAACCCTTACAACAAGCTTTGACCATCTATCTGGTGGCCTTTGCTGATCTGCTATGGCATTTAGACCATAGTGTGTCACAGGCAAAGTAGAGCCAAACTGACTAGGGTCAGAGTAGAACCAAATTAAGTAGGATCACCATAAATGACTTTGACTCAGTGGTAGACTGACTTTCATTTTGTTTGGCCTATTTGCTACCACAATGTCAATGATCCACCTACATGTTTTAAATTCTCATAGCAAGAGTGCATTTCCTTAATTAATAATTAAAGCTAAATTAAGAGTGTGCATTGTTGCTCAAGATACAAGAATTTCCTTTCTGAAACACACCAAGTTCCACCCAATCCAGGCTTCGATCAATCAAGAAATTTAAGTGTAAATATTGTGTAAATATTAAATTAAGTGTAAATATTAATGAAATACCTTATACCATGAATTTCCTTTGAAGTGCTGCAGGTAAAGGGTTAACACTCTTTACAATCACTCTCTTACACTTCCCCTATGCTGGTGATAATTGCAGCGCTGTGTCCTAATCGGAATTTCATCATGCATTCAAATTGGCAAGCAGAATCGTTTAGCAGCTCCTGCAAACAGATCTCAGCAGGCTTTCTTTCAAGAACTTCCGTAGTGTCAAGTGGTCAGTCCTTCATTTTTAATTTCTAAATAGATGAGATGCAAATTACCTGATCTCTCTTCCTAGCCAACGGTCATGGCAAACGTTTCCAATTACATCCTGACGTTAGGCTTGCCTCTGAGGTAAATAACATTATCAAGCGCGGGATAGGGTGGGCTGGATCAGAAAGAAAAGATTAATTATCTTGTAAAAGTGTTTTATTATCTTAATTCCCTGCATCAGTCATGTTTACTTAATTAGAAAAGTAAACATGGGCATACAGTCAGTGCCCTGACACAATGTAACAGGGTTAAATGTTTGCATAAATTATACCTCCTGACATCCGTAGGGATTAGAAGAATGCACTAAACTATATTTTCTTCAAAGCAGAGCTTGTGACATCAAATTGTAGTTACCAACCATTGGCTAAAATGATCAACTGATGGTTTTCTTTTTAAGTGGGAGAAACACTCACAGCATCTTAATTTTAGTGCAGTGCAATCACACCAGCCTCTATACCCCTGCAGGCTTCAGGCCCATCAGTTATTCAATTATGCCAAATGACAGCTCCTTCCTTCCTTTCACAACATGGTCAGAGTGTGCAGGTTGTGTTCTTGCTCATACATAGCTCACTAAATCCAGCCTGGTTCTTTGGACTAATTTTCGTGGCACTTAGGGCCTTCCTAGACGAGGCCTTAGCGCGCCTTGAGACCCGGTTTCCCTGCTGTGCGTCCAGATGACGCACAGGGGAATCCGGGCCCAGGCCGCAGTGAGGCCTCCTCCAACGCGCCATAAGCAAAGTCGCTTATGGCGTGCCTTTTTCGCAGCCCCGGCCTCAGGCCGGAGCTGCAAAACGTGTGGGAAGGTCCGCGGCTTTTTACGGCTACTCGCTTACTCACGAGTAGCTGCAAAAAGCCACGGACCTGGCACAGCGCTCATGCCCATCGTGCTAGGGGGTGGGTGATCCGGGGGGGGAGATGGCAGAGGGCGACGAAGGAGACGGCGAGGGGGACGGATGGGGGGGATTAAATAAAAAAAAACCTTACCTTCTCCGGCGGCTTCGGGCCCCACATGGCCCCTTTTTTAAAAAAAAAACATGGCCGACGCTGCAGGGCTTCCATTGTCCCTGCAGGTCGGCCGTCTAGGAGGCTGGGCGGCACGCGTTAAACTTAGCGCGCTGTAGCCCCGCCTCCCTGCCAGCTTATCCCGGCAGGTCTAGCAAAGCCCCAAATCTCATGGAGAGCCTCTACAGATAGAGGAAGCTCTCCTCTTCAGACAGTTGTCCTCCACGAGTTGAGGATGACAGATGTGAAAATTCAGGGAAGTGTTGCCTCTCCTCATGCATTGATTATACTCAGCAAGAGGCAGGCTTGAAGAGGGTTGAAGAGGGGGCTAAATCTAATTGGCTATATCTGTTTTCATTCCCCCACTGTGAGGGAACTGGCTGTCACTTCCGGTTATGACCTTACCTCGGAGTAAATGAAGCCGTGCTCTTTGCGCATGCTTGAGGTCCGAAGCAGACATTCCTGCCGAACTGGTTTGAACAAGTTCTGTCATGCTGTCAAGGTGCGCACGCAATTCCTTTGTATCAAATGTGTGCGCGCGCAAGTTCCCTTTGTACGAAGGGCAGGCGTTCCCTTTGAATGAGGGGCGTGTATAAAAAGCCCCTCCCCCCAGTCCCGAGGGCAGCCGCCCGTGGACTCATCCCGTGCTGCTGTTTCGCTAGCGAATAAAGCTATCTGTTAAACAAGAACTTTGGTGTGGACTCCGGTTTCTCCGTGTGGGCTCCAGTTTTTCCGTAACATTCCTGGCGCCCAACGTGGGGCCGCTTCCTTCAACAAGGAAACCTCACGGAGTACTGGACAGCCTGCCAGGGAGATTTCCCCCACCAGCTCGCCTCCTTGCAACCCCCCCGCAGGCGTACGTCGACACTCATTGGGAGCGCGCCTTCAGCTTGCCTTCGGCTTTGCTGATGCCTGGTGATCTGGGGATGGACTGACCGGAGGGGGTGGCGTGGACGCAGCTGAACCTCTGTGGAAGTTTTGCTACAGATACCTTTCTAACCGGCGCCGGAACTTCAAACAGGCAAGTAACAATGAGCTCTCTGTAATCTGTTTCTGTTCTGTCCAGCCAGCTCCCAGGAGCTGAAGGAGGGGCTGGATCAACCCCTCAGAAGCCAGAATGTTTCTCTCTGTAATCTGTTTCTGTTCTGTTCAGCCGGCTCCCAGGAGCTGAAGGAGGGGCTGGATCAACCCCTCAGAAGCCGGAAGGTTTCTCTGTTTTCTGTTTCTCTGCTGGGCTGGATTTGGGAAAGAGGGTGTTGTCTCTGTGTAATTGGTGTGTGAATGGCAGCCTGATTTCCATAGTTGGCCGTTGGATCCATCAGTCCTCTGGTGCCATTTGGTACCTGGAAATTCCGGCAACGTGGGCTGGCAGCGTGTGATTGTGAACCTATTGTTTCACCAGCTGACTCCCCCACTACCGATAGCCAGTTGGTTCCCCGTCTACCCACCTGATTTGTCTGTCTGTCTGGTGAATTTAGAAAGTTAGGATGGGGGGAGGTTCTTCCACTCCATTAGATCTCATGGTAGAGCATTTTGCACAAGTTTTTGATACTTCGCAGTGTAATGTTCAAACCATGACTTATAAGTGCCATTGGACTTGGCCGAGCCTAGGCCCCCTTGTGGCCTGGCCGCCACAAGGCACCTTTTCTGAATCCTATATTACCAGAATATATAATTTAGCTATAGTAGAAGGGGGGCCTCTGACTCCAGAAGATATCCCATACATTGAAGGGTGGCTGAAAGTGGCTAAGCTCCCCCCACCATGGGCGAAAAAGATGGTTGAAAAGGCAGCCCTAATAATGATGAACCAGGCGAAGAAAGATAAAAGAATCCAACCCCACCGCCTGAAGCAGCTCACTTACACTGCTTCAAAGGACAAACCAATCATACCTTGTCCTCCAGAAGAACTGCCGCCGCCTTATGTTTCGCCTACGGCGCCCCAGATGAGGCCCCCACCAGTGGTGCCCACTGCTCCAGTCCCGCTACTACCTGGACAAGCAGACATTCTGCCCCCCTCACCGGCCCCGAGCGCGTCATCTCCTCCCCGCCAGGAGGATGTGCCTGGCCCCAGCCTACCACCACGTCGCCAGGAGGATGTGCCTGGCCCCAACCTACCACCACATCCACGACACGTTGTTGCCTCTGAAGCCAGTTCAGAAGAAGAAGGGCCCAGCCACCACCACAGCTCTAGCCGAAATAGAGAACACGTTGTTGCCTCTGAAGCCAGTTCAGAAGAAGAAGGGCCCAGCCACCACCGCAGCCCCAGCCGGAATAGAGACCTGACTGCTGAATTACAGAGGTCCAAAATGAAGACCCGAGCCCGGATGAAGGAAAAGGGGAGAGAAGCCAACAGAATCCTGCCAGTCAGGGAAGCCACAGCCCTGGTTCCTGGACAAGATGCCAACGGTCAACCAAGCTACCAAACTGTTACTACTTACACTTACCTGCCTTTCCAATCCTCAGACCTCCTTAATTGGAAAACTCATGGCCCAGGTTATGAAGAAGAACCAGAAAAGTTCCTAGATATGATTGAAGGAGTTATTGCTGCCCATAATCCAACCTGGAGCGACATCCAGCAACTAATGGGCTACCTCCTCACAACTGAACAGAGACTGCAGATCCAAGCCAATTTGGAAGAGGCTGCAGGAATCCGAGGGCAGTTAGACAACCAACCAGACTCCCAGGTGACCCTCGCCAAGTATGCACCTCGACTAGACCCAAGATGGGACATCCAAAATGCAGATCACCGGGCCCTTCAACGTGAATACCAGCAGGCTTTCATAGAGGCCGTGAAAAAAGGCAGACGAAAGATGATGAATATGCAAAAAATACATGATGTAGTACAACAGAAAGAAGAAAGCCCGGGGATGTTCCTTGAAAGACTGATGAAAGCCTACCGCCGATATACTCCCATAGACCCTGAACATCCGAACAACAGGCAGACCGTAGTTCTCTCCTTCGTGTCACAAGCAGCCCCAGATATTAGAAAGAAATTACAGAAGGCAGATGGGTTTGAAGGAATGTCACTAACGCAACTGAAAGCCTTGGCTGACCGAGTTTATGTCAACCGGGAGGTTGAAGAGAAAAAAGAGCAGGTTAAGTTGATGAAGGAAAAAGCCAGCCTCATCGCGGCCGCCCTGCGCCCGGAAGTTCCCCAACTGACAGATAAGAGATCACACCGGCCAGTCCTAGGCCGAAATCAGTGTGCATACTGCAAAGAAGAGGGCCACTGGAAGACAGAGTGCCCCGTAAGACCACAACAGAATGTCATTGCTGGACTAAATCGAGGCCGCGGACGTGGGGCCCCTCGAGGAAGAGGCCGTGGCTATCCTGGTCCTGCACCAACTGCCTTCCCCAGTCCACAAGGAACACCTCTGGAACCACACTTTCGCGATGCCGTCCGAACTATGACCATGGAAGATTGCTATGAAGAAGAAGACTGACAGCCTCCGCGGGGACCCTTACCTCCCGACCCCGTTATGGAAATAACAGTGGGAGGACAGAAAATTAAAGGACTAATAGATTCAGGAGCGCAGAGGTCAGTCTTGATTAATGCCTCCCACTTGCCCCTTCAGAAGAAAACTTCCGTGCCAGTTGTGGGGGCAGGAGGCCAGGTTTTACGAGCACCCTGTTTCAAGCCCCAAGGGATCCAGATAGGAGCCTGCGCCACGAAACATGAATTCATCCTGATCCCGTCCTGCCCCATACCACTTATCGGAAGAGACCTCCTTTGTAAAGTCCAAGCGACCCTGTCTTTCCATCCAGATGGCAAGGTCACAGGTACTGCTGGAGGGCAGCCACTTGTCATCACCTGTCCCCTCAGAGAAGCGTGGAGAATGGGACCTTCTATGGGCCTCTGCGCTCCACTCCACACTATCCATACCGAAGTCGCCCTTCGAGTCATCCGAGCCGTGCCAGGGGTCTGGGCCGAAAACAATCCCAGAGGGTTAGCATTGTCAGCTTATCCTGTCATCACTGATCTGAAGCCCACTCATGTTATTGTTAACCAGCCACAGTACCCCATTCCCTTAGAAGCCAGAGTTTCAATGCATGAGCACCTTGAAAAACTGCTGCAACTTGAAGTCCTGGTCCCCACCGTTTCACCCTGGAACACACCCCTCCTCCCAGTCAAGAAACCGGGCACTAACCAGTACAGACCAGTTCAAGACCTTCGCCTTGTGAACCAGCAGACGAAAGACATCGCAGCCACAGTAGCAGACCCCTACTCCCTCATCGGACTGATACCAGGTGACAGCCTATGGTATTCGGTCATCGACCTCAAAGACGCCTTCTTCACGGTTCCCTTGCACCCTGATTCCCAGAAAATCTTTGCCTTCACATGGGAACACCCCCGGACAGGGCGAAAGAGACAATTCACGTGGTCCCGCCTCCCACAAGGTTTCAAGAATTCCCCAACTCTCTTTAGCCGCCAATTGGCTGGGGATTTGCAAAAATACCAGGAAGAAGTTGGCCTAGTCCTCCAATATGTAGATGACCTCCTTTTGCCCCGGCATACTGAAGAGACCTGCCTCCTTGACACCATTGCCCTGCTCAGACATCTGGAGACTGCAGGTTACCGTGCTAGTCAAACCAAAGCCCAAATCTGTAAACAAGAAGTGACATATCTGGGGTTTATCATCAAGAAGAACACTCGACTTTTAGCTGCCAGCAGGACCCAGGCAATCAATTGTATACCCCAGCCCCGGAACAAAAAAGAATTACGAGTTTTCCTGGGCATGGCAGGGTACTGCCGGATCTGGATCCTGAACTACGCCGCCCTGACACAGTCCCTCTATGAACTCTTGAAACAGAAAGTCCCTGAATCCGGGACCCTAGACTGGACATCTGAAGCAAAAGAGAGCCTCCGGAATCTTAAATCAGCCCTTACCAGTCCACCCGCTCTAGGACTACCTGATATCAGCAAGCCCTTCCACCTGTATGTAGACGAAAGGAAGGGCACAGCCGTGGGCGTTCTGACCCAGAGAGTGGGTTCGTGGAATCGGCCTGTAGCATACCTAAGCAAGAATACTGATCCTGTGAGCAGAGGTTGGCCAGGATGTCTCCGATGTATCGCCGCCGCATGCCTGCTCTTAACTGAAGCCATTAAACTTACCTATGGGCAGCACATAGAAATCACTGCCTCACACTCCATGAAAGCTCTGCTAGAAACCCACGGACCAAAGTGGATGACCAACTCCCGACTTGTCAAATACCGAGCGCTGCTGTGTGAGAACCCTAACGTGCAAGTGAATGACTGCGTAGCCCTGAATCCTGCGACTCTGATGCCTTTGCCTGAGCCAGTTATACATGATTGCCAAGAAATAATGGACACTGTCCATTCTAGCAGACCCGACCTAAAAGACAGTCCTGTGCCTGGCAGCATCATCCTTTTTACTGATGGAAGCAGTTTTGTCCAGCACGGTGTCAGAAAGGCGGGTTACGCCATAGTAACAGAAGATGAGGTCCTAATCGCTGAAGCGCTTCCACCTGGCACGTCCGCTCAGAAAGCTGAACTCTTAGCTTTAATCGCTGCACTAGAATGGGGAAGAGAAAAGAAGATCACGGTCTACACAGATTCAAAATATGCATTTCTTACTCTCCAAGTACACGGAGCATTGTACCGAGAGCGAGGGTTCCTCACAGCCGAAGGAAGAGAAATAGCACATTCACAAGAGATCCAGAGGCTCTTACAAGCTGTATGGCTACCAGAGAAGGTTGCGGTGATTCACTGCAGAGCACACACCGGGAAATCTAACCCAATTGCTCGAGGGAACCAGAGGGCGGATCAGGCTGCCAAAGACGCCGCCAACCAGCCAGTACGAGAAACAAGCCACGCCCTCTTGATTTCCCTGCCACCTCTTGCCATGACGCCTCCGTATAGCCAAGAAGAAGAGAAAGAAGCTGAAGAACATAAATACAGAAAAGAAAAAGGCTTCTACATTTTGCCGGACGGCCGAGTTTGGGTGCCAGAACGTCTTGCCAGAACTGCGGTGTACCACATGCACAGACAATGCCATCTAGGCAAAGAAGCCCTTCGGCATCTGATCGAAAAGACCATGTACATAGACAAGTTAGCCACCCACTGCATGGAAGCTTCCAAAAGATGTGTCACCTGTGCACGAAATAACCCAAAGAAAGGACCTGTGCTTCCCCCAGGCCAGATACTCCGAGGCAGCCGACCCTTTCAAGTTATGCAAATTGACTTCACCCACATGCCGCCAGCTGGAGGCTACAAGGTCGCCCTCGTAGCCGTATGCACGTTCTCGGGATGGGTAGAAGCATGGCCAGTCAGATCAGAAGGGGCAAGAGAAGTAGCGAAACACCTGATCCAAGACCTCATCCCTCGCTATGGCCTGCCCCAGCAGCTGAACTCTGACAATGGACCAGCTTTCCAAGCCGAGCTCACTGAAAAACTTAGCAAAGCACTTCATATAGACTGGAAGCTACACTGTGCTTGGAGACCGCAGAGCAGCGGGGCAGTAGAAAGAGCCAACCAGACCCTGAAACTACACCTTTGCAAAATGTGCGCAGAAACACACTCTAAATGGACTCAGATGCTCCCTGTTGCCTTGCTCCACATGAGGTGCACCCCCCGAAGTAACGGGCTGACTCCATATGAACTAGTCTATGCCAGGCCTCCGCCGCTGCCAGCTACAGTCGAAACCCTGCCACTTCGTGGCGAGATCAACCTAAATCGGATTCTGAAAGAACTGAATCAGACAGTGCTAGAAATGAGCCAGCATACTGAACAGACTCCCTTAGGAATAGTTATCCCTGTTCATGGCTTCAAGCCTGGGGATGAAGTCTGGGTAAAGAGTTATAAAGAAAGCCTGTTAGGGAAGACATGGGACGGGCCATATACCATTATACTGACTACTCCTACTGCTTTAAAGGTCCAAGGGAATTCCAGTTGGATTCATTGGAGCCGAGCAAAATTAGCCGCACCCGAGAGATGGCAGGCCACGAAAGGTGCGGGCCTAAAGCTCACCCTGAGGAAACAGCCCTCACCGCTGGACGCGACGGGAGAAGACTCCTCGGGACCGGCAACCGAGGGAGCGAAATAACTGGGGGCGCTGCATCCCCTCTCAACCTGGAAAGAAGAGGTGGACACCGCCCGAAGCATGTTCTGCCTATTTTGCTCTTCCTTTTGACCCTGAGCATATCATCCCAGAAGTCAAAACTTGATCTCTGCTCCTCTTGTATACAAACAGTGAAACTGCATAACCAAATCAAACAGACTATTATATATCAGAGTAAATTGCAGTGTACTGAGACCAAAACGTCTTGCACTTTCCGTAATGTTTCTTTCTCAGTATGTTCACTGAATAACAAAGTCACATGTTTTGATCCCAGAGAAAATCCTGTTAAATGGCACTTAGAGGTCAGAGATGCTAACAAGCAGGGTACACTATTGCAGAAAATACCCCTTAGAACCCCAAATTCTCCAGCTTCTGTGATCATAGACCCTTGCAAGATCTCCCACTGGCCAGATCAGTGTGGGGATCTCAGCTGGGAGAAGACATACATGCACGAAGACAAATATATATGTCCCTCCACAGACCCGATGCGGTCTACCATCCCCAAACAAGCCAATTGCGATAACAGCTGTCCTTATTGGAACTGTGTATGGTGGGCCACTTATTCAACAACACCCCCCCTCGGTAAAATCCACGCCTCCTTAACCAAAGTGCCAGTCCTCAGTAACTGCAAGGCACAACAGTGCAACTTGGTGAATTTTACCGTTTTTAACCCACAACAGTTCGTGACCACTTTTGGGAACCAATTCGGGCTCCGCATCCATGGACGGGGAGCAGATCCCCTGGGGCGGATTTACCTAAAACTCGCTCAGTTTGTAGAAACAGGCCACACCATACAAGAGCACTTCTTCCAAGACTTTTGGAAAGAAGTCGAACAGCCTTTTGAAGTGCCAGAGATAGCGCGCAACCTCTTTGTCACTTTTGCAGAAACTGTCGCTGCAACGCTGAATGTATCAAATTGTTATGTATGTGGAGGAACCAACCTAGGAGACCAATGGCCTTGGGAAGCCCAAGAATACAATGTCAGCCAGCCGTATAATGAGACCACTGACCCCAACCCCCATAGTCAGTGGATGCTGACAGACACCCTAATTGGAAGGTGGTGCATCCAAAGAATATCCTCCGGGGCTCCCAAGATCGGGGAAACCCCGTGTCAGACCATTACTACGCTGAACCAAACTATCTTGTCCTATTGGCCAAATCAAACTGTCATACCCCCTAATCGACTATGGCCAAGCACACTTCAGGCCAGATTGAATACTATTCAAAATAGCGCCTGGACAGCCCCCAGAGGATTGTATTGGATATGTGGAAACTATGCATATTCCGAACTACCTGAACCCTGGGAGGGCACTTGTACCATAGGGGAGATCAGACCCTCTTTCTTCTTGATCCCTTTAACTGATGGGGTCCGCCTAGGTCATACAGTTTATGATCGAAAGCGTAAAGACCTGACCAATATAAAAATTGGTGACTGGGCAGATGAAGACTGGCCCCCTGAGCGGATAATCCAATATTATGGGCCTGCCACTTGGGCACAAGATGGTATGTTTGGTTACAGAACACCAATATACATGCTAAACCGTATTATCCGGTTGCAAGCAGTATTAGAGTTAATTACCAATGAGACTGCACGCGCTCTGAATGTCTTATCCAAAACCCAGACCCAGCTTAGAAACGCAGTATATCAGAACCGTTTGGCTTTAGATTATTTACTCGCTGCGGAAGGAGGCCTTTGTGGGAAATTTAATCTCAGTAATTGTTGTTTGCAAATAGATGACAACAAGAAAGTCATCGAAGACATCACGAATCGAATGGTTAAGTTAGCCCATGTTCCAGTCCAGACGTGGAAAGGGTTTGAATGGGCCGAGGGCTTAGGCTCGTGGTTCAATTGGTTTGGTGGGCTAAAAGGGATGATCGGTATTGTTGTTGTAGGAATTTTGTTATGCTTGCTGGTACCCTGTCTTATGCCAATGATTATACAAAGTTTGAAAGATATGATAGAGCAAATTGCAGATAAACGTACTGCAGTGCACCTAATGGCCTTGCAGGAATACAGGCCAGTTCCTATCAATGAAGACACTCTGTAATAATGATAGCACTCTGTGCCTTCGCTAAGAGTGTATCAAAGGGGGGAATGTGAGGGAACTGGCTGTCACTTCCGGTTATGACCTTACCTCGGAGTAAATGAAGCCGTGCTCTTTGCGCATGCTTGAGGTCCGAAGCAGACATTCCTGCCGAACTGGTTTGAACAAGTTCTGTCATGCTGTCAAGGTGCGCACGCAATTCCTTTGTATCAAATGTGTGCGCGCGCAAGTTCCCTTTGTACGAAGGGCAGGCGTTCCCTTTGAATGAGGGGCGTGTATAAAAAGCCCCTCCCCCCAGTCCCGAGGGCAGCCGCCCGTGGACTCATCCCGTGCTGCTGTTTCGCTAGCGAATAAAGCTAAAAACAAACAAACTAACTGCAGCTATATCTAGTTCTGCTTAACTCCAGTCTGTCTTTCTAGGTTACCTCAGAAATGCTTTGGCCCTTAATTTTGCCAACTCACATCTTAAAGTCATCAACAAGTAATGGGGACACAAATAGGGATGGAGTTGCAATCAGATCACATCCTTTATATCTTGCCTTATGTCTACTGGTTGCCTTATGCTTGTGAAGACACATCGTCTACCTTTCTGTTTAAATATTGATTTGATTTGATTTATACCTTGCCTTTCTAGCAAACAAATGATGATCAAGTTGGAATATTTGGTCTCTTTCTAGCTTGGTTGTCAAATGGAATCACTTTTCAGAGAATGTCAGTGATTAACAAGTTGGTTAATGGTAGAAAATGGCAGAGAAGATCCACTGCTCTTTCATTCTATTATCAACTAATAATAAACATTAGGCTAATTTTCATATGGTATGCATAATTATTAAAGCTTTTTAAACACTGGGTCTTTAGTAATTATGTGACTCATACATAATCCTATAAAATCAATTTATAAGATTTGTTTAGACAGGGACTTGCCCTACTAAATTGAGCTGGGGGGCGGTTCTGTTGCAAGTGCAGTTTTAAGTGCTTTTACCTGGGCATTGTTTTGTTTTCTCTGCTCTTCTTATATAAATATTTTTAATGGAGCGTGGTGGTGGTGGTGGTGATTTTATAGCATATTCTTAGATGCCTTGGGTGCTGAGTGTGGAAAGGCTGTATATCTATATATACAACAGAGGTGCATAGAATTTAGAACAAGCCCAAAGCCTCAGCAGAAGTGGACTGCTTTGTTCCAGTTCTGTTGGTTCCAAGGCAAAGCAGACTTCTTTCTGAAGCCAACAGAATTGTAGCTTTGTCAGCACCTTAGTTTTGGAGACCAGAATTTATGTCCCCAAACAGCTTTTTTCTTTTTTTCTTTTTTTGCTTTCTTTAAATGCTGCACTGCGAGGAGGTTCCAATCACTGTATTTTGTGGGAGGGCAAGAATAGGGCTGTAAGATGACCATTCTTCCAATGTCACCAGGCTTCAGAATGAGGGGGTGGGGTAAGGTCTTAAATTAGATTTCTAGCATCATAATTCCATAGACCCTGCACTTACCCTTCTGAAACTTTGCAGATTTCTTGTCTGAGGACACCATTAGGACATATGCCATTTTTCATAAAATTGGCCCAAAGAACCAAGGAGTTACAGAGATGGGGAAGGAAATTAATTTTCCATCCCCTACAAAATGGAGACTTCCCCTTTTGCATGAGCCACTGCACCCATCCTTCTGAAACTTGGTGGTTTTCTTACTACTGGACAGCTTTAGAATGCCTGCTATTTTCAGAACTGTGTTCCACAGGGAACATAGGGAGATAACGGTATCCCCCTGAAAATGTCAAGGCTGCGCTTTCACAAATGCCCCTGCATCTATTATTCCGCAATGTGGAAGATGTTATCAAGAGTTCCCTTTTTTAAAAAATAAAAAATATCTGAAGACACCTAGCACAACCCCCCCCCCCCCCGCCCCAAACAAACAGTTAACACCCTCTTTGGATTTCCAATGACAGTCAATGGGAATCCCAAAGCATCAGACATCCCAACCTTGGCCTGGATTTGATACTGAGTGGAAGCAGACTAGGGGGGATCTACACTATTGCTTTTAAAGTGCTTTAAAGCGCTTTGAAAACATTTTGAAACCTGTATATGCAGTGTGTCCTGGGCCCCAACAGTTGTCAAAACTGTTATAAAGCGCTTTAAAGCGCTTTAAAGCAGTAGTGTAGATCCCCCCTCTGAATCAATCAGAGCAAAGGCAAGCCATGTTCCAAAGTGTCAAAGGCAAGGCAAGGCAAAAAGGAGTACACTATGGCCGTAGCTAGACCTAAGGTTTATCCCAGGATCATCCCGGGTTCGTCCCTGCCTGAGCGCTGGATGTCCTGTGTGGCACTTAGATGAACAGGTTTGACCCCAGGACAATCCTGGGATAAACCTTAGGTCTAGCTACAGCCTATGTTGCCTGTTTTCTATTCCACTCATTCATTCAGCAGGGCATCACTGACAGCTTGTATTATTTTGATTAGACTGTTTCAGAATAGAACTTCTTGCCCTCACTCCATTACTTTTAATTCTGAGTTAGGCAGGAGTAGCTGAATTATGAGATCTGCACCATGCCACTCATTAAGCTTATTCAGCTTCAATGAAATTTCTGTTGTGAAGTATCCTTGAAGGTGGATGAAAACATTATTACCCCACTCTACTATATTGTCTGAAAACATAAAAAAAAATTACTTTTAAGCATTGAAACCAAATTATAATGGACATATTTGATTGTGCTTCTTATGTGCTTTTTTTAAAAAAATACCCTGTAGAGTTGCATTCACAGATTGGTAAACAAATGCCATATGCTGACTACTTATTGTGCATAATGGTATCCTAATAAATTCAAACATTGCCGATGTGAAGAGGCAGTTCCACAAACACTTGAGAGAAATTAGAACATTTCAAAGGGTTGCCCATAGGAAGGCAAATATTTTATCTTACCTGCCCACAATTTTATAACTAGGCCTAGCTAAGCTTGCTGTCAACACAATGAGATTATAATGGTGGTTCTTTGCTGTTCTGGCAGATGGGGAGGAGTTATTTCTTCAAAGCAGGTTTGGCTCTGCCACTTTGTTGTTCTAGCAAATTAAAAATGAAGCCTGGGCAAGTGGATTTGATCAACAGAATCACTAGCAGTAGACTGAAGACCTTTGATAGGAGACAAAAGGGGGCACTTACACCATATTCTGAGAGGCAGAGCTAGGAGAAAGTGTCTCTCCATAAGCGAAGCTTTCGTTTTATGCATAATTCAAATCTGCCACCATTTAGACATCATTTCAATATTAAATCATTATAACTACAAACATCCCTACAGGTTTCAGTGTGACATCCAAAAGTACAACAAAAGACTTCTTAAGGAGAGATTAAATGTATTAAACACCTAATTACATATAATAGGCAGCATAAAAGGGCATGCAGAAATGTGATGCATTATTGTGAAGTTGCTTAGAATCACTTTTTCCCTTCAGAATGAAGATTTATTTCCCTGGCTTCACATATACTGAAAAATTACAATGAATTGAAAAAGGATCTTCAGAAACTTGGCGATGAAGATGAATAATAATTGTATTGCTTCCTTGCATGCGGTCTACCGACATATTCCTCTGGGATGGCCCGCACACAGGAAGCTGTCCTATACTGAGTCAGACCATTGGCTGCAGCAGCATTCCAGGGTTTCAAACAAAATACTTTCCAGCCAACCACACTGAATTACCACCCTTTTAAGATGCCCAATTGGAGTGAATGGGGATATGTGCAGGAGAACCCTATGTAAAATTGTGACCTACACAATATCCCATTTCTCAAAGTTAACAACTCTTGTTTTCAGTCATTCATTGAATGTCAGGGGGATTGTGTATTCATCCAGGGATTCATTAAAATGGAAAATCTTGAGTAACAGTTATGATCATTAATAATAAACATCAGGGGCATAGCCCTTTCTCTAAGACTGTACCTACTCTGCTTAGGTACAAAGCAGAGAAAGTATTGCTATTTAACAATCAGAATGGGGCCGTTCTGCTAGAACATGATCTGAAGGTCCCATATTGTTTGGGTTAAAAACAGTGAATTGTTGCTGGATTCCATCTTGGATGGGCTGAAAAGATCTACATAGGTGTCAGCTTCAAATTGGCACTACTACCTTTCCAAGTCTGGGAAACATCTGATACTGTAATTTTGTAAAGTGATACAATAAATATTTTAACAGATTATGCCCTGAAATTGAAATGTCATTTCTGCCTTATCATTAGTTCTGAAAATAAGCTCCTGAAAGAAAAAGAACTTCATAACAGGTTCGGTAAACACACACACAGAGAGATTTTTTGTGCATTAGATAATAATAATAATAATAATAATAATAATAATAATAATAATAATAATACATTTATTTCTTACCCACCTCTCCCTCTGGATCAAGGCAGGGAACAACATTAAATACAAATACCATAAAATACCTAAAACTGATTAAAACATATAAAACTAATACAATATTAAAATAACATGTAGGGCTTTAAAGGTAATAACCAACACTTTATACTTCGCCTGGAAACTAGTTGGCAGTCAATGAAGTGATTTTAGAGTTGGTGTAATATGGTCACTCCTAGGTGTAGTGCACCTAGGACCTGGTGTAGTGACCTGGCTGCCATATTTTGGACTAATTGATGTTTCCGGACTAGGCACAAAGGTAGCCCTATGTACAGCACATTGTAGAAGTCAAGCCTCAACGTTACCAGTGCGTGCACTACCATCTTTAGGTCTACCAACTCTAGGAAAGGGCACAGCTGGCATATCAGCCGAAGCTGATAGTAGGCACTTCTGGTTGTCGCATCTATCTGGGCTGTCATATGCATATGCCAGATGTAACAGAACAATAGCTCTCATAGGTAATGTGTGGAATTAGACTTGGAGAAATGGAAGGATATTTTCATTGCTAAATTATGCTTCAGAATTAGAATTAACAGTGGATACTTGATAACGTCACCTTTTTAAATAGGCTCTTCATATATTGAGCCTAATATATGGGGCAGCAATTAAAAAAAAAGGTTGTGCCCACACTGACTCAGAGGACAGCCTTTCACTGGCTTTGATGGATGCTCTATTGCATTACATATGAGTCTTGCTTTAATTGCATTAGACTAAGTAGCACTATCTCAAGACCTGATCTGTCAGAAAATAAATGCTTATACTTTGGAACAGCAACTGCTACAACCAGCACAACTTTGCAAATTAAGAAGGGTTAGCACTAGGAGAAAATGATGCTATGCCAACACTGCAGGTAGATTAGCTGCCAGTGATGTTTAGCAGCAAAATATAAGATCCGGAAAGCATAGCCATTATGTCTCATTGGCTTTGTATCTATTTTCCTCTCAATTGTGGTTTGTCTACTTTATCCAATAGCAATACATAGAAATGGGCAAATCCGTTTGGTTTCACTCTGAAAAAACAAAACAAAAATATTGGTAGAACTGCATTTTTCATCTTTTGGGGATTTTTGAAAATGTTGTTCCAAGATGTGAAACAGAGTCTGGAATGACCCAGGCTCTTTGTGTCTTGTGCAAGATGACAACAATCTTATATTGTTGACTTGTGGAAGACATACAGGTCTTTGCACATGTGCAGTGAGGACCAGTGCAGTATGAGTTTCTGGAACTCAACAGAACCGTCACCAAATGCCCCATTCACTTCCAGTTAGTCCAGAAATCAACCAGATAGAAAAAGAATCCATTACGAAATTCCATTTGCACTAGAATTCAATGTATTAGAATCCCTAAGAATTGGGAATTCAAAGGTCACTTTTCCATGCAGCTGGCATTCAACTAAATATCTGCTTCTAGATTCACATTTTTTTTCTTTGGATGAAATGAAATATTTAACATTGATTGTATTAATAAATTGGTTAAGTGTTTAGTGAGATATGGGATAGAACTGTAAAGATTTCAGTTTTATGTCCCTTTATCATATATTCATACTTGTATTAAATGTCTCTATGACCACTGGATTTTACTAGCCTGAGTCTGACCTAAAGCCAGAATGTTTTTGTTGTGTTAATGAGAAAAGGTTTACAACATGCTGAAATTGGCGTTTCTGTGAAGTATAGAAGATCTTATTGTCTATGTAATCAACATTTAATTTAGCTAAGGTTAGTGTTTGCAAAAAGTGAGAAAGATAAAGACTATTCTGTTATTGCTGAAGCTTTTGCTGTGAAGAAACTAAGGGCCTTGCTAGATGAGGCCTTAGCGCGCTTTGAGGCACGGTTTCCCTGCTGTACGTCCACATGACGCACAGGGGAATCCGGGCCCAGGCTGCACTAAAGCCTCCCCTAACGCGCCATAAGCGAAGTTGCTTATGGTGCGCCATTTCTGCAGCCCCGGCCTGAGGCCGGGGCTGCGGAACGTCTAGCAGGGTCCATGGCTTTTTGCAGCTACTCGCTTACTCGCGAGTAGCCGGGAAAAGCCACGGACTGGGCACAGCGCTCATACGAGCGCTGTGCCCATCGGGCCAGGAGGGGATCCGAGGGGGGGGGAAGGCCAGACCCAGCAGGAGAGATTGGGATGGCGCAGGGTGACACGGGACAGGGAGGGATGGTGCAGGGCGACACGGGACAGGGAGGGAGGGCGCAGGGCGACACACGGGACAGGGAGGGAGGGCGCAGGGCGACACACGGGACAGGGAGGGAGGGCGCAGGGTGACACAGGACAGGGAGGGAGGGAGGGGAAAGAGTGGGCAGGGGGCAGGGGGCTTAATTTAAAAAAGGGTGGGGGGCTTAAGTAAAAAAAAACCACTTACCTTCTCCGAAGTCTTCGGGGTGCACGTGGCCCCTTTAACAAACAAAAAACAAAAAAAATGGCCGATGCTGCAGGGCTTCCGTAGTCCCTGCATGTCGGCCGTCTAGGAGGCAGGGTGGTGCACGCTAAAGTTAGCGCGCCGTCACCCCACCGGCTTATCCAGCAGGGTCTAGCAAGGCCCCAAGTCTTCACACTTGCGCATCCCTCACAAGTCATTTAAAAAAAAAAATCCTGTCCCCTGTAGGCATCTGCCTAGCCCTGCCCACTGTTACCAATACATGTGCGGAACTGCCATAATGGAGCACACTTGCTCCCGCAATGGCACTCCTCTAATTGCAGTACAGACCAGTTGGTGTGCCCCCGTGAGGGGTGATCACAGAAGCAGGGAACCTTTGGAAGTTGCCTCTTCCATTGCGAAAGGGCTGCAGGTGTACATTAGCCCTTGGCTATTGCACCCACATCCATAACAGGAAGGGGGTGAGACTTTGGATTTCAACTGAACAACTTTATTATACTTTTCTAGGGAACTGCACTGTGTTATCATTTAGCATAACAAACTCACTCCAGTGTCGGTGCCCTATCAGACAAAGGTAGGGAAGATTTTCTTCTTCCTCAGCCTTTTCTAGATGAGTTTGTCTGGGTCAGGGCCTATGGTTTGCCCCTCACAAAGGCATGGTCCCTCACAGACCTCACAGTGCTGTCCTGAGGAAGGTCTGCATGTATCATCACACCTCAACCTTGTGGGTTTGTGTGGGTGAGTTGGACAGGCCACACATGGAGGCTTTGTCCTTATCCCCTCTCTCCTAGCGACCATGAAACAGCAGGTCTGAGGATGTCATCCTTCACCTTAAAAGATGCCTCAGAGTGCTTACCAGTTGCTATGAAACATGAGCACTAGGGTGCTATTGCACTCATGTCCAGCTTGTAGGTTTCCCACAGGAAGATGGTTGGCCACTGTGTGAAGGATTAGGTGGACCCTTGGTCTGATCCAGCAGGGCTCTTACATGCACCAAATGTTGCTTACTGATTTCTTCCCCTTGCACGTGCCGAGAGAGAGGGCTATCCTCTGCTTATTTCTCCACCCCTCCCCACCAACTAATGATAAATTCCTCATTCCTGTTCTATGCCTCATCTGAAAGGTGTACTCTATCATCCTGAAAAAGATGTAGCAAAAATGCATGATCACGAACAGCAAAAAATGGCATATAGATTTGTTGACTTTTCTCCTGACCCCATCCATTTTGGGGGGCTAATAAGTGTCCAAACCTTATGCTGTAACATGTCTGACCATAAAAACCTAACCCCAGGAGAAGTGATTTTGATTTATTCTAACTCTTCCTGGGCCTGAACTCTTATGAACTTGCCTTTTTTTGGAGGCCCAAATCATTCTCAGCCAGATCAGGATCACATGAGACTGGGTGCGCAGCTGATGAAGTATGGCCAGAACATGGACCCTACCCACCATTAGGCCCTCTTCCCCTGAGGCTTCACCACCCTTTAGTTGACAGAAAAGATCAGCCACCCCACTTCTGCGCACCTGTTGGCAACAGCCAATCAGCTATCCCATTCATGTTGTTGTTGCTGTTGTTGTTGTTGTTGTTAAAGTTCAACTGTTGGGCTATAGCTAGCTACTGCTGGAGCTGATTTCTGAATCTCTGCAGTCATTTCCGCTCACTCCCTTTGGTGCGCCACATTCTCACTCTTCGCACAGTCTGAGCTGCTTCTTCCCCCTGATGCTCAATAGCAAATCGTCTAGCTGCCAAGCTGAGGAGCAATGAGGAGTTTAGGAGGCGGAGCTGAGGCTTTTCAAACCTGTCACCCCACTTTCTCTTTGCCCAACTCACCAAGTCTTTGGCAGCCAGCATGTCCTCCCTGGAGGGCTAGGTGCAAAGATACCGACCCATCCACCAGCCACACAGAGGGTGGGGAATGATGCAACCCTCTCCTAAAACAACTCTTCCAGTTAGTGAAAGCACCACATTCCCAACAGATGCTTGTCAGGAGAATACATTGTTCAGCCTTCTTGCTCAAGAACTTGCTTATTATTATATGAAAATCCCACATTATTGTACTTTGACTTGATTGTTTATTTCCTGGAAGTTTGTGTTTGTAATTGGAGCTTGAAGCTAGCATGTAAGCTGATGCTCAAAATGTAGAAAATTGTACATCAGCTTCCCAGACCTCAGCTTTATCTTATTTATTTTATTTATTTATTAAATTTATATAACTGCCCCATAGCTGAAGCTCTCTGGGCGGTTTACAAAAGTTAAAAACAATGATTTTTAAAAAAAAAAAAAAAAAAAAGTATACAAAATTTTAAACCATCAAAATATAAAAACAGCAGTATCCATTAAACAACAACAATGTGGACCCCAGAGTTATCCAACACATTCCCTTTTTTCAGTTCTCCTTGTGTGCCTTCTGCATTCCATGTTCTTCTGTTAAAGAGGAAAGCAATGAAACAATCTATTTATTCCAGTGAAAAACCTTTCAATATTGTTTATTCCAAGAAACAGTATTAACATATAGTAATTACTAAACAAGGAACTGTTCCTTGAAATAAGTTCTACAATTTTGGCCCTGTTCATTGCTGGCTCTGGTCCTACCCATGGCTTGCAACTGATTACCCCTGAGGGAATGCCGCATGTCACATCAAAAATGTTTCTTGACCCCACCAGTATCCTCTACACGTGACACTTTACCTCCCTCACCACCCCCCAATTACTATCAGCAGTCTTTTCTGTGTAGAGACAGCCCTTGAGAACCTGCTCTCACTTCTTTTCCAAAACTGCAGTGAATACAGCCTGAATAAGGTGAGGAGAAATTACATCTAGACAGATACCAGATACAGAGAGATATATGCACTGAAATACACCCATGGAGCTGTTGTGTGAGGGATGCTGCATTTAACAAAGAAAGCCTATCTGCAAGTTTCATCAAGATCTGTTTTCCCCATTGAAGTGAATGGGAGAACTATTCCAGATGGAGGAGTCCTGTGTGGCTGGAGGAGGTCACTTTTCTATTCACATAATTCTGTTCCCAAATGATGTTTTCTTGGGAACCAAAGATCGCTCATACGTTAAGCTTCTTCTATTACACTGGCCTGGTTTGCACAATTATTATTATCCATGTTTGTAGCACATGCCGCCACTGTTTGCCTGTGGGTATCCTTTCCATACCCAAACCCCTGCTAGTAGATTGTTGTGTCATCCAAACCCAGCAGAACCACTCAGAACCCATTGGCTATTCTAGGGTTGTGGGTAGTTTGTTAACCATGCCGACAACCCACCCTTGCTGGGTTCGGATGACACAACAATGTACGAGCAGGGGTTAGGCTATGGAATGAGCACTCAGCGTGTGCTGCAAACCATAGTGGCTTATTTAAGCAACTGTGGGTGACAATGATTGCGTGAACCAGGACACTCTCTGCTAACATACCTGCAAAAATATATGTCTTTTTTTAAAAAAAAATCTCTCCCCCCCCCTCCCACTGCCTCAGATCACCTCACCTGGGAAGGACTAACAATGTTGTTAAGTACAGTTTTTGCTGAATCATGCAATCAACTAAATGAGGGTGGGGGTGGGGGGGAATGAATCTATGCCCTTGCAGGAGAAATGAGCTCAGTAACATTTACAGTACCATTGCCTCAAGTCCCTTTCACCCTTTTTACTAATTCAGAGCATCTGGAGCCTATATAAATAATTGTCCCTGAGGAAAACCAATGAGTAAAGTTATTGACATTTACATGTGTCACATGAAAGGTCAGAAGATTTACATTAAAAAAACAATTAAGTAAAAGGTTGAAATAAAACAGGCATTCTGCCTCACAAACCCTTATGTTCTGCAGCCTTTAATATATTTCTGCAGCCTTACATCCCTCATGTCAAAGAAGGCCCTATTTTTTGTAGAGTTTGTCTTGTTGTAATAGTGTATGCTAACTCTATCAATCCGAAGAACTTCTTTCAGCCTGAAGGACGAATTCCATTTTGGAGAAGCTCTTGGGGGCTGCATAGTGGGCAGGGGCAAAGGGGGTGGGACCAATCCCAACCCCAAGATACTGTATCTTGAAGTTCTTACTGTCAGTAGCTAAGGCTTAGGAGAGGCATTTCAATCTTTTAGAATGGGAAAAAAGCTGGGGATCTACCAAATAAATGGCTATTAGGGGAAAGTAATGGGGCACGGCCATCTGTGAAATCCCAGATCTCAAGAGGGGAAGATTGGACCCCTAGTCCCAAAGTCTGCCCAAAACTGCACCTGTTCAGTCTGGGTATACTATTTGATCCTGCATTGTTTTTGGAGGCCAAGGTGTCTTCTGTGAAACAATGCTCCTTATGCCAGATGAAGCTGATCCAGGTGGTCTAAGGGTTGTCCTCAAACTTTAAGTTAAAGTGTCAAAGTATTTTCTTTCCATGGGTAACAGACACTCTGAACAGCCAGAAAGCTCAGCTTCTATTGTAACTGGTGAGCAGGCATCCAAAATGTAGCTGCACGCCCTTGTGACTGATGACATTAGGGTGACCAGAGCACCCAGGAAAATCCAGAGACCTCCTCCGAAACTATGTGAGTCCAGAGCAACCAGGGCTCAGTGTCCGTTTTCCAGGAAATGGGTGCCCCAGCGGCTCCTTCAAGCATTGTTCCGGCTTAGCGTCATTGCAGCCGGGTGCTTTCCCTGGAAGTCCCAACTCTCGCAAGACTTCCTGTGAGATTTCTGCATCCTGGAAGTCTCACAAGATTTGAGAGTACAACCAGGAAGGCGGGGTGCATTTTCGTGCCAGTCCAGCATTGCAGAGAGGAGGAGTAAGCGTCGTTGGCAGCAGCTTGGAAGAGGAGGCAGTGCAAAGAAGAAGGTAAGTGGTGGCTTGCTCCCTTCTTCCCTCCCGGCTGAGTTGTGGTGCAGCCGTCCAGGCACCAGCTTGGGCCTCCTCGAGCTTTATCCCTCCCTTCTTCCCTCCTGGCTGGGCCCTACAGCTGTGGCCGTGGCTTGTCCAGGCTGGTTCCCTTCCTCACTCCTGGCTGAGTTCCGGCACAGCTGGCACATGCTCAGGTGTTCCTGGGCAGCAGGGCTCTGGGATCAGGACATTCTCTCCATTCATTAACTTTTTTTCTCCCCTCCTGGAGATCCGTATCTCTCTCTGCTGTTCTCTGCTGCCATTTCACACACATACACAGAAGAAAACTACCTAAATTTATGCATGTTTACTTAGAAGTAAATTCCAGAGAGCTCACTAGGCCTTACTTAATTATAAAGAATTTCCTTCAATCAATACATTATGTCTTGATTAATGAATCAAAAGCATATTACATGTCAGATATTTTCAGACTAAGCACAGGAATAGGGTCTTGAGGGTATGTGGTATTATTGCACTGGGTCATGGGAGAAAAGTTTGAAGAACACTGGTACATTGCATAGGACTATGGATGATGGGGTAGTGTATAAACTATCATAGTATTATAACTAAAAATGTAATATTTTTGTTGAGAACTTGTTATTTTAATATGTGGCTTTAAACACTCTAGGATCCATAGTTGAAGGATGGTTTCCAGAAATAGAAGTATATATACATAAATGCAAACAAATAAGCCTACCTCCCCTTTTCCAACTTTAGCTCCATGCCCAGCCTCCCTGAAAAATTGAGAAGTCTACACCCCAGGGAAGAGCAGCATAAGGAAGTAAGATGGTCTATCAGGTTGGCCCATCACCGGAGATCTCTAAGGGAAGACCCTTCCTGAGGATAGGACTGAGAAAGCAGTTGATATTCTGTGCTAAAGACTAGGGTTAAAATTGCAACAACTTTCTCTTCTACTGGACATGCACCTCTAAAAGAGATCTTTAGCTAAACTATTTAGTTGTGTGTCAGCTTAATCAGGGATCTTACCTTTAGGGTTGTCAAATGATGACCAGGTCTGTTACCTGAATTGCTGATGGACTTATTGCTTTGCATAATAAAGCCTATTTACTTTGAGTTTGACTTCTTTGTTTGACTACACACACAATGGGAGAGCTCGAGACTTGACAATCTAACCCAGTACTGTCGACACAGACTCTCCAGGGTTGGAGAGTAGCCCTACTTAGAGTAGCCAGGGATTGAACTTGGGACCTACATGCAAAACACATGTTCTATCGCTGAGTCACAGCACCTCTCATAATTTCAAGTCCCATCATCCCTAGCCAACATAGTCATGGTCAAGTGTGGAGGACACCAGTTTGGGGAAAGCTGGTGAATAGCAGGATTGGGGAACAGGTGACCCTCCAGATATTGTTGGACTGAAACTGGCATTAGCCCTAGTCAGAATAGCCAATACTGAAGATTGATGGATGTTGCAGTGCAGAAACTCATGTTCCCTATCACTGGTGTATAGGATTGTAGAAATATACCTCTATCTGGAAACACTGGTTTGATCTTTCACATTTCAAAAAATATGTGAAACACAGCTCTTTGAAAATGCATGTGCATCTGTATGCATATGAATGATATGGCCCTCTCCCAATTACAAATTCCTAAGGGACCCCCAAGCTTGTTACTAAAAACTCAGAAATATTTTAATGGGCTTCCTTTTAAAATAAAACAAGGCAAATATCTTTATTTATCCCCATATTTTGATAATACTTTCTACAACTCTTTCTAGTTTCTTTATTGATCTCAGGAGAGGAAAATGTTTTCTAAGGTCCATAGACGAGGAGAAAATAATTGCAGTGTTTAAATTACAATAGTCCCTTGAAAAGCCAGTCTGCAGAAAATGAGATGCAAAACTAGACAGCAGGATTTGTGGCACAATTGGAGCCAAATGAAGAACAAATTACAAAAGAAATATTTTAATAGGCATACTTAATGTTCTTTTTTTTCCTGGGTGAACATGCTGAAAAGGTCAACAATTGAAGTTTGCCTCCACACTGTCACACAAAAATTATCTGTGTGTCTCATATAAGGAAAGTACTGGTGTTGAGAGTCTTAAGGACACTAAGTAACAGAAAACTAATTTCTATGCATTAAAAACAGATAATAGACTTGTGCAGAGTTATTATGTTCAAGAGCACAAAAACAAACATTACAGCATATTAAATAAATGTTAGATGGATTAAATAAATGTTAGATGATTTTGATCCTCTGCTATAGACAGGCCAGTAATTTTGAGATTTTTTTTTAAAAAAATGTAAGTGCCATCCTCAAATATGCTTTTTAAACAATGCATTAAACTGAAATCTATGCTCAAATGCAAACTCTCAGTTTGTAATGCTACTGGGTTGATAAATCCACTAATAGAGTGCTAATATGTGCACCAACAATTGACCTCTTCATCTGAAAGCAGCTTACAAGAGGCATTTTGAAAAACCAACCATAATCAACATGAATTCAAAGACTGTACTCTTTATAAAGAAATGTGTTCATCTAGTAAACAGCCATAAACAAAAAGAGGAATTTACAATACTCTCAAAAGATGACGCTAACACAAACTGATACCAAATGAAGCATGGTATGAAAATGGAAAAGCACAAGCAGTTTTGGTGGCTCTCCTGCTGCCACATAAACAGCCCAATTTGAAATTGTCTCACTAAGTGCAGTGTACACCCTTCAAATGTTCCCCCTACTTTGTATAGAAATGAGGCAAAGCTATATCCCAGAGGAAGGAGAAACTGCTTGGGGAGAACACATATTTATTACTTCATTTGCATCCTGCTTTGCCCCCCTCTTGCAGGAAACCCATAGCAGTTTATATTGTCTACCCCTTCTCCATTTTATCCACACAACAACCTTGTGAGGTAGACTAGGGCCTTAGCTAGACCTAAGGTTTATCCTGGGATCGTCCCGGGGTCATCCCTGCCTGCTCCCGGGATATCCTGTGTATCATTTACATGAACAGGGATGACCCCGGGACGATCCCGGGATAAACCTTAGGTCTAGCTAAGGCCTAAGTTGTGAATCAGTGACTGGCCCGAAGTCACCCAGTGACTTTCATGGCAAAGTGGGAATTAGATCTCCTGCATCCTAGTCCAGTACTCTAACGACTACACTGCAATGGCTTGGAACTATTTTACACACTGCTGCCCACTTTCTTCCACTGAGATCAAGTGGTATTCATAGTTTCTTCCCCTCCATCCATCCTTTTATCCTACCCTGTGAGGAAAGTTAGGCTGAGAGAGAATTATTGGCCTAAGGTCACTCAGTTTCACGGATTTGCTCCTGCATCTCTCCAGTCCTAGTATAACACTCTACTTTATACCAAAATAGCTCATATTATTGTACAGATTAATGGCGCATTATGCAGAGCTAAACACAGATGTGCCAACAGGTATACACTCAGCTTTGCCAAAGACAAAGACCCCCTGATGAGTGCTATGTGTTGAACTTGGTTGTGGGAAACCCATGTTAACATCTCTTGCTCAGCTCCAGAGCTCATAGGGTTCCTTCTGGACCAATGATGTGTCCTTTATTTGAAACTAACTTACTTTACAGCAAAGTGGGAGGGAACACCTCAATTCCAGCCCTCTGGTGGTCCCAAAAAGGCCCTCTTGGTTTCCCCAGACAGCCATGCCGCCCTTCCCTGGTCCCACACACTTTGCCCTAACCATCCATCATTTGGAGGTTTCCTAGCTTTTGGCCTCACCCTCTTTATCTTCATCCTACTTGCCACTGGGATACAAAATTGAATTTAGTCCTCAGCTGAAAGAAGTCCCTGCCTCTGCCTTACAGGTTTAAGAAAAATGTTGAGGCTATGACACCTGCAGGCACCCACTACAAGACCCGCTGTGGCTCCCAGTGGCCCTTATGAGAGAGGTGAGCTCTGTCCCCACCTCATGATACATCCATCCTGGTGTCCACATTGCAGACGTACAGGCATGCCATGTGTGGGGATTTCAGGGAAGAATGCAAAATGGCAACTGCCATGTTCAGAGCTGCTATGCAGATCTCAGCAGCAAAGAACTCTCAGGCCAGACAAAGTGTCCTGACTGATTTCGGACATTCTTGACGTGGAACTCTATGGTAGCATAGATTTAACCATGGGGGCTTTACAGACAATGCACTAAGCCACAGTTAGGGCCAATAACCCTGTTGCAGCATGTGGTTAGTGAAGGTTGTTAAATTGTGGTTATGCAGCCACCATAGTTAAGGCATGCTAAGGCTTCATGATTAGCTCTAAATGCTTAAGCACTGTAGCTTAGTGAACAGGGTCCCAATCAACAGCTCTCTCTCTCTCTCTCTCTCTCTCTCTCACACACACACACTTTCCTATCTTGCTGATATTAAAAATAACCACCAAATTCTGAAGCTCCAGGAATTGCTCACCCATCAGGGAGGAGGATAACTATTGCACTGACACAACTCATTGTGTCCAGAGATCCATGCTGTTACCCTGGCAATAACTGGATGCACATCCTTGAAGAAAGGAACATGCTAATAAAGACTAATCAATTATTCCCTCATTAAAACCTTGGGATTGGAAGCGCAGGAAGTGAATCCTCTTACGCATTCTAAAGAATAGCTACTCTACAATATCTGCACACGTTACCACCTTGCTTCTTTATAACATCACAATAGTTTGAAATGCTCCTGTTCACTCCCCCTCCCACCCTCCTGGTGTGCCAGCTATTATCAAACATTAACAGCTCATCTCCTGTGTCTGCTCTTGATTTCCTATATCCCTATATCTCCTGCTTCCACCCAAAAATCAATATGAGATGTAAGTTTAAAAGCAAGATTTGAACATCTCATCATCATCATGCTGCCTGCAGAAAGCAGGTGCTCCGGGAGTTACATAGAAATAAATACGGATGGAAGGGGGATTCATTTTGGTTTGCATTTTAATACGAATCAACCTAATTCACACCTGCTGACTAATATGGAGCCAGAAGACAACTATCCAATGGTTTTCATACTTCTGTGAGTTTTGCAATGCACTTCAATGGAAAAAAATTCATAGAAAAATGTGGACATCAAGGAAAATTGCAGGCAAGGAGGTATGCACTGGGGAGAATGTGTGCAAAAATGCACATAAATGTCCATCTGTATGTATGAAAATGCATGAATTTTTGTGTAGACTTTTTTTAAAAAAATAATAATCCACAAACTGATGGGGGCAGGATCTACACTACTGCTTATAACGAACCAGATGACTTTATCCTCAAAATGTGATTTAAAAAGGCATCACAACAGTTTTAAAGGACTTGCCTCTGGGATCAGCAACCTCAAAACAACTCTAAAGAACTCCACTGGGTGGCTCTTTGAGGATGTGATGGAGGCTGCAAAATAAGTCCTTTTTTGCCACCTGCAACATGACAATGTAGGCACGATTATGTGCTCTAAGCAATCTTTGCTTGCCTTCAGAGTAAGACTCCCGCCACCTGCACTTTTTTAAAAAAATATTTGACTTGTACCACAACTATCTACCACAAACAGAATTCAAGGCGGCTTACACTCACTAATGAAACTTCATAAAACAATAGTAAAATAGGGTGACCATAAGAAAAGGAGGACAGGGCTCCTGTATTTTTAACAGTTGTATTGAAAAGGGTATTTCAGCAGGTGGCATTTGTATTTGTGCAGCACCTGGTGAAATTTCCTCTTCATCACAACAGTTAAAGCTGCAGGTGCCCTGCCCTCTTTTAAATCTGGTCACTCTAGTATAGCGCCTGCAGCTTTAACTGTGGTGATGAAGGTGGAATTTCACCAGGTTCTCCATATCTACAAATGACACCTGCTAAAATTCCCTTTTCTATGCAACTGTTAGAGATACAGGAGCCCTGTCCTCCTTTTCATATGATCACACTAAATAAAACAATAATTTATAGCTGTAATTTGCACAATTTTTCCATTAAAAAAGAGAGGAAATTCCATCAGCCAACCCAACACATTGCGGACAAATCGGGCCAGCTGGCAGAAGACGGAAAGGAGCCAATGAAAGCTCCAGATTCCTCTGACATCCCTATTTAATACACAGCATTTATTTATTTATTTATTGTATCCCACCCTATATCACTAGGATCTCTGGGCACCATACAGATAAAGTTATACAACAATATAAACAATAAATATACACAGTTAAGAACAAATTAAACAATCAAGCTAAAACAAGTTTAAAATGTAAAAGCAGTAAAAACTAATTAAAACTGTTAAAACAATGTGTGAGCTTGGTGAATTTAGCCATGAAAGGCTTTGTTAAAAAACAAACATGTCTTTACTTGGCACTGGAATGAAGTCAGCGCTGGTGCCCGTCTGGCCTCCAAGCGGAGGGCATTCCACAGTCAGGATGCCCCAACAGAGAATGCCATAACAGGGGGAAAAACAACATCCTCCAGCCCCACTTACTCACCAAAGGCCCACTTGATTGAACCTCTCTTTGCCTGCCAGCAGGAGGAGAGCAGAAAGGGAGTGCACCGAGCTTCCCCTGACAAGGGGGCTCTGCAGCCAGAGCTTTGCCTTGGAACTTGCCTCCTGACTTGCCTTGGAAGTGTCTTCTTTCACTTACTCCTTACTACCTTGACACTCAAGCCGTGTCTGCACCAGCCATTTATTCCAGGTTAATATCAGAGTTGGCCCTCCAGGCCACATGACACACAGCTGATCCTGCTTGGATCTTGGGTCGACCCCTCAGTTATTCAGGAACGTCGCTGACTGCTTTTGTCATTTTTTAAAGCTCTTTCGCTACAATCTCAAAATCCGTGGCTGCTGTGCCCCTGCCCCTTCGCAATGCTGTTGCTGTTCAGCGCAAGCTCCTGGCTCAGTGAATAGCTAACCCGCTGTCAAGGGCATGTGCATGGCCTATTCCAAGTGTTATTATTTAAAAACAAACAAACGTATCTCTGCTCAGTAGCACATTTTCAACATAGTACCGATCCCCCCCTTGTGTTGCGGCGTGTCTGTGCTGGTGCATATCTCTCAGGAGTTATTAAAAAAAATGTGCCCCATAGCCATCGGCCTAGTCCCGCCAACTTCTGCCAATACACATTCGAAACTGCCGTAATGGGGCACATGTGCTCCTGCAACGGCTCTCCTTTAATTGCAGGAAACGTCAGTGGTGTGTGCCCCATGAGCACCAATCACGGAAGCTGGGGACCATCGCAGTCATCCCTCCTCTGTTGCGAAAGGGCTGTACTGTAGGTGTAGATTAGGCCTCAGGCACATGCATTCTTGATTTGGCCATTTGGCTGTTCCTTTGGTCACACCTTGCAGGTGGTGTGGGCTCCCTAACTGTTTATTTCCTTACCATGGTGAGCACCTCAAGGCACTAGAGGATGGGGTCGACCAACACCTCACAGCGAGACAGTTCAATGAGATGTCAGAGGAGGCCACTTTTGGACCCGGGGAACTTTGGCTCTGTGAAACTTTGTGGTGGGCAGGTGATAAAAGGCGTAGATCTGATGGACTTTAGACCTGCTGCTGAGAGCCAGGGTGGGGGCAAATGGAAGCGTAGGAAGAATTTCTGGGGAAAAGAGATAGGGAGTGATGGACCCATCTATTTCAGCTCTGTCAGTTTCGCATGGTTTCATTCATAAATCCATTCTGTCCTGACCAACATCTTTTTTATATATATAAAAAATCACACCGAAATTAGCCTTTCAATACAAATGGATTCCCTCCCTTAAAATACATATTTTTGTGCACTCCCCCCCTAAAACAGGCATTTGTATGTACATTTGGTACTTTTGAGCTAATGACTGTATCACAAAAGTATGAAAAGTATGAAAAGTACCTGCAACCTAATCTGCGGATGAGTCCAGGAGGTGCAAATTGTTTGCTTTAAAATGTAACTAAATCTTTGAGTATTGCTTAAGGCAGGTACCATGTCTCTCAGGTCTTGCATGGCCATATAGACTGAAAGCATCAACTTTATGGACAGAGAAGGCACTTCATTTGTAGAAGTAAAAGTGGCTATTGTTGCTTATGAACTGAAGGCATAGGAGATGCTGGTTGGGTGCATTTGAATACAGACCATGTTTGTTTGCTTTTTTAACTGACGCCAGAATAGTTGTTTTTAATGGATACTGTTGTTTATATGCTTTTGATAGTTTTAAATTTTTGTAAGTTTGTTTTTAATGTTCACTGTTTTTAACTTTTGTAAACAGCCCAGACAGCTTCAGCTATGGGGCGGTATATAAATGTAATAAATAAATACAATCTGTTTCTTGGGGAAATTTCTCTGGATGAGCTTCTAGCACTTTTTGCCAAATGACGATGCATTTAAGCTGTTCTTCCAACCTTGTTGTTAAATAGTGCTCCGTGGCTCGTAGATAGAAGACAGATCTAAAATTGAGATTTTAAACAGAAGAGACAAAGAGAAGTAATGAGAATTAACTCCGACAGTTAGAAAGTGAAATTGAAAAGGTAGGGAAATGAAACATAAAAAGGAAATCTAAAATCTCAGTGGAGTGCACCGTTCTCTTGGCTTTCAGAACACTGGTAAACCAAGCGCCCGAGCACTCTACAGATGGGAGGAAACTTCATTAATCTTTCGTGACAAGTTACTTAGGAGAAGCAAATTTGTAAACCTGATAACCTGTATATTTCTCGCAACTGAAGGCCATATAGAAATTATTGCCATGCAAGTTTCAAGCAGTAAATCGTACGGAAGAAGAAAACACTGAACTCACTTGCAGAATCTGCCTTCATATGTTTGGATAGGAAAAATCAAAGTAGATGCAGCTTTCTTAGGATGCTTTTCACATCATTACAGCTGAAAGTTATGGGTGCCTTAATTTTTAAATCCACAGATGGTTTTTCACTCTCCAGCAAGAATGATGGGTTTTGCATTTCCTTTCACAACATTCAAAGGCACCACTTGCTGACACTTTGGTGTGAAATGCTTCAGACTCTTACCTTTTATATTATGCTGGCTCCAGTCTAATCAACAAAGCAGTCAGACAGCAGGAGTCCTTTCCCATTATTGGGGCTCAAGTCTTGTTTGCTGAGCATTCATAATGGAATTTATATTATTTTTGGAATTGTTATCACAATCTATCAGAGCTCAGTCTGTGGCGATTTTCTGAAGTTCCAGTCTAAACACAGGCTTAGAACAGAACTACACAGACTCCTTGTCTTTAACAGCAACATTTTAGGCAGCCACATCATAGTCCTCATAGGGAGGGCTCATTTACACCAAGCAGTATATTCCACTATGAAAGTGGTATATAAAAGGCAGGAGCCATGCTACTGCTTTATAGCAGTATTGAAGTACACTGCAGGATCTACACTACTGCTTTATAGTGGTACTGAAGTGCACTGACAACTGTTGGGGCCCATGACACATCTACACCAAGCTGGATATTACACTATAAAAGCAGTATATCATCTGTGGGCTCATCTACACCAAGCAGATATTCCACTATGAAAGTAGAATATAAAATGTAGGAGCCACACTGCTGCTTTATAGTGGTATTGAAGTGCACTAACAACTGTTGGGTCCCATTGTCACATACCACATACTGCTTTCATACCACTTTCACGTTGCTATAACCTGCTTGGTGTAGATGTGTCATGGGCTCCAACAGTTGTCAGTGCACTTCATTACCACTATAAAGCAGTAGTATAGATCCTGCAGTGTATGTCAATATCACTATAAAGCAGTGGTGTGGCTCCTGCCTTTTATATACTGCTTTCATACCACTTTCATAGTGGAATAACCTGCTTGGTGTAGATGAGCCCTTGGTCTATGGGCCCCAACAGTTGTCAGTGCACTTCAATACTGCTATAAAGCAGTAATGTGGCTCCTGCCTTTTTTATACCACTTTCATAGTGGAATATCCTGCTTGAGCCCAGAGTAGCTGTACCTACTAATTTTGGCTGGTGCAGATCGGTGGAAATTTCAGTTACTTTCTGTTAATAATTTACCAAAATTCATGAAGTTCTTTATATTTGGGAGAGAAAACACTTGAGATGTAAACATTTCAGTTTCAGGAGAAAGTTTTGGCAGATTCATGCACCCCTAATTGTGTTCAGTTGGGTTCTAGTTCTGCAAGTTCCAAGTCAACAATCAGGTTCTTTTGGTTACCAAGATGAAACAAACCACCTTTGCAAAAAAGATGACAGCTTACTGATGGAAAACGGATGCAGAATATATACATGGTGCCTGGGTAGATGCTTAAAATGGAGCATCTAGCAACAACTGCAGGGTGGATGGATCATGAATTGGATACTCAAAAGTCCCTGAGTTCAGGTATTATTATCTCTTAGGGCACAATTCTGTGGGATAAGAGATAAAAGAGCTGTAATCATAGCATAAAAATAAAAGTGCAGTATATCATAGTATTATCCTTTTAACATTGTTATTGTAGCAATGACATTTCAGATCATTTATTTCCAAATAGATCTATTTCAGTGCTGATTACCAAAATGACATCATTTCCAAGCTGTCTGTTTAATCCAAGTTTAAGAGGCAATCTGCCATTGCTAGGCCTTGGACAGTAGTAGTCTGAGGTGGGCTAGGAGTTGGGAAGTAGGAGCTGTAGGATGAAGCACAACTCTCAAAAATCAGGATTCTAAACCACGTGGGGAGCCTCTGTAGATACAAGGAGCTCTCTGTTCAGACTGTCACCCTGCACAGGTACAGGGCAACAAGCAAGACAGCAGAGGGGGATGGTGCTGGAGCACTGCTGTCCTCACATGTCCTTTCCACATGGTAAGAAGAATGCCTGAAGAGGGCTAACTGCATTGCACTTGGCATATCGGATCAGAAAGTATGAATTCCTCTCCCGTCCCTATGCAGGACCTGAAGATACTAAGCTGCCTATGCAGAAGCTGCAACATGCAGTTCCATGGCTCACCACATGGTACAGCTGCTACATAAACACAAAGGCTCCCAGAACAAGCCCATGCAGCTCTTGATAGAATATTCCATAGAAGTGGAATATTCCAGAATTCATAACCCTGCCAGTGTGGTTCCTTGGAGGAAAAAAGGCAGGTTATGAATGTAATAAGTATGTTGTTTTGTTGTTGTTAATAATAGAAGTGTGCAGCTGCTTCCCACTCATGTTATTTGATAAAGACCTACCAAATCTTCATGCCTGCAGTTTTTTGACCCTGACCTTAGATTATCAACCAGAAGATGACACAACAAACAGAGCCACGCCTCATCCGATTATCGGCGCTGAAGGGCATTGTTCCATACAAACACTACATCCGCTGCAAGGTTACACTAACATAAAATAAAGCCCTGAGTGTATGTAAACAAATTACAAAAATGTTGTCTGACAGCACACATTAAATAGGATTAATTCAGTAAACAGAAAATGCAAAGGACTTCCATTCCATTCACTAATAATCCCTTCTGTATACTGCTGTTTGCAACTCTGGTAATACAAGATATGGCTCTTCTGTGGCTGCCCTGCCCTATTTTTCCCAAATCCACCTTCGATTTATCAGCCAAACAGGGCTCTGTTGTCTTACAGGACAGATGCCTCAGAGGCAGCATTGTGTAATCTTGTGCCTGGGAATTACACTTTCCAAAACTATACTTGAATACTCAGAGAATAGCATCCATTGATGTCCGTGCAGGAAGTGGTGGTCCACACGCTATAAGAATTTTCTTAAAGGAATTGTAACAAGTGTAATGAAAGCAGTCAGCACAACACCCCAGCAGTCTCCACTGTTGCAGGAAGACTAGAAAAAGTTTCATTTGCCCAGCCCTTTCACAGGACAGTTCAGCTCCAGGGGTTTCTGGATGACACTGATTGCCTAGTAACCTAGATCCCTTTAAATCTAGTTTTCAAACTTGATTTCAGGACTGAGAAATCAGTCCTGGGAAATAGCCTTCATCAGGAATTAAGACAGGGGAATGTGTTCTCATTGGTTCTGCTTGAGCTCTCAGCAGTGTGTGATATCATTGCTCATGGTATCTTTCTTGGTTGCCTAGCTGCAATGGGTCTTGGGAGCAGGGGTAACTGTTATGCAGTGGTAGTCATTATTGCTGGATGGCAGGTTCCTGAACAAGGTACTGGAGAACTACTGTTCCTCCCAAGGGTTTCATGAGGATTATTTTTTCTCTCATGTTGTTTGACCATGTAAAAATGTAAAAATCAAATTGTTGGGAGTACTCCTAGACCAGAGCTAGGCAATCTGATGCCCTCCAAGTATTTTGGAATAAAACCCCCGTCAGTCCAGCCAGCATAAATGTTTCTTCTGACTTGTGGTCCAAAACCTCTGGAGGTCACCAGGTTGCCTACCCTTGTCCTAGATAATCAGATGGTGGCTGTGGCTTGGAGGACATTTGCCCTCCTGATTTCCCAAATATGTTTTATCTGCAGATGGCAATGCTGGTAAAACACTGAGATACATGACTTGGTTACATTTTGGCCACTGAGATGCATGTTCTGAGATACATATAGAACTGCCTTTGAAAGGTAAAAATTCAACTGATGGGATATGAACATCTAATCTAACATTTTTTTGAGTAAGACATTTGAGGGGGAGGTGACTGCAATTCCAGACAGTCTTGGATAACACATTTAGATCCATAATTGTCAGCAGGGTGGGCAACCATAATCTGGTGGGGGCCATATGGCCACCTCCTTCTGCAGGCAGTATGACATCAGGGGGTATGGTCCCAGCCCTGATGTCAGTCAAAACGGGCAGGGCCATGCCTCCTCACCTAATTTCTTGGAAGCCACATCAGGAGGACCATCCTCTCAACTTGGCTTCCAGGAACCAGTTTCTCCAGCCCTACATGTTCTCCCTCTGGACCCAATGGGCAACCTCCATGGGTTGGAATAGGCCTGTGGTCCAGAATCCTCATGGCTGCCCCCTAGCATCAGCCATTAAGATAGGAATGTAATCACTGGATACAGTGTCCCAAATCCACATCACAGAGAGACAATCCAGAAGAATTGCATGATTAATGGAATCAACATCCACTGAAAGTTGCAGGGGAGACCTATTTTCGGGGTACACACCCTCTGTCTTTCTCTTTGCATAGGTCATCCGTCAGGGTAACTAAGTTTAGTTCAGTATCAAGCCCAGGCCTGAAACCAACTTCAGAGACATCTAGATATCAATGTCATCCAAGAATGTCTGGAGTCGCTCAACAACTAACTGGTCAATGCCTTACCCCAAAGGGTATATTTGCTGCTGTCTGAATACAGAAAACCATTCTTTGGGGAAGTCTTCCTAATCATATTAATCAAAGTGGTCACTAGGAGCTAATAATAACTTGTTGGATCCAACTAGACAACCCTCTCTTGCAAGTTAGGAGTCAAGCAGTGCAAGCTTTGAGTAAAGATGTGATAGACCACACTCCCGTAAACATGTCATTCACAGAACAACTGAAGACTGTCTGGTTAGAGGGTGCTCTGGACATAGTCACTGATTGTAGTGTAAACAAAATGGCATCCAGGTCACTACAGGTATGAGTGTTTTTATCCTGAAAGTGCTTAGCAAATAACTCACAGCAGTAAATCTCTAAGAAGGTTAATATAGTTTCTTAATCCTTATTTCAGCTTAGGTCTCGAAATTTCTTGATCTCAGACCTCCAACTAAATTGATCTGATGCTTGCCAAATAAACAGCCAGCCTTAGAATGAGTGAATTCACAACTGCAGGGGGTGGGGAGGGGAATCTTATGATCCCTATAATTTTGGAAATGATTAAATTATTCCAGGTTTTGTTCTGGTTTTTTCAGGTTAAATTATTCCAGGTTTTTTAGATATGCCATAGACAACAAATATGCTTTAACAGTGATTCCTAATACTAAATGCTGTAATTTAATCATATTATTACTATGTCAAGCACTGCAAAGAGCTCCTTCTAATGAGGGTGCAGAAAGCACTAGGCATCTTAAAGATTGCTTCAACAACCTGGCAGTCATATTCCAGTTTTGCAGAGCTGAGCTCAAAGGCCACCACTGGTTGATTTGCATTTAAAATATTCACACTACTAGTAATCAAAGGAGATAAGCTGGAATAAAAAAAAATTTGTGTACAATATACTGTTTGACCTTTTATTTATTTATTTATTACATTTCTATACCGCCCAATAGCCGGAGCTCTCTGGGCGGTTCACAAAAATTTAAACCATTCATAATATAAAACAACAGTATAAAACCATAATATAAAATACAATAAAAAAGCTCAACCAGATAAAAACAGCAGCAATGCAAAATTACAAATTTAAAACACCATGTTAAAATGTATTTATAGATTGTTAAAATGTTGGGAGAATAAAAAGGTCTTCACCTGGCGTCTAAAAGCATATAACGTAGGTGCCAAGCGAACCTCCTTAGGGAGCTCATTCCACAGCCGGGGTGCCACAGCAGAGAAGGCCCTCCTCCTGGTAGCCACCTGCCTCACTTTCTTTGGCAGGGGCTCACAGAGAAGGACCCCTGAAGTCTCAAAGCTCTGAAGACCCAATGGCATTGCTGTTTCCAGTCGTGACAATCAAGGGTCAACACAGGAACACTTAAGAACAAAAGAACATAAGAAGAGTCATGCTGGATCAGACCATGGGTCCATCTAGTCCAGCTTTCTGTTCACATAGTGGCCAACTACCTGTCAACCAGGGAACCACAAGCAGGACATGGGTGCAACAGCACCTTCCTGCCCATATTCCCCAGCAACTAGTGTACATAGGCTTACTGCCTCTGATATTGGAGGTAGCACATATTGTAGCTATCAGGACTAATAGCCATTGATAGCCTTCTTCTCCAGGAATTCACCCAACCCCCTTTTAAAGCCATCAAAATTGGTGGCCATCACTACATCTTGTGGTAGCAAATTCCATAGTTCTTCTCTGTGAAGAAGTACTTCCTTTTATTAGTCTTGAATCTCCAACCAAACAGCTTCATGGGATGACCCCGGGTTCTAATATTTTGAGAGACGGAGAAAAATGCTCCCCTATCCACTTTCTCCACATCATGCATAATTTTGTACACCTCTATCATGTCTCACCATAGCTACCATTTTTCCCAAGCTAAACAATTCCAGCTGTTGTAACTTTCCCTAATAGGGGAGATGCTCCAGCCCCTTGATAATTTTAGTTGCCCTTTTCTGCACTTTTTTCCACAGCTCTGCAATATTTTTTTTATTTTTTGTGAACTGCCCAGAGAGCTTCGGCTATTGGGCGGTATAAAAATGTAATAAATAAATAAACAAATAAAAATTGTTTTTTAAGTATGGTGACCAGAATTGTACACAGTATTCCATGTGGTCTCACCATAGATTTGTATAAAGGCTGGATATCTACAGTTTTATTCTCCATCTCTTTTGTAATTATGCCTAATATGGAGTTTGGCATTTTTAAAATTTATTTTTTACAGCTTCTGCAAAATGGATTATCATTGACATTGGACTCTCCACTGCAACTCCAAGATCTCTTTCTTGGTTGGTCACTGCTAGCTCAGATCCCATCTGGTTATACTTGAAATACTTTGCCCCAATGTGCATCACTTTACACTTACTTATGTTGACACACATCTGCCATTCAGATAGCAATTCTCCCAGTTTGGATAGATCCTTTTCAAACTCTTCACAATTCCTTTTCGTTTTAACCACCTTAAATGATTTGGTGTCATCGGCAAACTTGGCCACTTCACTGCTCACTCCTAATTCCAGATCGTTTATGAACACATTGAAAAACATTAGTCCTAATACAGCTCCCTGTGAGACCCCACTATTGAGGTCTCTCAATTGGTAGAATTTGCCATTTATTCTTACTCTCTGCTTTCTGTTCTTAAACCAGTTACTGATCCATAAGAGACCCTCTCCTCTTATTCCATGACTACTAAGTTTGCTCAGGAGTCTTTGGTGAGGGAGTTTCTCAAAAGCCTTTTGGAAGTCCAAAGTAAACAATGTCTACTGGATCACCCCTATTTAGATGTTTATTGACACTCTCAAAAGAACTCTAAAAGGTTAGTGAGACAGGAGTTACCTTTGTGGAAACCCTATTAATTCTTTTTCAGCAGGGTTTGTCCTTCCACATGCTTACTGATTTTATCTTTACTAATGCTTTCAATGAATTTATCTGGAGCAGATAAATCTTAAGCTAACTGGCCTGCAATTCCCCAGGCCACCATGCATCTCTTTTTAAAAATTAGTGTTACACTGACCATCTTCCAGTCTCTGGTATAGAGGCTGATCTTAGGGACATGTTGCATATTTTGGTTAGAAGATTAGCAATTTCATATTAGAGTACTCTAGGATGGATACCATCTGGACCCAGTGATTTATTTGTTTTCAATTTAGCAATAAGATTGAGATCTTTGTCTTTTTCCATAACTTTTTGCCTCAGTTCCTCAGTCTCCCTTCCAGAAAACATTCATTCAGGCACAATTATCTGTCCTATATTTTCTGCAGTGAAGACCGATGTGAAGAATTCATTTAGTTTCTCTGAAATCTTCTTGTCCTCCTTTAGTACTCCTTTAATTCCACTGCCATCTAATGGTTCAACTGCCTCCTCAGCTGGTTTTCCACTTCTGATATATTTAAAGAATTATTTCTTGTTGGCCTTGATATTGTTAAGCAATATGCTCTTCAAAATGCTCTTTTGCATCTCTTATTGTCTGCTTGTATTGCTTTTGTGCAAGCTTGTGCTCCCTTTTGTTTTCCTCACTTGGGCAAAATTTCCATTTTTTTAAGGAAGCTCTCTTTTTTCTAATAGCTCCTGTAACACTGCTTGTTAACCATGACAGTAAGCTATTGGACTTGGTGCTACTTTTCCTAACTTGTGGTATACATTTTAACTGAGCTTTTCTTATTATGGCTTTGAGTAAACTCCAAGCAGTTTGAAGGGATTTAAACCTCTTTACTCCCTCTTTCAACTTCCTTTTCACCAGTTCCTTCATTTTAGAGAAGTTTCCTCTTTTGAAGTCAAATATGACTGTGTTGGACTTCCTGGGCAATTTTTCACTTAAATTTATATTAAATCTGATAGCACCAATGGGCTCAGCAACATTTACATCTCATACCAGGTGCTAGGTGACACCATTTAGGATTAAATCCAGGATCGCCTCCCCTCTGGTTGGTTCCATGGCCAACTGTTCTAGACCAGACATTTAGAGCTTCAAGAAATTTAACCTATTTGTCATGAGTGGAATATGCATTTATCCAGTCAATGTGAGGGTAGAGTCACCCATTTTTACAAAACTTCCCAGAATCCATTTCACATCTCAAGGTCACCCTGAGCACTCTTGTCTGGGGACACTAGATTGGTTTTGGAGCCCAATATTGTCACCCACCCATTTAGGTGTTCTAGTTTGCTCCACTGTGCCTTCTTTAATGTACAGAGCAATACTTCCCTCTGTACCCGCTTCCCTGTTCTTCCTGTAGAGTTTATATCCAGAGATGACTTATCCCACTGCTTCTCACTGTTCCACCAGGTTTCTGTAATGCTTGCGATGTCTAGGTTTTACTTTAAAACCAAACACTCCAACTCTCCCATTTTTGCTCAGAGGCTTCTAGCACTTGAGGATGTATCTTATTGTCTCATGTCCACATTTTAATGTACTTGAAGTTAAAGTGTAATGCCAACTAAGGAACAGATTGCTTTATATGTAGCTCTTCTTTAATGCCTGTCTCCAGGACATTAATAACAGATAGGCACTTCAGTGCTGTGTGAATCATAATAGCATGGCATTTAACATCTTTTTAAAAAGTCATACATGGTCTCTACCTACCATTTGGAACTAAGCTTGCAGAACAAAAAAGTGCATTAAAAGCACTGATAATGGTATTACAAGGCTCTATTTGATTTTGCCCTATCTTGTACATTCACGCTCTACCTAGCTGCAAGATTTGCTGCACTCATTTGAATTAAATAGTTCTCGTTCTTAAATCAGAAGAAACATTTATATGAAAATCAAAGATTTCAAGGTTGTGGGACCTAAATCTTTCCTCAGCTCTCAGAGAAAGGTTTCTTAGAAATATGTAAAGCAGAGATGAAATAAAGTGCAGCTCTTGTTTAAGCCAACAACAGCTTGCCAGTACAATGTTCTACCCACTAGCATGACCTGCTAAGCTCGCTATCTTCATCTTTCTAAGGAACAGTCCTGGCTTGCTTGTGCAGATTGGGTTGGGAAGAAGAAATCTGTGGCTGTGATAAGATTAAACAACCCTGCCAAGCATAGGAGCGCAGAAGAATACATCCTAAGATCAGAAGTTAAAACAAAAAGTATTGGAAATACAATGCAACCATACAACAAAGTGTGATGAGGCTGGGGCAAAGAACAAGGGAACTAAAAATACAGACAAATTGAAGATGCCTTGAAAATTGGCAGGGAGAAAAGAAGAATTATGCCATATCCATTATCAAGAAAGAAGAGAGGCCATATATTATTATTCTTTGAAATTTATGGAGTTCAACCCAAGCCTGAAGAAACACTGTAAGCGAGAAATAGCCATGTCAGAGAAGGTAGATATAAATAATGAATGTGAGAATGAGTAAGATAAATGCTGCACCGCTAGCCCTGTCCTCATTCATATTATAAATGTTCTGTTTCTGAAATGTAACATGAAATGCGAGGAAATGTGAGGGAAAAGTTAATTAGGAAGAAGCAAAACATATGCAAAAGAAACGGGGAAATGCCAACATTCACAAAAACTTTGTTTCCTCTACTATCTATAGCATTTCATCTTAATCTAAGAAGTGTTTTGAGAAAAGAGAAATTAAGGAAATGTCACTGGCATTTCAAGCACGACACAACTAATTATAAGCATTTCTGAGGGAATAGAAGAAGGTGAGTCGAGGGAGTGACAGATAAAAGAACGTGTGCAGATATAAACAAAGGGAGCCATTTCAAAGCATGGAAAGTATATAGAAAGTCAAAAAGAGGGGAATGGGGGGAGTATAATTTAATCCTGAAAAAATTAAACAATTTTCGGCATGCACAAAATTTGTGTGGGCTGAAGTACGTGCAGGCTTAGAAAAAAGGAAGAAATGGGGTATTTTATCCTCCTGTCTATTATTCATTGAGTGTTACATATCTGAGTGTATGTAACTCACTCAATTCCTTGGATTTTTTTAGCTAATTTTCTCTTCCAAAGGCATCGCTGCTATTGCTAGGGAGATGGTAAATAGTCAATGGACCTATCATCATCATCATCATCATCATCATCATCATCATCATCAAGGATATTTATTTATTTATTTATTTATTTCTATACCACCCAATAGCCGGAGCTCTCTGGGCGGTTCACAAAAATTAAAACCATTCAAAGTATAAAACAACAGTATAAAACCATAATATAAAATACAATATAAAAGCTCAACCAGATAAAAACAGCAGCAATGCAAAATTACAAATTTAAAACACCAAGTTAAAATTTATTTATAGACTGTTAAAATGCTGGGAGAATAAAAAGGTCTTCACCTGGCGTCTAAAGGCATATAATGTAGGTGCCAAGCAAACTTCCTCAGGGAGCTCATTCCACAGCCGGGGTGCCTTGTAGATCATTCAGCTTTTCTAGCTGAAGGCTTCATAGATGGATGACTGAAGAAGTCACTTCTGTCAGTCTCAGATTGTAAGAGATGTGTTATTATTAGTGAAACTCTTTTAAATTATAGGCTCCAATAGCAGATCCTTCCTGAATGCTTGTTCTGTAACATTAGGAAGCTTCAAATATGTATCTGATAACTCTTCTTTAAAAAACAACAACCTCAGATTAAAGCTTAAGCTTCATTATGGTGAAACTTGCTCCCCCCCCTTTTGCCATCATACCACCAAATATCAGCAGCAAATCACCAATTTTCCCCATTGTGCTATCAAACACTAATGACCTTGTGCAAGCAGTGGTTGATGTTAATGCCACATCATTAACGCTGGTACTGGGCCACCACTGGGTACTTCCATCATGCACATGTTGGGCTTATTAGTTTGACTTTAAATTGAAACTCCCGCTCTGAGTATATGGGCACCCAGTTTGTGTATGGTGAGACAGATGGGCACCAGCCCTTTATGGTCTCAGGTGGAGGCCTTCTGCTCTGCTACCTGAGACCCTGTTAACTGGAGATGACAAGGACCTTCTACATCATGGGTGAGGAATGTATCCCTGTCCATATGCTGGTCAACAACAATTCCCATCAGCCTTAACCAGCATAGCCAACATCTGGAGGACCACAAGAGCCCCATACCTGTTCCACTACTGAGGTAAGGCTGTAAGAAACAGCATGGGAAATCTTTATCGGCTAAGACAGAACCATGAGCATTTATCCTTCCAACTCATTCACAATGCTTGTACCCAAACTGATACACAACAAATATTTACATTTTCTTCCATAGATTCAAGGCTGATTCGCACATTATTCTGCTGGAAATCTACCAAATCCTATACTTTGGAGGTATCCACTTGTGTGAAGCCACAGCCATTTTGTTCAGGCTGAGCAAAACCACTCATTTCAGAGAAGGTATTACATTTATTGGTTTTCATCACCACATGGGTGATGAAAACCACATGGGTGCTGCTCCAAACAAATCACTAACTCAGTGTAGTTTGGTACCCATGGTATTTGGGATCCTAATAGCAACTTTGAACAACAAAGTTTTGATTCTCTATCAGGTCATAGTCTACCCTAAGCCATTTTGCCCATGAATAATTTATTTGCTGGGGGCGTGGGGGAGGTCATCTTACTGAATTCCATTTGTAATTAGAAAAGTAGTTAAACTTGGGCTTGATCCAGCTAAAGTTACAACCATTAAAGTTCTACTGATTTCAAGGGAGAGTTAAGTATGTACTTCTGTTTAAATGTACTTGATTTAACTAAACTGTGTCTGTAATTTGTAACAGAAAGTCTAGTACAGAAGTGACATTCTTGGCTTTTTAAACTATGGTTTAATAAGGTGGGAATAAGCACTGGCCCATGCAGGCTTCCTTGCCATAATTTTGTTTCTTCTCTTCATGCACTAGCTTTGGTGGATCAATCCTGGTTAGCTTAAATTACACCTGCCAGCTACATCAAAAATGTCAGTTTACTAATCAGATCTTAAACCATGTCCAAACCTTGGTTTAAGATGGTTTAGCAAGGCGGGAATATTATTCATCTGAACTGGGTCATTTTGTTCTTCAGTAATGTTCTAATGTACTGGTACGTCAAATACATTAAAAGAAGAGGCTGTCAGGCACTATAGTAATAGAATCATAAACACTGTAAGACTTCAGTTTTATCTAACAATAGTACCAAATAAACATAAATATTTCGGTTTGTTACAGGTTATACATTGGAATAATATTCAATTTATCAGTATAGCAAACAAAGATGAATTGCCTGCATGTCAAACACATGGCAATATTAAAACCTGATGAAGCAGTTTCATGAAGGAAATGTGGGATCCTGATGTTTCATCAAATTTGAAATAAACCAATGTGACTGGCACTAAAATAGGTGCTTGCTAAGTCTGGAAAAAAATTCCTTTTGGGAAAACGTGCTCACTAAAGAAAATGTGCTCTCCCTTAACATAATAAACCAACAGAAATCTGAACCATTGCCCACAGCATGGGGATGGGGGTGGGAAGCCTTAAAACAGAGTATTTTGATTACTAGCATGCTGAATAGCTCATCTCCGGCAAATTTGTACAGTAATCTCCTGTCATAGCTTAGCAAACAAAACTAAAAAGGAGAAAATCCCTTGATTTACTCAGTTATTATTATAAATTTGTGCCTTCTGTAAAACTTGGTGTTTACCTAAAGAGATGTCTAAGACGTATTGGAGGACATCAGGCAATGGTGCACCATTTGTTCAGTGAAGCCAGATGGGCAGTGATTAAATTTTGTAGGGTTTTTTATTTTGTTATTTTTAAAATCATTTTTATTGTGAGTTTTAACAAAACAAAACAAAACGCAAGTGTAACTACATACTTTAAAGGCCTCAGTTTGAAATATTACAACAGTCTAAATGAAAAAGGGGGGAGGAAGTTAATTACATATAAATTTAAGTAAAGGCAGACCAAGGGGCTATCTTTATGTTCCAAAAGCCCACGGTGGGTGTGCGGTGATGCTGCGTCAGTTATATGATGCAGCAGCAATTTTGAAGCCACTATGGGGCTTCCCTATGAAGCTCCGCATTTAAAAAGTCAGGGACTTACCCTGACTTTTTAGGCTGGAGCGAGGTGAATAATATGGCTCTACTGCCATCTAACCTCGCTCCAGCGTCAATGCAGAGGCATTCCCAATCACTCTTTCAAATGTTGCTAATGATGTTACGTCCTCAATCCATTGCATGCATTATGGGTGATGAGCTTTTAACTTCCCAATGTTGTAGTATACGACTTTTAGCAGTCAAGAGGATGCAAAAAATCCATTTGTGCTGACAATGTGTTTCATTCCAAAAGTAGGTAAATAATTTAAGATAATATGTACATCAGACAATATTAAAGAGCTTTCCAATACCAGGTTTATGTGTCTAATGATTTCCTCCCAAAAGAAGGCAACTATTAGGCATTTCTAGAACATATGAACAAAAGAAGCATTAACTGCATGACACCCCCAACAATTAGCTGAGTTAGACAACCCCTTGTTAAAGAGATGGCATCCCATAGACCCAAAACAAAAGTTTCAGCTGAATAAGACATAACCAAAGGTCCATAGGCATATCAGATACAGACACCAAAACAGTAGTCCATTGATTAGATAAAAAGGACATTCCAATTCCCTGTTTGATTCCTGCTGAAGACCCTGTGTATCATATTTATTCACTGATAATAAGTATTTATAAACAAGAATCATTGGTCAATATACCTAGTCAGCTTCAATACGTGTTTCCAATAGCAAAGGAGATTCCAAGGTTGTAAAAGCTGTGGGGTCAAATCTAGGTTCTAACAAATGTTGCAATTGCAAGTACTGTCATTCAGCTGTAGCAGGCAATTCAAATTTATCTCGCAAAGCTGAGCAAAACAACAAAACAACAACAACACCCCATCATCTACACCCAATAATTTATCCAGAGTAAAAATCATTCTGCCCGTTCAGGTCTGCCACAAAAACATTTTTAAATCTGGACTTTCCAATATAGTCAATTCATCATGAGAAAATGGGTCAAACTGTAATTGGTGTGATATTATACGCCACACATCTCTAACTGCCAAAATTGTGGGAAGAGCTCTGCCCTCCTTAATATGCTGAGAACCTAAAGCCATCCATTTGGAAAAAGGCTATAGACAAGAAGATTCCAAAACTCACCAAGGTGGGAAATCAAATCTGTGGAAAATACCAAAATTTGGTAAAGGCCAGCAAGTAAGCCCGTTAGTATACAGCAAGATCCAGAAAGCTGAACCCACCTTCTTTAATTGGAAGTTGCATCCTTTTCAGGGATATTCTTGGTGGAGAGGACCCCTCCCCCTCAAAAAATTGCAAAACAATACATTTTTGGAAATATTTGCCTGGTATAATCAAGGGGATTCTACATATCACAAACAATTTGGGGTATAGTATTCATCTTGAGTTTATTAACCTTAGGCCATAGACTTCACATTAAAGATGCCCATCTCTCTATATGTCATGAAATATCATTAATCACCTTATTTATATTTAACAATCATTTGGGATATGTCTCTGTAGGTTCTTTAAAAGCCTTTCACTCACTTGGCTCTTCATAGCTATAACCCTCTCAAGTGTGTTTGAGAATGATAAACAAATGGTCAAGAAACACCAAATTTCTCTGAATGAGTTCAAATCTCCAGGGCCTGATGAATTGCATCCTAGAGTAATAAAGGAGCTAGCAGAAGAACTTTGAGAACCACTGTCTATTATCTTTGCAAAATCATGGAAGGTGGGTGAAGTGCTGGATGACTGGAGGAGGGCTAACGTTGTCCCTCTCTTCAAAAAGGGCAAAAAGGAGGAACCTGGGAACTACAGATCAGTCAGTCTGACATCCATCCTGGGAAAATTCTGGAGCAGATTATAAAGGAGTCAATCTGTAAACACCTTGAAAACAATGCAGTGATTACTAGAAGCCAACATGGATTTGTCAGGAACTAATCCTGTCAGACTAATTTGATCTCATTTTTTGATAGGATAACCTCCCTTGTGGACTGTGGGAATGCTGTGGACGTCATATATCTTGACTTTGACAAAGTACCACATGACATTCTGATTAACAAACTAGCTAAAAGTGGGCTAGATGGAACAACTATTAGGTGGATTCACAGTTGGCTACAGAATCGGACTCAAAGAATGCTTAGCAATAGTACCTTCTCAAACTGGGGGGAGGTAATGAGTGGGGTACTGCAGGGCTCAGTCCTCGGCTCAGTGCTCTTCAATATTTTTATTAATGATTTGGACAAGGAGGTGCAGGGAATGCTTATCAAATTTGCAGGTGACACAAAATTGGGTGGGATAGCTAATACTCTGGAAGACAGAAGCAAACTTCAAAGTGATCTTGATAGGCTGGAGCACTGGGCTGAAAACAACAGAATGAAATTTAATCGGGATAAATGGCAAGTTCTACACCTAGGAAAAAGAAACCAAATGCACAGTTACAAAATGGGGGATACATGGCTCAGCAATACTACAAGTGATAAGGATCTTGGAATTGTTGTAACTCAGAAGCTGAATATAAGCCAACAGTGTGATGTGGCTGCAAAAAAAGCAAATGCTATTTTGGGCTTCGATAATAGAAGTATAGCTTCCAAATCGCAAGAGGTACTGGCTCCCCTCTATTCCGCTATGGTTAGGCCTCATCTTGAGTATTGTGTCTAGTTCTGGATGCAGACAAGTTGGAGCGTGTTCAAAGGAGGGCAAGGAGGATGATCAGGGGTCTGGAAATAAAGCCCTATGAGAAGAGACTGAAAGAACTGGCCATGTTTAGCCTGGAGAAGATTGAGGGGAGACATGATAGCACTCCTCAAATACTTGAAAGGTTGACACACAGAGGAGGGCCAGGATCTCTTCTCGATCATCCCAGAGTGCAGGACACAGAACAATGGGCTCAAGTTACAGGAATCCAGATTCTGGCTAGCCATGACTGTTAGGGCAGTATGAGAATGGAACCAATTACCTAGGGAAGTTGTGAGCTCTCCCACTCTAGAGGCATCCAAGAGGCAGTTGGACAGCCATCTGTCAGGTATGCTTTGTGGTGGATTCCTGCACTGAACAGGAGGTTGGACTCGATGGCCTTATAGGCCCCTTTCAACTCTATTATTCTATGATTCTATGTGTTCAGCTATACTGATTTGACACATGCTGCCAACTTTAGCCTAAGGCTATATGTTTTCCAGCCAACTCATGTTGTATCCTTATACCATCTTGAAATTAATCTAGGATGGGTTGCCAAACCAATGGGGGGGGGTGTTCTGCAGTGCAGATTATGCCATTGGCCATGGGCATAATCCCGTGACTGTCATTGCCCCACTCCCACTTACTTTTCCTTTCTCCATTCTGAGAGAGACACGGTCTTCTGCTCCTTTCTCTGCACAAACTAAGAACTTGGTGAAGGAGGAGAATGACGGATGGTCCTCCCAGTAGCAGGACTCAGCCAGCACTAATGCTGAATAGAGTGGCTGCTCCTTCCAACTCCAGCCACCTGCATCCCCAGAGAGTATTCCTCCAGACGAGCATTCCTCACCCCCTGGAGGAAGCCAAGGAGTCTTTGCAGGCCACATTAGGCCTATAGACCACAGGTTGCACATCCCACTTCAAGGATTTATTCAAAAAATATTATTGAAGTAACACAAATTAACAATCCAGAAGGTTCATTATAGCCTGAAGACATCTGGTGCATGGTGGGAAGAATACGAGTGCAATGTGGCGAGTCAGAAGTGGAACCACACAAGATTCTGGGAAGTGTGTGTGTGTGTGTGTGTGTGAGCGCACATGCACACATATGAGTGAGAGAGAGAGAAAAAAAAGAGAGATTGAGATTAAAGGACCAGGGTGGAGTCAAATATATTTGTTGGCCAGCTGGAATGTTTAGTAGATTATCAGAGCTTGATTATGGTTACTTGCCAAAACCTGGTTTTAAAATGCATAGATGAGTAAAGTCATGACGAGTTGGCAACCTACATGTAAAGGTGTAAAATCTGAATTAAATCTCAGTGGTTGCTTCTTTTACTTCTTTTTGAGAAAGCTCAATGCTGAATTTGTGATTCAGTACTTATTCAGTCCAAAATCACTGTCACTGTTTTCAAACATTTTTGAGTCCATGGCCTTTTCACAACTTGATAAATGCTAATAAGAAATCCATGCAGTGGTATCAAAACCAAGTGGGGCTGGTAGAGTTTGAAAATGTGAATATGGTTTCTTCTGCTGTTTTTGTTGCTTAAACTAGAGCTGTGCACAAGTGGCCTCTCAAAATTCTCCACCCAAAATTCTCCTCCCATGGGAAGGAGAAATGCTCCAAGAATTTCTCACAGGGAATCGCCATTAGCAAGGGCTGTAGAACAGCTTCTTCTTTTCCCCCTAAGGGTTTTCTTTTGTTTGTTTTCTTTTTTGCACTGCCAAGTGGCAACAGTATCAACTGTGTTGATAGCCTTTCTCCCTTTTTGCCTCCTCCACAATGCCCTATATACGTGACACCACTCCAAGGCACTGAGGGGAAGGAATGCAGCCATCACAAAAAAAAACCACATCCTTTTATTTCTAGGAGGTAAGAAAAAAAAGGACTCAGGAATTTCCTGAAAGTTTTCCTTCCCCATGAAAGGGGCTTCCATTTTTCTGCCTCATTGTCAGGGCATTTTATAATTCATTTTGAATGTGTGTTGGTGGTGTTTATGACCTTAACTAATCACTGTGAGGTGGCTGAGGGTACAGCCTGTTTTTTTGTTTTCTATTACACATTCCACCATTGCTCTACAGCCTGCCAGGTTGCCTGCACTTCCAGGTCTGAAAAGGCCCATTGGGACGAATAAATTCATGATGTCTTTCCCTGGGGAGGAAGTGCAGGAAGCCAAGGAGGCTACAGGCTGTCAGAGGCTGTGCAATAAGAGACAGGACACTCCTCAAACGTCTCATGAGTAAGGTAAGCACGAGAACCCTGAACCAAACCCATGAGAATTTATCTAAAATTTCTTCTCCTTTGAATGCCTTTTCAAAAGCAATTTCTTCTCTATCAAATTGAATGAGAATGGTCAAAATTTTCAGCACACAAGAATTAAAAGGGGGGGCAACTAAATCCGGAAAGGCACTCATTTGAGTGGTTCAAAAGGCTCCAAATAATTGAATAACTATTGGGTTGAACACTGATGAGCCGGTCATAAATGCTAAAATAGCTTAGACATCATACCACAATACGGGAGGAAACGTACTAAGGTCATTAAAACAAAATAGGTGCAGGGACATTTCCAAGGTCTGAGAATACAGGTGAAAAGCTTCATCAGATTTGAAATTGGAAGTGTTATTTCCAAATTGAAGATGCTTAAATCAGGGAATGGTGCTTTCTCATCTGACCCTGGCTGGAAGCACAGTATTTCCTTCTGTATCAGCTCTTTCTAATCGTATTCACCAGAATATTTCCAAGATCATTCCATTTCGTTTATTATTATTTCATAGGCTTTCCTTCTTAGACCAGACCGTTTCCTTCTCCCTGCTGATATAATTCTCTACCTGATACATGACACCAGATGCCACTGAAGCAACTTCAGTCATCTTTTTCATGTGAACACCTCAGTGTCATATTTACTGTCAAAATGCAGCCTCAGTATATTTGTAGCAAACTAAGTGTGCCAGTCTCTCAGCATTTCTGGTGGACCACACCTACCAGAGGTAAGTAGCACTGGGGTTTTTAAACACACGTGTGTGTGTGTGTGTGTTTTCCTAAATCTTCTTGCCTTCAACATTCAAGGTAGGATTTTCAGCACATCTCAAAGAAATACAGATCTTTCCCCACCGCCAGCAATTTCCTCTTTGCCCTTCTTTTGCTTTTCTCATCTTAGTAGGTCAGACCATTACTTTATAAATAGAAGAATCCAGGTGCTTTTCATATCAAAGTAATTAAGCAATTTAATGAAAATGCATTAAGCTGTGTCCATCCCTCTGTGTGAATGTTTTGAGCTGAAGTCTCTGAGTGTTTGAGAGCATGCTGCTTTCATGAATCTCTGCTGTCACCAACAGGTTGCCTTGCCACATGAACGGAAATGTTTCCTTCTGGGATGGTTTTCCTTGGAGAAGGCAAAACGGACAGGCTAGACTCATCCAGCATTGCAGTAATTGCAGTTGCGTTAACAAGCACCCTGGCTGTAATGTGAGGGAGGAGAGAAACACATAAAAACAAACTCCTTGCCTCCTCTTCCTTCCCTCATACTGGTCAACAGTCTTGTACAGGTGGCCAAATGCAAAAGAAAAGGAAAGGGGGGAGTCATGCACATTTAATAGACGTGTTCAAGAGAGAATCTCAGCTGGTGCAGTGGAGGAAGGGGTCACAGGGATGCAGTGCTGGCACTTTTTGAAAGCAGGTAGACAGCTGGTTGGCCACTGTGTGAACTGCTTTACCTCAAGTTGCGTCGGACCAATCTGGTACTACCTCTTATTCAGGACAGATTTGGGGCTTCGGCCCAAGACAGTGTACAACTCTGCTTCTTATGTATTTGTTGTTTCCTGTTGCTATGCAAAGTATTTTCAGGTGGCTTGGCTTTGAAAAGGCAATTAAGATCCATTAGCTTTACAAAAGACCTGTTCCTCCTGGAGATGAAAACTGCTAGAACTGGTTTGTTGATATGGATGAACACAAATGCCTGCCTTTTTAGACTCTCCTTGAGGGTGTGGCTAAGTGGACTGTCACTGGAGGTCCCTGTGCTTGACGATTTGCCACTGCACCATTGCTGCTGGGGTGGGCAACTTGTGGTGCCCCAGTCGTTTTGTTCTACAACTCCCATCATCTTGCACCACTGGCTAACCTGACTGGTGCTAATGGGAGTTGTGGGCCAAAACATCTGGATTGCCACAAATTGCCTACCCCTGTTATAAGTAATATATCCAATCCAGAACCCTGTTCTGAATCCAAAGCCTGAGAAAAGGCAGGATAATGGAGAAGTCTGTCATGGGGCTTTCCACTTATTTTACTCTCTCTCTCTCTCTCTCTCTCTGTATTGGTTCACATGGACAAGATAAAACTATATGGAAGTAATTTCCATATGAGGAATTGCATGAATCCCACACATAACACTCGTTTGTCAAATGTGACATGAAGACACATACACATTTTTCATCATATATCCTTCAGGCAAGAAGCTCAGCCAACACACATTATGACTCTTCTGACTAAGAAATCTATCTTGTGGTGAGAAAGCCTCAGTTTGTCTTGGCCAAGACAAAGGACTTCTACATGCCATTTTCTGTGTGGGGTGATTGTATCACAGAGGTATTTTAGAGTGGGGCTTGAAGTGGACTGAAGAACAAAATGGACTCCCAGATGGCCCCAATTTCCGCTTTCACAACCTACACGTAATCATATATAGAATCATAGAATAGTAGAGTTGGAAGGGGCCTATAAGGCCATCAAATCCAACCCTGTTCTCATATATATATATATATATATATATATATATATATATACACACACACACACACACACACACACACACACACACACACACACATATATATATGGGAATTCACCCAGTAAAATTATACTCAAGGCATCACAGAAAAGAAAAAAGGTTAAAAAAAAGTCCCCTCAATCATTTTGGAAGGAAATTTGTAACTTAAAAACTATGCTGCAGGTTGATTATAGGCTTCTTATGAGAAGCGGAAGATTAAATGCACTGTTCTACTGCTATTCATTGCCCTAACTCAAATAGGTGTAATGGAACACAAGTAGCCTTTCCCCCCAGAGAAAAGCCGCTTCAGGAGGGAGCAATTTAGAGCAAAGTATCAGTGGGTGAGACAGTGTGCTTTACCCTTTCCCTGCTTGCTGCTTCTCTGCTGTCAAATGTGGCATAACAGGGCACTTGGAACCTTGCAGGGGGGCGGCACATGAGTAGCCGATTAGGAGTAGAGAAACAGCAGGTGGAGAAAAGGTTAAGTACACCCTTGATATACAAGGCCTTTGATGATATAAAGGGCTGGGATTTCTTAATCAGAGATCAAGGGGTGGGGGAAGCTTGATCTTCCACAAGCCGGGGATGCCCACTTACTCTCTGACTGATCACCATACCTGCAGTTAGATGAAGGCCAGGAAAAAAGAAGAAAAATGATTAAAAGGAGGGGGTTTCAATAAGAAAAGCTTGTTAATAAGCCACTTGTGAGCGGTTCTGAACATCCTCCCATTTTTAATTTCAAGTCAAAAATAGTGCTCCCCAAATGTTCTCCCCAAAACCTCTTCACTGTGGGAATGCTCACACTTTTCAAGCCTGTTGCTGCTGTAGTTGTGCCAGTGTGACTCTACTTAAATGCCACTTCTCCTTTCTCATTGCTATCTCTTCTTAAGGACAGACTTTGGCTTTCTCCTGTGAAGAATGGGGGATTATTCTAAAAACATCCAAATGGTGACAGAATTCTCACCCATCTGTACCAGCAAAATTCAATAGATACATGGAAAGAACCATGTTGTATGGTACCTGCCTATCAGTCGAGGAGCCTGCCAGAAAAAAAAGAGGTGGCAACCCTAATGCAGTGCCATAAACATGGGCAGGATCTACACTACTGCTTTATAATGGTTTATATTTGGTTTTGGCAACTGTTCAGGCCCAGGATACACTCCATATACCATTTTCAAAATGTTTTCAAAGTGTTATATCCTGCTTGGTGTATCTCTGGGTAAACAGAGATTCAAGCCCAGATTTCAGAGCTAAGTGTTTAAGAGCTAAGCCCTTTGCTTGGATGGAGACATCTGTTGGTTTTTGTTTCCTCTCCGGCTTTCTTGTTTGTTGCTTGTTTTAGTTTTGCAGTTCTTTCCATTCTGAATATGAAATAATTTGTGAATTTTGGTAAACGTCTTACTAAAATTGAACTGAAATTAAATTCTTATCCACCCCTGTTTTTTCCCCTTCTTTCTCATTTAGGCTTATGGGAAAGTTATAGCCAACCAGGAATTAACCAATGAATGTATGACATCACAGTGCACATAGCCAGTCAGGTTTGGTTGTATGCAGACATCCCAGGGAGCAAACTAAAGCCACTTCAGGAAACTTTACTCTTCCTCTTTTCTTCCCCTTTGACCAAATCACCAGCAAAATTCTAAAGCAGGGGTTGCTTTTTGGTGGTGCTGGACATGTCTGCAAAAAGCACAGCCCTTTATCTTAGGCAGATTGGTGTTGTCTTCTCTCTCTCTCTCTCTCTCTCTCTCTCTCCCTCTCCCTCCCTCTCTCTTCTGGCAACCAACCCCAAAGCTCCCCAACACTAGGCAAGGGGAAAGGGCTGTTTGCATCTGGCTCAGGGGAAATGGGAGGAAAGGAACCCTTCACAGTCTGCCCCAGATTCCCAAGATATATTCCTTTATACCACATTATAGTGGGGGCTGCAAGTGCTTTGGCATATGACTGGCAGGATTTTCTCCTTTCAAATAATATTTTTTTTGTGTGTGTGTGTTTTAATTTACATTATACGGCTTTGTGAGAATGAGCAAAACCCACAACCACTCCCACAGCTAATAGGAAAAAGAAGATCTCAGCTGGTCTGTATCACAGAGACCTGGCTGGATGAAGCTGAGGGGTGGGTGTGTTAAACTCTCTCAGCTTTGCCCACCAGGGTTCTCTGTCCAGCAGAAGGCAAGACCTGGGGGGTGGGGCAGGGAGGTGGAGTGGCAGTGATCTATCAGGATTTTATCCCCCTGACCAGGTACCATGTCCCACAGTCTGTGGGGTTTGAATGTGTGTATCTGAAGGTGGGTGCCTGGGACAGAATAGAGATTCTGTTGGTGTACCATCCACCCCACTGCTCAACAGTCTCCCATCCTGAGGTAGCCAGGGTAGTCCCTGGGTTGAGGTTGGAGTCCCCACCACCACCGGCTTGTTGTGCTGGAGTATTTCAACACCCATGCTGAGGCTGCCCTGTTGGGAGTGGCTCAGGACTTCATGTCTGCCATGACAACCATGAGTCTGTCCCAAATGGTATCTGGCCCCACCCATGCTGCTGGGCACACTCTGGACCTTGTTTTCTGTGTTGGACAGGGCAATAGTGATCTGAGAGTGGAGGAACTTTCCATAGTTCTGTTGTTATGAACAGATCACTACCTGGTGGGTTTTAGACTGCTGGCACTCAGAACCACTGCAGGAGTGGAGAACCGATTAAGATGGTCCAGCCTAGGAGGCTGATGGATCCGAATGGTTTCCTGACGGCTCTTGGGGATTTCCCCGGTGCCACAGCAGGTGATTCTGTCAAAGCTCTGGTTGATCTCTGGAATGGAGAAATGACCAGGGCAGTGAAACAAGTGAGTTGGCAGCATTTGCAGAAAACTCAGAGTGAATCTGGTTGAGCATGGGCTAGAGCATATTTGAAAGCCTATTCCATGGTAATACAGGCAGCAAAAATCCTATTTTTCTGCCATTATTGCATCTGCAAAGAGCAGTCCAACAGAACTGTTTTGGGTGGTCAGGGCCCTTTTACACATTGCCCCCAAGAGGAGAATTCAGACCTGCCCACCACTTTTATGAGCCAGAAAGGGCAAGGATCTAGCATACATGGGGTATCTCTCCAAGAATCCTGTCCACATCCTCAGGCTGTACAAACTGAAAAGTTTTCAATAACACTGGATAAGCAGGTGCCAAAGTTACATCCACTGGGCCTGTATCAGCTACAGCATCCAAGCCAGAGCGAATCCGAGCAATTTTATCTGCAAAGTGGTGGGTAGGCAAAGGGTTAATGAGGGGGGATCCTCTGCCCCTCTTTGGAGCTGGAGTGGGGATCGAAGTTGGAGAACATAACAGAATCTGGATTGTGTTCTCTATCATCTCACTCTCTGAATTCAAAAAGTGATAGTGTGGATAAGTCCTTAATTACCGCCAATGAGACCCACCATTTTCTTTGCTTGCTTCATTACTGCCTGGTTTTTATGTTCCAGGCTTGCAGACTTCAACATCCTTGGCAAACCATTTATAGGAAAAGAAAGACAAAGGCACTTGCTCACTTATCAGGTGGGTTTTCCCTGGCGTCTCCTACAGTAATGTTAACTGGGCTGTTTTTCAGGATAAATATCTCAGGAGTTATTTGTACACAATGCTGGAGTGTTTACCTTTTGATTACAGATCTTTACACACTGTCCATTATTGAATGCCAGAATAAAAGGCAGCCTCGGGCCAGTATGCAGTGTTTCTCCACAAAGAAAATACGCTAGAACTGATGACAGGTGCTAAAACTAGATATGTTAGGCTGGAATAGGGTGGGGTGGGGAGGGGGGAAGCCTGACTGCAGAGAAACCCATTTCTAGCTATCTGCGGAGCGGGGTCTGCTTTTTACCTTCCAAAATAAAATCATGTGAACATCACTGAATGCAAAGATTGGCTGCACAAAAATGTGCCAAATGCTCATTTTTGTATCTTTCTGTCAGAAGACAAGGAATGTCTAATAACATACCCAGCATACAGTCCAGCTGGGGGACAAATGCTTTTGCTCTGCAGATTGAAAGCGAGTGTTCATAAGTCTCATCCAATGATGCCACCTAATGCCAATGAAATCACTTCCTCTTCTAGGCCTTAGATAACATTCACGGTAATGATGTAATTCCACAAGATGACATGTTGTGAACTCAGATACAACTTCTATGGGGAATTATATATGCCACATTTAGCAAAGGGTTCTGTATATATTACCATTATATTCTGAATATTCTTTCACCTGCCAAGAACAGGATGGCACTGGACAGGAAAGCACAAGAAAAAAGACTTTAGAGGATCCAGATATCCAGTGGATGCGAAGGCCTGTTTCATATGTAGCATTGTGTTGGTGGCCTTATTGTATGGTACATATATCAAAGAGGAGAACACTGAAACTGCATGTACTGAATCCTTGGAAGAATGGGATCATTGTTAACAAGATCTTGTTTCATGCCATTTCCAACAACGAATGATTCATTCTTCAGGCCAATGCACACAAACACATACTCAATGCCTGACCCAGTTTCATAAGTACATATACATCACTTGATTTCTCTACAATTGATTACTGTGCACTTGGGCACTTTTCGCATGTTATTCATTAATTAATTTATTTAGTGTGTTAGTTCTATACTGCTAAATATAATAAAACCTAAGTGGTTCACATATAAATATTAAAATCACATTTAAAATGCAATATTAAAAACTATTCCAATTAAAATAATAGTACGGAGCAATACAAGGAGTAGGAAGATGGAGCAGCATGATTAATTTAATTATAGCCCAGAGAAAGTCTGGGTGAACAAGTATGTTTTTAGGAGGCGTGTGAACAATGCCACATTTTCTGCCTCCCAAACTGCATGGTGAAGGGGTTTCCAAAGGATTGGTGCCACTACTGAGAAGGCCCCCCATTGAGGTATTATTTGCCAATATTCTGTTAATTTCAGAATGACAAGAAAGGGCTCCTCTGACAATCTTAAAGGTTGGCTGGGTATATATATGAGAAGACAGTCTGCTAGAAATCCTGGTCCCAACTTGTTCCGGGCTTTGTGTGACGATAACATAACCTTGACCATGGCTCAGTAACTAATAGGCAGCTGGTGCAATTTTTTGTTTGTTTTTAAAGAAAGACATTATGGGAGCATGGCTGGGTGTTTTAGTGAGCACCCTAGCTGCTGCATTCTGCCCTAGCTGCAGCTTCTGAACCAGGCACAAAGGTAGCTCCACACTGAGTGTATTATAGTAGTCTAATCATGAGGTTACCATCATATGGATCACCGCAGCTAGGTTATCTCTATCCAGGAATGGGCATATTTAGGATATCAACTGAAGTTAGTAATGGGTGCTTTGGGCCACCATGGTCATCTAGACCTCCAGTGATAGAGAAGGATCCAGGAGGACTTCAAAACTACGTTCCTACTCCTTCAGAGGGAGTGCTACCCCTTCTAGGACAGACAGACAGACAGACAGACCAAGTCCTTGACTTGGGGACTGCCAACACATAGAGTCTCTGTTTGGATTCAGCTTCAGTTTATGATTCCATTGTGTGGCGAGGGCCTTGACAGGATCCCCAGGTCTTTATTTTTTTAAAAAAAATCCACCAGAGCATCCAGGAAGCCCTTGGATCCCAGAAGTCCAGTAAAGGCTGGTGGCTTCGATTTTGTTGGGGCTGAGAATTCATTCAGGTTATAGTCAGAACCAGATTGAACTCTAAAGGAGCTCTCCAAGATGCTGAACCCATTTGGCGATGGAGGTCAGCACCTTGGATAGCTCCTTTGGAGTTCTGGTTGGTTCTGACTGAAACCTGGAAAGGATTCACTACCCCACTGAAATCAGAGCCCCACTGAAATCAGAACCATCAGTCTCATTGTGTCCTCCTCTGGCTGCCTCATTCCCCCACATTTTTTAATTTGTATTATATGCATCACTGCAGCTGCGAAGATACAGATAATTTTTTAAAAAAAGATGGGAGGCATGGCCCCATTCCTCTCCTCCCCCCCCTTTTTTAAAATAAACTTTAGAGTGGCAAAATTCGCACTTGTGGTCCTTTCCGTGTCGAAGCTGGGTGCCTCGACGCTGCATTCAATGCAGGGCCAAGTGTTTTGTTCTGACCCAGGGAGAAAGAATGAAAGACTTCTGCACACAGCAACCCTGCGGTGCGCAAAATGGAGGAGGAGAGGGGAGTGGTGCTCCCTTCTTGCCCTCCTTCTGTCTCCACTACTGTGGCAGCAGGACACCAAGGGCAGGAAGATTTAGAACCCTTTACTCCTACCCCCAAACGGATTCCTCCAACCTCCCTGGAGAACTTGTCTACACATATAGAAACTGTGCAAATGTAGTTTCCTACATGCTGAGCGTATGAACCAACACCATTGAAATGCATAATGTTAGAGTTAATGTGAAGTGAAATTCATGTATTTATTTATTTATTTATCATATTTATACCTGCTCCTCAGCCAAAAAAGGTTCACGGAGTGGCTTACAATCAGTTAGACAGTCCCTGCCCTCAGGTTTACAGTCTAATAAAGACATGACACACAAGGAAAAGGAGTTCAGGAGGGAAGAAGGAAAAGAGAGAGAGAGAGAAAGAAATTAAGTAGACCAGCAACAAGGCTGATGTGATTGTCTTGCTCCTGAAGGAGAGGAGTCCAATTGGAGCAGGCCCTAATGTTTCCTCCACCTGCTCCTGTCCCCTTGCTCTTTCTTCTTCCCCACAGGGCCAAGATGACAGTTTGTCCTGTGCGGGCGGGAGGGAGGGTGGGTGGAGTCCAACTGGAGCAGGCCCCGCTGTTTCCTCTGCCTGAAAGCTTGATCTGTGATGCTGGATGTGTGATTGCCCATTCACATGTGCAAGCCATGACTTGCTGTGTCAGCCATCTAGCGATTAACTTGCATGTCTGGACAAGACCTTGATGACTTGCAATTCAAAATGTGGGAGCTGACCCCACTGAAAAACACTGTTTGATTTGATATGAAAAGTAGTATTTGCAAATCATCTCTTGGATTCATTAAGTGAGGACTATCCATGTGCAAATAATATAGATGTGCAAAGAGCTGGAATGGATCCCAAAGATCTCTTAGCCAAAACTGCTGCCTAGTGGAATGCTAGCAAATTCTATGTGAATTCAGTCTGCATTAATACCATATTCCTTTGAGCATCCTCAAGAAAGAATAATTGTCTGTTGTAAAACTATAGAATATCTCATTGTTATGCTACTATATTTTGCCTAACAGATATTTTAGTGAAACTTTTTTTTAAAAAAGTCACTTCCTTTTCCCTAACAACTGCCTGCTAGCTGGGACTGGTTGAAAATATTTAATATGAAACCATAAAAATGAAACAGTATTAAATGTTACAGAAATATATGACATCATGCAATGGACAAAATTAAAATAGAATTTTTCTGCCATGAAAATAGGCATGATTGTGATTAGATTTAACTGTAGGAGAGCATGCAGTAGCAGGGTTTTTTTTAATCATGCAGTATTGCATTTGCCTTAATTCTTATTAATAAGATACAAAACTCATTAACACTATTAAAAATCTAATTATGTCAGTAATTTTCATCATGTCATATATGAGCAGTTAAGTAGTGATATTTGTTTTCTGTAATAGGATTCTAAAGTCTAATTAAAAGTCTTTCTTTTGTGGTTAAGTGGGATGAGCCTTGATGGAGACCAGGACATTTTTTAATAGCAACAGACAGCTTATTTCCACATATATTACATTTCCTTGTCAACTCTTTCTTCTGCAATGTCAAAGATATATAGCGGAGCATGGGAAGAGGGTGAACTTTGGAACAGCCCAAACATTTTGTCCTATCTCAGGTTAGGGAAAGTCCATAAAAATGGCTTAAAACAGCCTTCCCCAACCTGATGACCTCTGGATGTGTAGCAGTGCAAATGCCATCATTACTAGGGCTGTGTATCGCCTTGGCCCAAATCCCCAAATCCAAGCTGAGACAGGCCAATTCACATACCTCAGTCTGAATCCGAGGTGGTACCAGGTTGGCCCAAGGTGCCCCAAGGCCAAAGCAGATTGGTACCAAAGCCTCAGGGCACCTTGGGCCAATTTGGGCTGGTGCTGGGCCACTCCCCACCATCCACCTGCTTGCTTGGGATAGCCATCGCAAGGCCAGCCATGAGTCCAGGTGAGTCCATTGGACACACTGAACTCACTGCATTCTCCCTCCCAACCCTCCCCAGTCACCTCCTGCCACTGGGACTTACCCTCACATGCGTCCTCTTCTGTGAAAGCTGAGCTATGATTTAAAGGTTTGCAGGGGCTCTCTTTTTTAATAGCTCTATGGCCACAAACAATGGTGTCTGTAAAGGGGTATTTCCCTTAGTTTACAGCCATACAGCTATTAAAAAAAGAGAGCCCCTGTGATATTTCTTTTAAATTGCATCTCAGCTCTCAGGGAAGAGGATGCACATGAAGGTAAGTTCCAGCAGTGGCTCTGGGTTTGTGGGGAGGGAGGGAGTCAGGAGTCCCATGGACTCCCATTTGGCCTTCCCCCTGGCTTTCTTGGGTTGCCTGCCAGGCAGCCAGCACCCAGGAATCCACAAAGGTCAAACCACCTTGGGGTGGGGGTGGGGAGAAGCAAATCTCGCTTCAGTGCCAGGTGAAGCAAACAAGCCATGAGGTGGCTCAAGTCAAATCAGGGCCATTTCAAGTTGAATCGGTACCTCTGAGGTGAATTGGGGGAGGGGGCTCAGCACAGCCATAATTATAGCCAAGGGTTGCTCCAAACAAATATCAATCTTTCCTTTTCCTGGCCCCAGAAATGATCACAACATAAATGTTCATGCCTGGCCTGTCAAACAGCAGCCACTACTGCTGAAAGCTTCTCTCTCTCTCTCCCCTGCCCCTCATCTCAGAAGTCATCTCAATTACCAGAGGCGTGATCTCTACCTGCCTTATCTCAGTTTGCCCTAGTGTTCAATGCTAGTCTGCAGAAAAAGCCAGGAAACCTCTCCACAAAATGTCAATCTCACGTAATGGCTTTGTCCTTAGTTCACATGTGTAGATCAATAGTACCTGAAAATGTAGTTGCCAGTCATTAGAAGCCATATGTTTCTAAAACTTCACAGGTAAGGTGTTACTGCTGCAGAGAATCCTTGGGCTTGATTAGAAGTTCCTCACTCTTCAGGACATGCATTGATGTTGTGATGGCAGCAGTCTATCACTGAGAAGAAGCAACTTGTCTACACCTGTCAGCAGACAATTCAGATTTTTAGTGATTTGGATGGATGGATGGATGGATAGATAGATATTGATTCAACCAGGCTCCAAGGAGTATTGAACACATGTATTAGACCAGGGCTGGAGAATCTGTTAGCCCATGGTTGTTGGGCCACAATTGCCATAATCCACAGTCATTAGTGGCTGGCCTGAGCTGTTACGACCCAGGAGTCCAGCAATGAAATAGACTCTGATGTTGATGATTCAGTGATGCCAACAGAGGAAACTCCAGGTTCAAGCACCACTGTAGAACCTCCAGTGACCCCTGACCCTAGCTCCAGCACTGGACAAGCACCCTTGTCTACAAGAGTCCCACAGCCTAGGGAGACAATGTGCCAACACCAATAATATGTCAGGCATGAGCTCTTGGAGAGACAGAGGAGTACTAGGCTACAAGCCGGAGGCCTGTCTCTATAAGACTTGCAGTCTGAGGGAAAGGGTGGAGTCTAGGACCATAACATAAAAGACTTCAGTTTGACCTCAGACTTTGTCTGAGCAAGTTGCTTACTAGGAGCTCTTTTGGGTGCTGTGATGGCCTGCCTTGACCTTGCTAATAGCTGCCAGGTTTTGAGCCTTGTGAGCTTTTCTTGGTCCAAAACAGGACATGAACTTGAGGAGAGTTGCAGTCAACAACATATGGAGGACCACAAATTTCCTACCCTGAACTAGACCAAAGCATATTATATAGGGTGACCATATGGAAAGGAGGTGAGGGCTCCTGTTTCTTTAATAGTTGTATAGAAATGGGAATTTCAGCAGGTGTCATTTGTATGCATGCAAGCACCTGGTGGAAGTCTGTCTTCATGACAACAGTTAATGCTGCAGGGACTATGCTAGAGTGACCAGATACAAAAGAGGGCAGGGCTTGGCTGCTGCAGCTTTAACTGTTGTGATGAAGAGGGAATTTTACCAGGTGCTGCATGCATACAACTGACAACTGCTGAAATTAACTTTTCTATACAACTGTTAACGATACATGAGCTCTGTCCTCTTTTTCATATGGTCACCCTAATATTGTAGGTCCCTGTATATGAGGCCCACTTTAATGAAAGCAAGTGGAACTGCATTTTCAACCAAGCCTTATTCTTAAAGAAAACAACCAGAATTCAGGACTCAATCTGAGCCCAGTCTTCATCTCAAGCTGCCAATTTAGCAGCAAATGAATCATTATTACATCAGATAAAGTATAAACAGGGGTTTAACAATAGCACCAAGAAAAGTTCAATTAAAATGTCACCCCACTGGAGATTATAAAAAGCTATATCATATAAGTAACAGCTGTTATTGTTGGGGGGGAGTATGTACTGTACATAGTACATGTAGATTATGAACTGAAACATGAATGAATAGCTTTTCATAAGAGGCCTTCTGCACTTAATTAACTAATCAATTTTCAAGAGCATGAATAAATGTTAATAGCAGAAGTTTAATGCCTGTGCATAATAAATAAACTTAAATATCACTGGCATATATTTTGAAACTTCAAAGGAAGCAGAAGAAAAAGGGAATCGTAAAAGTGAACAGTTTGAAAGAAAATGAAGTTTAGGTGACCTAATTAAAGGTTTTTCCTCAGCAACAGAAAGACATCAAAGTATTGCTTCTGAAGTCCCCCCCCCCCCACACTCTCTCAAATAAAAAGATTGCATTAATTTCAAGGAATGAGTCAGGGAACTGCAGCCGTAGGAGCACTCGGTCTTTCTATGTTTCTGTGGCAACATGGGGAAAATGATTGCTAGTTTATCATTAGAATGGCCAATTTGTGTAAGAGAATTTATTTTTCATTTCCTCCTCAGCATTCTTCTATTCATTCAGAGAGCCAAAAGAGAGACCACTCAGAATGTAACATGTATTTTCCACAACTGACAGCCAAGTGTTATGTGCTGGATGTGAACAATACAGTTGCTTGTTTTATATTGTTCTTACCTTAATGGACTGATGATGAAAAAGAAACTTCAAGAAATTGCCTGTGCAACTGTGATTCAGAACTGCCTAATTGCTACCATCTTCATAGCCACGGGATCAGTTTTTGGTTTCCTCCTCAAGTGGCTACTTTGAAAACATGAGAAAAATGCACTCTCCTTATCCTAAAGATGGATAACATGAAATAAATTTATTGCGGATCTAAACTAAGACATTGGAAGAGTATGTCCACATATGTCTCCATACACGGAGAATGAGAAGCAACATGTGTGAACAAGCTCTTCGAACATGTTTGAATGATGAGGAGTGAGCATTAAGTGTTAATTAATTAAGTGAGCTAAACCCTGACAATAGTGGAGATGTTCTCTTGTCATCAGGTATCCATGAAGTTATGTAAAGGACTTTAAATGCATCTCTGTATATAGATCTGGAACTTACTCATGATGGTTTATCTAAATTGCTTAAATGTTGCTTTCTTCTACATATAGGCTAATGTGTCCCATGATGGTTGCCTGTTGGAATTTGTGGGGGCAGTGATGGGCTCACAACTTGGCAGCAATTACACAGAGGTGCTAACTGTATGAACTGGTGCCTACTATTAACATGGCTGCCATGATTTGCATGACTCAAGAATGTCCTCCATGATCTCTTAGATCAGAGGGACTGTATCTATAGGCTCCAGAAGTTTGAAAATCCACAAGGAGAGCAAATTCTCTCTAGATTATTATGTGAGGGCCAAGTATCTGAACCAAGCAAAAGAGAGCTTTGGCTTTTGGGTGCTATAGAAATGAAATGAATAAACAAACAAACAAATAAATATGGTATACATAAGGTTCAGCATACCTAGATTATTAAAGAAGACTGAAAATATGACATTCTTAACTTTACTTCAAAAGTCAGAAAATGAAGTGTGTTTCATATCAAACAGAGAAAGCCAAGCCACTATTAGGCTGTGGAATATTGGGCTGTGGGAGTCTGGGGACAGCCTCAGATCATAGAATCATAGAATAGCAGTGTTGGAAGGGGCCTACAAGGCCATCGAGTCCAACTCCCTGCTCAATGCAGGAATCCACCCTAAAGTATCCCTGACAGATGCTTGTCCAGCTGCCTCTTGAAGGCCTCTAGTGTGGGAGAGCCTACAACCTCCCTAGGTAACTAATTCCATTGTCGTACTGCTCTAACAGTCAGGAAATTTTTCCTGATGTCCAGCTGGAATCTGGCTTCCTTTAACTTGAGCCCATTATTCCGTGTCCTGCACTCTGGGAGGATCGAGAAGAGATCCTGGCACTCCTCTGTGTGACAACCTTTTAAGTATTTGAAGAATGCTATCATGTCTCCCCTCAATCTTCTCTTCTCCAGGCTAAACATGCCCAGATTTGGCCATGGATGGGAGGAGAGATTTGCCAGGAATGCAAATCTGAAAACAAGACAAGATCATATCATGCCAGTCCTTCTACAACTTCATTGGCTGCCAGTCCAGGTCCGGGCCCGATTCAAAGTGCTGGTATTAACATTTAAAGCCCTAATCAGTTTGGGGCCAGGTTATTTGAAGGAACACCTCCTCCCATATGTGCCTGCCTGGACCTTAAGATCATCCACAGGGGTCCTTCTCCGTGAGCCCCTGCCGAAGGAAGTGAGGCAGGTAGCTACTAGGAGGAGGGCTTTTTCTGCTGTGGCACCCCGGTTGTGGAACGAGCTCCCCAGAGAGGTTCGCTTGTTTTCTTTCCATCGCCAGCTGAAGAGCTTTTTATTTTCTCAGTATTTTAACACCTAATTTAACTTAAATTTAAACTTTGCTGTTTTAATCTCATATTTTAACCTATATCAATTTTTGCTGTGTGGTTTTATCCTGGTTGTGCTTTTTATATTGTATTTTGAATTGTGTTTTTAAATTGTTGGTTGTTTTTATGCTCTTCATGGTTTTAATTTTTGTGAACCGCCCAGAGAGCTTCGGCTATTGGGCAGTTTAAAAACGTAATAAGTAAATAAATAAATAAATAAATTGTATGGGGAAACCCCTTTCATATTCTTTATGAATCCATGAATGTGGTTAGGAGGGCATTTCCAGGAGCAATAAAGATACCTCCATGCTTGTAAAGGCAAGCTGTATTTACTACTAGTATATTATTTATTAATTAATTATTCTACTAATATATGCATCAAATATCGCATAAAAAGATCTCTGGTGTTTCTAGGGAGTTAATGAGATAGAGCTTCAATTTCACTGAAATATAGCCAGCAAGATGTCTTACTTCCAGATCTCTCTATGAATATTCTAAATGGAAAGAAATGCGTAAGCATAAAAAGGGTAATTTACATTGAAGATGTTAATCAGTTTTCTTATATATGCGGGCATCTATTTTAGTTTGTATTCAACAAACATGCACATGGATACATTTATATTTAGGATGCATTTTATTTCCATATTCCCTGTTAGCTTGAAAAGGTGCCTAGGTGATCCTCTGAAGTTTGAGAAACAAATCCATACCAACTTGCCGAGTGTAGAAAGGAATGGGGCAATACTCATTCTGAAGAGTGGAGTTTAAAATATCCAGGGGGGATTCTTCTTCTTACTAACTGCTTTTAGTTGTCTTTGCTTCTACACACTTCTTCATTCACCATGTCATTTAAATTGCCTTCATTATGCAGACCCACTGCTTTTAAGATCAGTGCAAGATAAACTGCTTTTCCTCTTGCTCCTATTTTCTATCCAGCTTGGCCATCATTTATATCAGTAGCAAACTTGTCTCCCTTTATCTCCATTTCTATTCTGCAAAATGAACTTAACTGACTCTTTTTCACAGGTGGTCCTACTGACAAATGACTTAGGCACATGAAGCTATTTCAGAGTCATTAGTGTTGCTACAGTTCACATCCCTGCTAAATGCTGCCAATGGCACTATGAGCCAAAGGCTGCAGCCATAAGCATGAACACTTGGAAGTCATGGATGATCTACATGTGCAGGTGGGATTATATTGTAAACACCACTCACAGGAGTGTTACCAGTTTATATTCATTACTTATTTTATTTAGGGTTTTACACCCTGCCCTTCAACAAGTTCACAAGGCAGTCTGTAATGAATTAAAATCGCCATGAAAATAAATTTAAAAGAAACAAAGAGAAAACATTAAAACACGATTTAGAAGAGGAGCATAGAAGCAGTCCATTTCAGACTGCAGATGAGAGATGATGTATATAATAATAATAATAATAATAATAATAATAATAATAATAACAACAACAACAACAACAACAACAACAACAACAACAACAACCCGCCTCTCCCTTTGGATCGAGAAGGGGAACAACATTAGTACAACAACAATATAAATCAAATACATACAATTAATTAAAAGAGCATATAAAACCAATACAATATCAAAATAACAATCAAGACATCTTAAAATTCTTGGCTTAAAATTCATCTGGGTAGACCTGCCAGAAGAGGTTAGTCTTTATAGCTGTCTTAAACTTGGAGAGAGAGTTAAGTTGATGAATCTCCTCCGGCAGGCCTTCCCACAGTCTGGGGGAGACAGAAGAAAAGGTCCTCTGGGATCTTCTGAACGTTCTTTCACAGCAAAACCTCTAGCCTACAGAAAACTAACACATGAGGGAGGTTTTAGTTTAGCCTTCACTGTGATATATTAGTTGTTGTTGTTGTTTTCCATGTAGGGAGAAGTGTTTTTGTTGTTAGAACTTAAGTACATGCCTTGCCCACTGGAAAGAGCTGCCTTACCTCCTGGCCACTTGACCATGTTTTGAAAGAGCACTAGTGTGGATTAATACTTAGATTAAAAAATAATTCTGGAACAATCCAGGAAAAAAAATCATGTTTTGAAGGCCATGAAATACCTGTGAAATTTGTCCCCCTGATTTGGCTTAGAATGAATCACTAAAATTCTGTATCGGGGGCAAACATTTGCATAGATCGGGTACATATTCCAATGTTACAACCATCAGGAAGATGGATGTCTATTTGGAAGTAAGTCCTACTGAAAGCAATGGGACTTTCTCCCATGTACGTGTGCTTAAGATTGCAGCCTTAAGCATCTCACATTGTATCAGGAGGTATATGTTTCAGCCTGATACTATGACCTAATCTACATGTGTTGTGTTTTTAGTTCTTTACACCGCTGCTGGATTTTACTCTGGCTTATACTTTGGTTTTATTCTGTTTTATTTTTTAAAGGTTTTATATTTATTTATTTATTTATTTATTTATTACATTTTTATACCGCCCAATAGCCGAAGCTCTCTGGGCGGTTCACAAAAATTAAAACCACAATAAAACAACCAACAGGTTAAAAGCACAATTACAAAATACAGTATAAAAAGCACAACCAGGACAAAACCACACAGCAAAATTGATATAAGATAAAAATACAGAGTTAAAACAGTGAGATTTAAATTTAAGTTAAAATTAAGTGTTAAAATATTGAGAGAATAAAAAGGTCTTCAGCTGGCGATGAAAGCAGTACAGTGTAGGCGCCAGGCGGACCTCTCTGGGGAGCTCATTCCACAACCGGGGTGCCACAGCAGAGAAAGCCCTCCTTCTAGTAGCCACCTGCCTCACTTCCTTTGGCAGAGGCTCACGGAGAAGGGCTCCTGTAGATGATCTTAAGGTCCGAGCAGGTACATATGGGAGGAGGCGTTCCTTCAAATAACCTGGCCCCAAACCGTTTAGGGCTTTAAATGTCAATACCAGCACTTTGAATTGGGCCCGGACTGGCAGCCAATGAAGCTGGAAAAGGACTGGCGTAATGTGATCTCGCTGGCCAGTCCCTGTTAGTAAACGGGCTGCCCTGTTTTGTACCAGCTGAAGCTTCCGGACCGTTTTCAAAGGCATCCCCACGTATTGCAGTAATCCAAGTGAGAGGTTATCAGAGCATGGATAACTGTAGCTAGGCTATCTTTGTCCAGATAAAGGTGTAGTTGGTATATCAACCTAAGCTGATAAAAGGTGCTGTTTGCCACTGAGTTCACCTGTGCCTCAAGTGACAGTTCTGGATCCAAGAGCACCCCCAAACTACGGACCCGATCCTTTAGGGAGAGTGCAACCCCGTCCAGGACATGATTAAGTTTTATCATGTCGTATTATATGGTTTTGATTTTTGTGAACTGCCCAGTGAGCTTTGGATATTGGGTGGTATAAAAATGTAAAACACAATCTAACCCAAAAAGTAGTGAGACTGGTTCTTCCACTTGCAGTGTCAAACACTGGCTAAGAATGGTTCTCTGAGTTAAATAAGACAATAAATATTTCAACAAGCTAGGACAAGGTATTATTCTCTTAAGATATGTTCCCACTCCTACAAAAATCAATGGCAAAATGCTTAGAAATTTCATTGGGTCCTAGCCATGTTTACTTGGTAGCATGTTCCATCGATTGCAATAGATTGTTCTTCCAAACAAGTGTGCTCATTAAAACTGCAGCTGATGTCTGTAGTTCACAAGCCATTGGACACAAATCTGGCTTGAAGTCAATGGGAATTCTATGAAACTATTCTATGGCTGCAATCTTACATACAATTACTTGGAAGTAAATACAATTGAAATCAGTTGGACCTTTGTTGTTTATTCGTTCAGTCGCTTCCGACTCTTCGTGACTTCATGGACCAGCCCACGCCAGAGCTTTCTGTTGGCTGTCGCCACCCCTAGCTCCCCCAAAGTCTGTCACTGCCTCCACGTTTTCTCCCTCTATTTGCCAGTTATCAATCAAGCTGGTTGCCATAATCTTGGTTTTTTTGAGGTTTAACTGCAACCCAGCTTTTGCACTTTGAGATACTGTTAAAGTATGGGATCTAAAGATTATAGTGTTTGGTTCCACCAGGAGTGACTCCATTGACCATGAACCACTGAAAATTTCATCCCACCATTTAAATTAAAGAGCATCCATTTATTATTTGAAGAGAAACAAAAATGTCATTGTCACATGCTGTGGAAGCTGAGGTGCATGAGTTAGTTTCTGGGACTTTTAGATGATTGGAACTGCTATTAAAGTGCCATCAAAGCATTTTCAATTCTGTAGAATTAATCATGAAATCTGTTCCTGCCAGCTCACTTATCATATCCGAAATATTAATTTTGAGCAAAATTAAATCGGACACCCACCGACAGCAACATTTTGCCCTTCAGAACTCCCCTTCATATTGATTTATTAACGGCTGCCAGAAGTGTGCACCATAGCAATTTATTACTACTTTCTCAATGTTTTTCTGTGCGTACAAATAGTCCTCCATAGTGAAAGGTCCTATCTGACATCATTGTGACAAGGGTGCATTCTTCAATTTGCATAATGCTCTTTGGATTTATTGAGAGGTAGAGAAATGAATTTCATTTTACTATCAACGGGAATGGAGCAATTCATTCTTTTTAAAGGGAAAGTTTCATGCACTCAGAAATCTGCGTCGTGTGTCTTTGAAATAAGTCAGGCCTCACGTTTCCATGGACAAGTAGTGCAATTCCAGTGTGGCAGCCAGCAAATTGTTTTATATATTCATTTGCACTGCTTTTTTTTAAAGTTGCAAATATGTGGTTTCTAAACACTGAGTAAAAACAAACTGAAGCACAAGTTTTAAAAGCAACCTAAAACTTGCTCAAAATTGGTGTTTTGAGTTGTCTCACAGCATTGTGTGCAAAGATGTATCTGTTGTGGTCCAACAAAAACTTTGGAACTGGAAAATAAACATATTTGTGGCAATTTGGTAACAAATGAAGGTTGTATTTACTTTCAGTTGATAATGAGTGAACATTTTTGGAACTGGAATAAATAGAAAAAGTGGGTCTAATATTGAGCATATAGGATAGCAAGAGCTCAAGCCATTTAAGCAAACAAAATACTATTTTATCCACATGCAGTGAACAAATAGAGGTAAAAGAATCAATAGGCATAGTCAATTTAGGATGGGGAAACAAAAGATGGACATAATTGTAACTAATCTGCATTGATAAAAGTTTGGATAGCAGAATCTAAACTTTAATCACTCTACACATATATCTAGATTGGACAGCAATTTCTGCATACAATGTCTGCCTCTCTCTCTCTCTCTCTCTCTCTCTCTCTATCTCGCTCTATCTCTCTCAAGCATGCACACAAGAACACCCCCACACACACACACACACTAACACACACACCAACCTTCTCTTGAAGCAACCATTTTGGAAGTTAAAGTTTACTTTGAGACTGAGGCCTGGGTGCTGGGGTTTAGTGTCATATGCAACATTGGGACTGGCTAATGGGGAAGTTGTCCCCAATGTGTTCTAAAGAAAGCACACCAATGATCCTAGATTTTGAATCTAATGACCCTGGATTCCTGCATAAAGACCTCCTACCAATCGTTTGCATCAGAAAAGTCATGTATAGCACAGAACTGAAAGTCGCCAAAGCAACCAACTAAACAGCAGTGAGTTGTTAAAATTATGGAGACTAGGATTGTGTATAAGAGTACTCTGCATGTACAGCAAGCAAGGAGTTCTTATTTTAAGAAAAATATTGTGGGATCATGGTTTTCATTTATTTTCTCTGGGGAAGCCCTTCAAATGTCTGACAAAATTCCAACCAAGTACAGCTGCCTAGATTTTTTAATTTATTAATACACGCACGCACGCACGCACACACACACACACACACTCTAACACAGGGCCTTGCTAGACCTACCTGAAAATCTGGGCGTGTGGAGGGTCCAGCCCGCGCTACAAGTAGTGTGGGCTGTCGCTCCTATTCACACGTCAGACGCGACGGGCTGCAGGGAAGCCCCATCACATCGGCCATTTTATTTTACTGCTTAAAGGGCCAGGTACGCAGGAGTGCACAACGACCAAGATAAGTTTTTTTTTAAAGGGGGTTCCCCGCTCCCCCCTGCCCCAGATTCCTCCCCCTGGCCACAATTCCCTCCCTTGCAATCTCCGCTTCCCCCCCCCGATCTCCGGTTTCCCCCCCTGCGATCTCCGCTTCCGTCCGTGATCTCCGCTTTCCCCCCTGCGATCTCACCACCCCCAATCTCTCCCCCTGCCCCAATGGGCCCAGCGCCCCGTCTGCCACTTTCCCCAGCTACTCGTGAGTAATTACGGTAGCCGGGAAAAGCAGCAGACCTGTCTACACGCCCGTGGTCTCGCCCGACACCGTGGGAAATACTGGGCCACAAACAGTTCTGGTTATCCCGGGACAAGGGAGGGTTACCCCTGCCTGAGCCCGGGATCCCCTGTGCGTCATCTGGATGCACAGGGGCGGGCCCAGGGCTCGCACTGGGCTAACCAAGCATTTAGCAAGGCCCACATACATCCTTTACATGTGTCATATAACTTGTGTTTTCATTCTTTCACTAGTTAGTGAACTTCTGCTTGGTCTGTCTTACTCTAGCTGTTCTACAAGAATATTAGTGATAGCCTAAGAATTGCAGTAAGTGAGTTTCTTTATTTCTTTAGTGACCTTATATTTTACATTATTATTTTTGTTGCCTTCCCTTTTTAAAACTTTATTTGAAAATTAGAAAATGTAAAGAAAATAATAAACTCAAGATTAGATTATTGCAATCTATATGCGCTTTCCATGGGTGGGGGGAGGGCTGCCTTTGAGATTGGCCCAGAAGCTGCGGCTACTGCAAAATGCCTTGGCTAGGCTGCTAAGTTGTTGTTGTTGTTGTTGTTGTTGTTGTTGTTATTATTATTATTATTATTATTATTATTATTAAAAATCACCTTCAAAAATCTCTGAAAAATATGCAGTTCACATGATTTATTTTGAAGACATATCTTTTCAGAGATCTCTACAAGCCAATTTTTTTTTTAAAAAAACCAACAACCTCTGAAGAAGATCCAAAACATATGCCCAAAAAGTGTCATGCTATTTCGAGGAATATATATTATATATACACCTGGAGACATAGGGCAGAATCCTATGCATGTTTAGACAGAAAAAAGTCCTACAACTTACAGCATTCACCAGCCAGAAAAAAAGCCAGCAAAGCTAGCTGGGGAATACTGGGAAGTGTAGGACATTTTTCTGCCCATGCATGCATAGGATTGCACCCTTAGGCCTTAGCTAGACCTACCTGATAGCCCGCGACGGAGGAGGGAAGATCTTGCATTGTGTTTAATGTGAGATCCCTCCTTTGTTTACATGCAAGGTGCGATGACCTCAGAAGGAGAGGTGTCGCGCACGCCATTTTTTATTTCTTAAAGGGGAAGCAGCGCACGAATGTTCGTGTGCTAAAGGTAAGTTGTTGTTTTTTAAATTTAAATTATTTTCCCTGCTCCCCACCCTACCCCAATGGGTGCAGCGCTCCTGAGGAGCACTGCACCCCATGTGTGGCTCCTGGCTCCTCACAAGGAATCACGCGGAGCTGGGTCAACCTGCAACACCTGGCCACATGTTCCATGGTCTCGGAACTTAGCCCGGAACTGTGGAAAAACCATGGCCAAAGTGGAGGGCGAGATCCCGGGGCAAGGGAGGGATCATCCCTCCCTCATCCCAGGATCCCCTGTGTGTCATGTGGATGCACAGGGACGATTCCAGGTATCACACCGGGATTTCACCCCGTCTAGCTAAGGCCTTAGCCTCTTGCTAAGTGAGAGAACCTATCAGGAATATATTACTCCAGTTCCGAAGGAGCTGCAACGGCTATCCATATGCCCGTGAGCCAAATTCAAGGCGCCAAGACATAGATGTTCCATACAGTTACCATTTAACAAGGCACTTCTCCATACGGACGGAAGTTTATTGTGATTGAAGGGACAATGGGTATGAAATAAAGCTTTCTGGCTACTTCCACAGTTTCCTGGAAGAAAATTCATTAGCCTGCTCTCATTTACACCTTGAAGCCAGTTTCCAATTAACAGAAAGCTGAGGTCTCAAAATAGCTAGAAAAAGGGGGTGTCTCCATCATAGCCTGAACATGGCAACTATTATGTGCTTGTCTGAGACACAAAGCCCCTAATCTGATGGTTGAAATATGCAGCAAGCCATACAATCCAAATTGTGATTATTTGAGCCATTATTTGTGTCTAAAAGCTCTGCATCATCATCATTCATTTGGAAGGGAGACATTAACATCTGTCCCCTTATTTCCACGCAGTCTTTGTTCACCTGTGTGCTGTTTTTGACCTGAGATGTAGACAATGACAAGAGGCTCCATGCTGTTTGTTGTCCACACTGCAGGCAGGCAAAGTGCTGAAACAGCTGTGCCACAGAAAACAGGATCCCAGGTGGAAAGTACAGCCAGGATATATTCACATCCATATAAGAAAAGCACCATTTAAAATTTTAGCTATAGCATTGGTAGCAGCAGCACATTTGTGCCCCGCCAATTGCAAAAAAGAAAAAGAAACAGAAAAACTGCTGAAGACACTATTTCTGATTCCATCACAACCGTGATTCATAAGTAAAATGGCTTCAACATATCAATCTTCCAGAGTGCTCCTCTGCTACTCTTACTGAACCAACCAAATGTTCCTGATCATTACACACCCAGCATGTATCCCATAATGTGCAGATTCCCTGTTGTTCACAAATACATACATACTTAGACCCAGCAATGGGTTATTTGACACTTTTAAGTGCAATTATGGTAGTAGCAGCACAGGCACACATACACACACACCTCAGTAGCAAGAACTGCTATGTGCTTGTGTGTAGAACTGGAAAAAATACTAGGAGAAAAGAGGAGATTGCTCAAATGACTGGAAAAGGTCAACAGAAATGCTGGAGACTAAGGCCTAGTTCCACTGAGACATGAGCAGGGAAGTCCTACCTTTAGATTTAGAGTGCTCCAATGCCAGAGCCTCCAACATATCCTAAGACCCACTGGGCTCATGCTGACAGGACAGAAGTGAGGGTGGAGTGGCATTTTCCTCCCTCCCTTCCTGTTTAAAGGACGGCTTGACTTATTTCCCTTCCACGGCTGGCATAAATTTTCCCCCCCAGTCAGGGGCAGGTCTGAAGTGTTCCTGGGCAGGATCTACACTTATGCTATACAATGTTAAGGAAAGGTTATGATTACCTATTCGGTCACATGTTGTTTCCTATTTTTTACATGGTATCATCGATGTATTTCCCTCCCTTCTTTCATTGTATTCTTTCCATTGTAACATTTTTAAAGCATTGCACGAACTCATATGTGTTCCCTTTTTTCGTTATTGTTTCCTCTGACTCAGTTTTCAATCGACGATGTTCAGCCAATCACTGAGCTGGGGGCGTGTATACTTCCTTTTGGCCCCCAAAACAACTGCTCTTCCAGCGTTTTTCCGCGTGTTCTGCCGCTGAACCTTTAGCTCTGTAACATTTCGTAGCATCTGGCTAATTCGTTGAGTTTTTTCTGTCACAAGAAACTTCCTTTGGAAAGGGAGGGGGGGCAAAGCCAGGAGATCAGGAAGTGGGCGGAGCAAGCAGAGGAACAACGAAGAGAAAGAAGGACCTACAGCGAAAAATCATACACTGTGTCCTGATCTAATGAATGAATAACAGAACAGAGAAAGGTAAGTAACACTACATTTCCAGAGTGTGCCCTGTGACGTTTAAAGACGACTCAAATTATAACGTTATCAGGAGTAGTAAAAACATTTTAAATGTTTTAAACATTTTCACTAGTGTAGATCTCCTCCATGGCACAGTACCAATTGATCCCTTTTACTTCTCGTGATGTTGGAGCTCTAACATCAGGGTGGGGATGGGGGAGGAGTGAGACAGAGCTTCCGCAAGGTTGGATCCCTTCTCTGAGAGTGGACCTTTCTCCCTCTGCCTCCGGAGGGAGATCCAATATACCCTAAGGCCCTTAGGATGCCCTCTCATGGGCCATAAGGACTGTGACCTAAAAGGGTAAACCTATACCTGCCTACCCAGAAGTACATATCACTGAGTTCAAGAGAGCTGATTCTCAGGTAAGTGGTTTTGGCATTGGAGCCTGGACCTTCATCTGCACTATAGCTCTTCAGACTCCAAGCGCACGGTCACATGGTTTAATATTCTTCTATTAAAATGAATAAACAAAATACTTGTAAATAGAAATTTAATGTCAGAGGAAAAGATTCTAGCGTAGTATACATTCAGTGTGTAGGATTTGGAGCATTCCTTCCCATGAGCTCCCATGAGTAAAGTGACATGGTAAATATGAGACTCAATTTATCACCTCAGTAAGAACTTGGCTTAGGGCAACAGATGGCATTGCTGAGTTCATCATGTATCTTTTTCAAAAGGCTGATAATAGTGTCTGGACCATGGCTGAAAGAGGAATGGGAAGCAACAGGTTACACTGAGAAAGGGAAAGCATAGGGTAATATCCAACCCTACCATGGGGCTATCAGAAAAGGATGCTAGTGCAGTGGAAAACTATCCCACTTCAGCACTTTCAGAATGGGACAAGTCAGCAATCCTGGCAGAAGGGAGCTCTACTGACTTCTCTTATTCCAGAAGTGCTAATTTGGGATAGTTTCTGGACTTGCACTAGCAAGCACTACCTCTCTATTGTGCTCACATTCATTTCCATTCCTGCAACATGTTTAGTTGTTGCGGAATGCTAATACAAGCACATTCAGCTTGCAATATTATTTTTTTAAAAAAAATCCATACAGAAATTTGTACTTTTTGTGCATGTTTTCTCTAATGTACACATGAATATACACAATTTTGTGTACCTTTTGAAATGTATGCATTTCCCCCCCAAGTACATGACTTAGGTAAAATGCAGCATCTTTCCCCAATATGCACATCTGTATGCACATTTTCTTGCAAGAGGAGCTGCATTGGAAAGCTCACAAAAATGCGGCATTTCGAACAGAACTGTGTCTCAGCTCCCTGAAAGGCTTGGAAAGTATGAACCTGGTAAATCTGTAAAAACAATCCTCAATAGAGTAATTTTTTCACCAATGCCCAGCAAGAGCTTTTCAGAAACTAGTGATGAAATAGTTATAATTTGTATTATATGTATGTAGACCTTGCAAATTCATGGATGCTCAATATTTCTTAGAAGAGCACATCACATATTTTATTCCCTAAACTAATGGCTGCCGTCCCTCTTCCAATCTTTTTACCCAGATCCAAAGTATTTTTTACTTGAAAAATGCCTTCTGAACGCTCCCGGCATGCCTGAGAGTGGGAGGCTGTTGCAAGTGGGGGTGGGGTGACGGGGTGAGATTAGAGACCAGACACTGGCTGGCTTCAAATGAGGCCACTGCAGTGGGGAGGGGAACAGAGTATATGCTGGTGCTTACCCCTCCCCTCAGCCTCTTCATTTTTGTGGCTCCCTCCCTCCCTCCCTCCGTCCCTCCCTCCCTCCGTCCCTCCCTGTAGGCAGTGTGAGTTCGCTGGTCACTCTTTTTGGCTCATACTCAGTGTTATGGTTGTGGTTTTTTTCACCTACTTCACACTGTAAGACAGGTCTGGGAGTATTTATTAGGTTTAAATAATGTTAAACGTTCAAGTCACAATTTTAAAGGCAGGTTAGAGCGGGCGTCAGGAGTGGGTTTAGGGCCGGTGAGCGTTCACAGGCACAATTTGAGTGATGGGTAATTACCTGACGCCCCCAGCGGTGAGTTTTATGGCCTCAGCTGGTGGGATACGGCTTACCTTTGAGGCTAACCTTCCTCACCCACTCTGAGCTTTACAGCGCGAGGAGGGGTCGACACTGGAAGGCCTCCCTACCCCAAAAGGGGAAGCCTGTGGAGTGGCGAAAGGACAATGCCACGTCACAGGCGGTGAATGTCTCACCCAAAACAAGTAGAGATGCACGCTTAGGTTTACACCCATTCTGCAGATCTTGAAATTTAAAGTGGCCCTATTTTAACTCCATTTACTTGTGTCGTCTCATTATTTTCCACCCTCCATCGCCTGCAACGAGTCCTGTTGATTTCCATAGAGCTAATTTCCTAGTAACAGTGTAAGCCTATATATGTCTACTCAAAAGTAAGCTCCATTGATTTTATAGGATTGCAGTTTGAATGTATTTCAGATAACAGCTTTTGGTACTCCTACCCTAGCTACATGCTGCTGTTGAGACTAGCCTAGTCACTTTATTTCAGAACATGGTGGGTGTTCAGGCCCTCATCCTGCTATAGTGTGGTTGATACTTTTTCTAGCCAAGTATTGTGTGACTCTTACCTAGTTTGAAAAGAAACTCTTTTTGGCTGAGAATAGCTCAGCTTTAAAGCAAGAATCTGTCTTGGTGGAATACTCATTTATTCTATTAAAAATAACCCAACATTAAGCATCAAGGCTAATGAATGCAGGCTACAGCTGTACAACAATAGTTCACTTTGAATTTTTTTTGGTTGTTGTTGCTATAAGGGCATCTGTTTCCTATCCAAGATTCTCTAATGAAAGTGGGTTCTATTCAGCTACATTGTGTCAGGTTTTCCCACAATTCAACCAGCACTTTACCTTAGGGAGGATCTTTTTTGAGAAGCCTCTGGTGGGTGGCTACCCTAAGGGACTGCCTCCCATCTTCTCTCAAGTCTACCCTCTTGATCCTGTGGCAGACACTGTGATTTTCAACTCCAAAGACCCTCCCCCCCAACAGAGGCTGAGTTCCCAGGGGTGGGAGAAAGATGGTCTTTCAGCCTTCAACATCCTGACCGATCAGCTCCTGGGAAGATTCTTCTTTGACTTCTAAAGAGTTCTGAAGCTGTAGGGTTTCTTTGGCCAACTATGTAATGATACTAGCGTTTCTGCATAGATGAACTGCTTTGGAACAAGATATGTTCACTGGGTTTTCTCCCTGAGCTTTTCATAATCTGGCTAGAAAAAAAATAGTGTCTCAAAGAATTAGGAATGTAGTCCTCCAAAATGCATGACCTCTAGTAAATAAAACCCTGTTATTTGTGGTTATTTTTAAACAAGCAATGCGCGGAAGTGGAAGAAGACAATAGAATAGGAAGGACAAGAGACCTCTTCCAGAAAATTAGAAACATCAGAGGTAAATTCCAGGCAAAAATGAGTATGATCAAAAACAAAGATGGCAAGGACCTAACAGAAACAGAAGAGATCAAGAAAAGGTGGCAAGAATTTATGGAAGATCTGTATAGGAAGGATAATAATATCGGGGATAGCTCAGACGGTGTGGTCAGTGAGTTAGAGCCAGACATCCTGAAGAGTGAGGTTGAATGGGCCTTAAGAAGCATTGCTAATAACAAGGCAGCAGGAGACGACGGTATCCCAGCTGAACTGTTTAAAATATTGCAAGACAATGCTGTCAAGGTGATGCATGCCATATGCCAACAAATTTGGAAAACACAAGAATGGCCATCAGACTGAAAAAATCAACTTATATCCCCATACCAAAAAAGGGAAACACTAAAGAATGTTCCAACTATCGGACAGTGGCACTTATTTCACATGCCAGCAAGGTAATGCTCAAGATCCTGCAAGGTAGACTCCAGCAATTCATGGAGCGAGAATTGCCAGATGTACAAGCTGGGTTTAGAAAAGGCAGAGGAACTAGAGACCAAATTGCCAATATCTGCTGGAGAATGGAGAAAGCCAGGGAGTTCCAGAAAAACATCTATTTCTGTTTTATTGACTATTCTAAAGCCTTTGACTGTGTGGATCATAACAAACTGTGGCAAGTTCTTGGAGGTATGGGGATACCAAGTCATCTTGTCTGCCTCCTGAGGAATCTGTATAACGAACAAGTAGCAACGGTAAGAACAGACCATGGAACAATGGACTGGTTTAAGATTGGGAAAGGAGTACGGCAGGGTTGTATACTCTCACCTTACTTATTCAACTTGTATGCAGAACACATCATGTGACGTGCTGGGCTTGACGAATCCAAGGCTGGAGTTAAAATCGCAGGAAGAAACATTAACAATCTCAGATATGCAGACAACACCACTTTGATGGCTGAAAGCGAGGAGGAGCTGAGGAGCCTTATGATGAAGGTGAAAGAAGAAAGTGCAAAAGCTGGGTTGCAGTTAAACCTCAAAAAAAAACAAGATTATGGCAACTAGCTTGATTGATAACTGACAAATAGAGGGAGAAAACGTGGAGGCAGTGACAGACTTTGTATTTCTGGGCGCAAAGATTACTGCAGACGCTGGAAATCAGAAGACGTTTACTTCTTGGGAGGAGAGCAATGACAAATCTTGATAAAATAGTTAAGAGCAGAGACACCACACTGACAACAAAGGTCCGCATAGCTAGAGCAATGGTATTCCCCGTAGTAACCTATGGCTGCGAGAGCTGGACCATAAGGAAAGCTGAGCGAAGGAAGATAGATGCTTTTGAACTGTGGTGTTGGAGGAAAATTCTGAGAGTGCCGTGGACTGCAAGAAGATCAAACTAGTCCATACTCTAGAAAATAAAGCCAGACTGCTCACTTGAGGGAATGGTATTAAAGGCAAAACTGAAGTACTTTGGCCACATAATGAGAAGACAGGATACCCTGGAGAAGAGGCTGATGCTAAGGAAAGTGGAAGGCAAAAGGAAGAGGGGCCGACCAAGGGCAAGATGGATGGATGATATTCTGGAGGTGACAGACTTGACCTTGGGGGAGCTAGGGGTGGCGACAGCCGACAGAAAGCTCTGGCGTGGGCTGGTCCATGAAGTCACGAAGAGTCGGAAGCGACTGAACGAATAAACAACAATATGTTGTTATGAATCTCAATTATGGGATTAAAGTGGGAAATATTTAGAAGTGTTAAATCTTCCTAAATATAGTCATGGTTTAATATCAGGTAAGTATACAGAGCAATTCTATGCCCCCTAAACAGTGTCCATAGACAGAGCTATGACCTTGGAGGAGGAGAAACAACTGTGGATCACAACCACCCCTCCTAGCCACCAGGGAAAGCTCTACAGCAGCTCCCTCACCCAGTCAGGACCTTGACCTGGAGAGGGGAAGAAATTGTATTTTGGGGGGGGCACTCGGTGGGGAAGGGAAAGAGCATAGATCCACTAGGTCCAATGGCCTCTGAACATCTGTCCGCATCCCTAACAAAACAGGGAAAAAGTTAGATGGGCTCTGAGACCCATCTAGCACAAAAATTGCTTTTAAGAAGAGAGGGAGGCAAAAATAAAATAAAATAAAAGGCTCTGCAATTCCTCCCACCTTACTGGTAAAGGCATGGCAATACTCTGTATGACTGGTTGCTGCTGACTTGAGAACACTCCATTGGTCAGGCACGGAGCCCATAGGATTGCTCTCGGAATGTCGTCCCCCCCCCGGTACAAGTACAATTTATACTGCAGAGTATTCCTTTTATTCCCATTATGACCCCATGGGATTCGAGAGGCTGAGTCTTTTATATATGTCTTATAGTGCCCAGTATGGGCAATATACTACCCATTTCATGCAGAGCTCACACTGAAATTATTGTTAAATTTAAGAAAATCTTTATGTGAGCTAATTGCATGTTTTATTTCTGTAAATAACAGATATCAGATTGAGATATTTTTATTTATTTATTTGCAAACAGTTAGAACAGTTGGTTTAATGATTTAAACTTTGGTTGAGTCATATGTATGCTGATCTGTATCTATAATAAATATTTGATTTCATAAAAAGAAAAGAAAAACTAAGAGGGGATCTACACTAGTATATGAAATGTTTTTACAGTTATTAAACGTTTTGTTTTTGAACAATTTAAAATATAGCAGTTTTTAAAACGTTTACTTACTTTTCCCTTTCTGTGGGAATGCATTCCTTTTGGCCACACTAAGAAAATAAATCTGTTTGTTCTTTTTCCCCATCTGCCAATTTCCCCTCCCACTTCGTCTTCTCTCCGAGAATCCTCCACTTACAAATGATCCAGCCAGCAGCTCCCAAAAGTGAAACTAAATCTGTCTGCACAAAAGAGGCTTGAAAGAAAAAAACGGCTCCAACTTTGGGCGCAGAAATTACATAAACATGCCCCCCCCCCGGAATGCGATTGGCTAATTAAGAACTACAGGAAACCCATTTAATACGATGAAAATGGCCACATCATACCAAATAGAACGACTTATTTCAGAGAAGTTCAAAATAAAAACCGGAGAACAGACAACAATAAAACGTCACAAACTGAACGTCATGTGGCGAAATACTACCAAACGCACACTTAAAAATGGTAAGACATGTACTAACTTGACTAGTGTAGATCCCCTCTAAGAAGCTAATAATTAAAGCTCTGAAGGAATTGACATTAAGGGACTATTTATGTGACACTATCCAAGGGGCAATTCGCAAGCTATTCATCTGTAAATTGTGCTGTGGCGCACAACTGGAAGTGATAAAGGGGCAGAAGCTTTTAATTAATATTGGAAAGGACTTTTGTTGAATGGAACGTATACCTGAGTAAATATTATACAAAGATCTTGCCTTGGCCATGGTGAAGAACATTGCTGGATAATTCAGTTCTATATTAACATGGACCAGATCTACACTAAGTAGGATATAACTTTGAAAACGTTTTGAAGAATGTATAGGGAGTGTGTCCTGGGCCTCAACAGTTGTCACTGCTGTTATAAACCGTTGTAAAGCAGTAGTGTAGATCCTGCCATGGAACCATTTGAATTACACTTACAGCTGATTGTGGAAAAGCAATGCAGGGAGGACTCTAGTGTGGGCACAATCAGGCTTTCAAATAAGAGTTATCTCAAGAAAAACTCTGACTCTGTCTGATTTTCTCTGGAAGTAATGAACCTGGGAAGCAGTCGGGCATGTCTTTCCCCAGCGAAAGTTCAAAAACATCCTTGCTCAAAAGGGCAGGTTTGATCTAGTGTACCAGCATCTATGCAGCTAGTACCAGTAGCGCATCTAGCGCCAAGATTTCAGAGGACAAAATAAAGTAGCCCACCCCTACCTGAACTGCTCCCCACACAATTGGAAGATACTTAACTACATTTTCCTGTGTAGGATTCACAGGCCATAATTATTTCAGCAGAATCATTAGTTATCTTATGAAAATGACATGCTTGGTTAAATATTTCATTTGGAAAAGGAATCCTATGATTAAAATAGTTGGTAACGTTACGAAATCAAAAAAAATAGTTCACAAAGATGGTGAAATGAACAGTGCCTGCTGCTTCCACTGCCTGCATAGCTTGCTTGCGTGCTTGGAGAACAGACTGGGGGCTTCAGAAAAGTCTCCCGTGCAGTCTTCCCCAGGCCCAATGCTCAGCTTGGGGACCGTTATGCCATTATTATTTAGAAACTAGCTTTGTATTCATCTCTCTCCTAAACGGGAAAAATCCAAAGGGAGATTGGGACAAGTATCCTGTAAAACACGTGAAGAACAAAGCCAAAATTGTAACTAAAAAATGATCAAAGAAATCCCAATATTAGGTACTTTCTTTTTCAGTTAACTCCACCACCACCACTACCTCCCCAACATCTACACCTCTTTGCCAGTGTCTGGAGAATGCTCCATCTGATTCCCATCTATTCCAAACACTAAGAAATTTCTCTGTCATTAGAAATATAAAAAGAATGAACCAGGATTCATTCTTCCCTGGTCAACTTAGAATGAAAAGGTGGAACTACTGATGGATCTGTTTTCCAACCTCTTTAAGAAGCACCATTTTACTAGAGAAATGTTCTTTTAGCAGGAGTTGTGTAGAGCAACAGTGACATCCAATGGCTGGCAATATCAGCCTTCTAAGAAGCACCTCTTCCATCCAAGCTATGCCTTGTGGTGCAGAAGGAGAGAAAGAGAAGAACAGAGAGTGGTTCCTCCTTTTTAATAAGGGTGAATTGGACACTAGCTTCACTATGTGCCAAATTAGCAGAATATTTCCCTAGAAACACATTCCAGGGTGCTAAGGTTTATCTTGAGCCACAGGCTGAGGCAAAGAAAAAAAAAAGGCATTCTGGGAACTCATTCCATTTCCTTACTAACAAAGTAAGCCCCTTTGGGAGCATGCAAATGAGCAGGCGTGATTTTCATATTTCATTTGTATGCCAGTAAGATCTGCAATTGTTGTTCTTGTGGTGGAGGGCACAACAATCTGGAGGCTGCTGTGTTCCTTTTATGTTGCCAACAGGAAAGGACAAATATGAATGCATCTACCATATCGCTTCACGTGCATAAGAGGAGGGGGGAAGGTTGTGACAAGTGTTTAAAATGCATCCATTATTTGCCTTGCAGGGAAGCACAATTTACATTCTCTAAATTGGAAAGAGCTCAAGCTTTAAGACTGAAGCAAGCTAGATAAATCTGAGCATTTTATGGCAAGAAGCCCAAAATCTGTGCACCTATTAATAATAGTAGAGATGAGTAACAGGCTTCTAATAGTTTGATGGTAGTGAGTTTTATTATGTAACAATAAAACCTACCTCATGATTTGCTTAACTACAGCCACTTCTCTGGTGTGTTGTTGCTGTTTTAAAAAATGCCATACAGATTCTCTTTGCTGTTACAGATGTGTTCTGTTCTGACGTCAGAGTTTCTGCATTTGTTGAAATGTTAATTTATGCACAGTCATATTTCTTTCACTAAAGGATTCTTCTTCTTCTTTCGATTTGGCTGAAAGCTCGTGGGGCATAAGTGATAGAGGCAGGGTGAGGACGATTGAAGTGCAGGAGTTATCCAAAAGCAATAACACAGACAGTGAACTGAAAAAGAACGAAGATTTGGTAGTGACTAAAATGGGGCCAAGTGTGAAAAGGGTGGGTGGGTGGGTGTCTGTGTGGTGCTGGGGAGATTGAGGAGGCTTTAAGCATATGTCATATGTTGAGCTTGACTGATCCTGAAGTTGACTTCTCAATGCATGTGTGAGGAAAGGAAGGAAGAATTAAACATTTGAAATCAGGAGATCTAATGCTGGATGGGGAAGTACAGATGATCTGAAAGGGCCATAGAGATAGAGGATTCATTTTATTCCCAAGACAGTTCTGGGTTTTCAGGATTGCTTGAGGAAGACCAAACAGAGAGTCCTTTTAACTAGTAGGAGAGGCATGGGGGTGTGGATGAACCAATGTAGTACTTTAGAGATACCTTCCTTGTGCTACAGTTATATCTCTTCCCCAGTGGTGGCTCTAGGTTTTGGAAGGCCCTTGGGCAAGACATCCTCAATGGGAGGGGGGGTTGCTTCTCTCAGTAAGACTATCCTCTCACTGCCTTGTTCTCATCATGGCTACTTGCTTCATTGACAGGCAGAGAGCCAGGGAGCAAGTAGGCAGTGGCATCTACTGTTCTTCCTTCTCAGCACCACTATTGTCTGGGCCAGAGCAAGAGGCAAGTGAAGAGCATTGCAATGGAGCACCATGGTTGCAATGGTGAAGAGCAACTTCAGGGGACTCTACTCACTGGGCCTTTGCTGGGGGATGGGCTTGGGCAGGTGCCTAACCATGCCTGCCTTTGGTGCCAGCCTTCCTTTTCCCTACTTCTCACATTCACTGGTTTATTTTTGTAGCACAGGTCAGATGGACTGACTGTGTAAAGAAATTTTCTAGAGCATGGTGGAAGCAGGACTTGGCAAAAGAAGTAAAAGTGGGATGCAGACAATGGCCTAATCTACACCTACAGGCCTTTTGCAATGGAGGAGGGATATCTGCGAGGTTTCCTGCTTCCAGGATTGTTGCTCAAGGGGCACACGTGAGGGAGGTTTCTTGCAATAAAGGGGAGCCGTTGCGGGAGGATGTGAGCCCCATGACGGTGGTTCCAAATGGGTATTGGGAGAAGTGGGTTGGACTGAACAGATGGGTATGGGTCATGGAATTTTTTTTTTAATACTTCCTCTGAGATTTGCACCAGTACAGACACATAGCCACACATGGGGGGATAGGTACTGTGTCGAAGGTTCGCTCTTGCACATAAATATGTTTGTGTAAAAAAAAGAAAGAATCACTCACAATGACACACACTGATGCCCGTGGACACTCCCCTGACAGTGGATTGTCTGTTTGCTGTGCCGGGAGCTCACTCCAAACAGCAACAGCTTCGTAAAGCGGGGCACACCAGCTGCAAACTTCAGGATTATAGCGAGAGAGCCAGAAAAGCCATTACAAATCCAGCCAGCGATATTCCAGGAAAACTGAGCGATCATCCTGAGATCAGTGTTGGAGTAGGTCATGTGGCCCAGTAGGGTTGACTGTGATATTATTCTGGAATAAGCAGATGGTGTAGACATGGCCAAAGAGCTAGCTGCTCTACATGTCCACCTATCAACTGGAGCGGGCTCTCTTTCTGTATTAGTATGGTTCAGATTACTCACCAGAGTGCTTGAATTATGGGGTGGAGGAGAAATTTGTTCAGTCCTCATTTTAATGGAAACTTATCTAATTTTGTACTTTCAAACCACTGTGCGAACTGAAACTCGGTTAAGCTTTTAGATTTCATGTTTCTCTAAATTTTGCAATGGAGTTTGTTCTCCAATGAAAAATAAAGTGTACAAAAATGCTTGTAACAGAGAAAATAACATTAAAAATTCATTACATTAGGAACATTGCTTGCCAAAAATGTGTGTTTTAGGAGAAATGTGCACAATCATGCTGAACTTCTTTATGTTAACTTAAAAAAAAAAAACTCAACCAAACTTAAGATGGCAGAATTTCTCAAAATTTGAGATGAACTGATGATTGGAAGAAAGAGAAATTGAGTAAAACAGAAATGGACAGATTCATTCATTCCTTATAATAAGTAGATCCTCATGAAAGCCATAATCCCTTAGTTTTATTTATATTATCCCCTCCCCTGTAGCTTTCTAAAAACAATAGTTAACGAGGGACACACCTCCTCTCCTCTGCCCCTCCTGTAATTCAAGCACTGCTCATCAGCCGATAACATAGACCAGTCATCCAAGGATAAGGATCTGTCTGATTCAACACAGTTAAGCCTGCAACTCTGTTCATTGTTTCCTGAATGTTACATCCCATTGAAGTCAATAAGACATAGTCACAGCTGACTGTCTGTAGGAGTGCATCTTGAAGTTTTCCAGAATTCTTGACCCAAACAAATGAGTTCCTGTTTGATTTCCTCCCACCAGACGTATCTGTGTATTTTCTGATTTAATTGTTTCTTCTTTCTATGGAAGTAAAAGATGTGCAACATCACAATCTCTGTGGGCTGTATATGTGTTCCTAATTAGCTAGTTCCAGTGGCTCGCTAGAGGGTATTTTGAAGTGTATACACTCTAATTGTCTCTGCTGGGTGTCTTGGGTGATTCCATAGACGACTTAACCTCACTATGGGAGTGTTGAGCTTGAGGGTATATCTCTCTGCTTCTTTCCTGCTTCCTAAAATTTCTATCTCAGATGCCACATAAGGGTGACATGGGTGCAATATGCTTAAAAATAGAATAAACATTAAATGAGCCAATAGCCCAGAGATAATATGAACCAATAAAGTTAAATAGCTGAAGTGAAAATACATAGGACTGCACTGGTAAGGAGAACTATTAAAAGCTCTGTTAGATGACCTAATCTCTCTCTCTATCTCTGCACAGCTATGGCTTTTTTCTTTTCTTTTTTAAAGAAAGGTATCATTCGTTACAAGATTAACCAATTTCTAGTTGCAAGGAGTTCAGTATTAGACAACCAATTGGCAATGTTTGATGCTCAACCCAAAAATCTAAGGATATCAGATCATCTTCTTTATGACAAACTAAAAAAGAGTACAGAGATTATCATACATTTTTGTAAAGTGGAATCTTCTTATGCAAGGTGTTCAGAAAGTGGTGGCTGTATTATTATTATTATTATTATTATTATTATTATTATTATTATTATTATGTGGTTTTTGTTGATATTATTGTTGCTTTAGTTATTTATTATAAATTATTTATATACCCCTCTTCATAAGGAAATTCCAAGGTGGTGTACAATATTTGTTAAAAAAAATAGCAATTGAGATAAAATCCACAATAAACCAGAAAAATCAGCAGATGTCTGGTTAAGCAAATGCATCTTGCTTAAATCTAGATGCTGCTGATTAGCCTGGATCCCTTTCAGTCTGGTTTCTGGCCTGGATTTGGTTGCCCTGGTAGATTACATGCACTGGGGGGGGATCACACCAATCCCGCTAATGCTATTGGTGTGTGCTAGAGGTCCCTTACACAAGTGCAACAAAAAATACATTAAGGTTCATGTTGCATTAGGTACACCCATATTAACTAGTGATATTGAAATATGATCATTTTGTAGCTATGGGGTTGTATCCAACGTTAGTCTAACTTAAGTCCCATTTATTCCAATGGAGCTATGCTATGTAGGACAAACATTGAATACAACCCATAGGTTCCCCCTACAAGAGATGTTCAGAAATACTGTTAACCTGCTAGGTTATCTTGGTCCAATGCACTACAGGCTTTCTATTGTCTAGGGATGCTGTGGAAATCTGCAATGGATTCAAATGAGATCAGATTTCAATGAATCCAACCTGTAGATTCTGTGCAGACTGTCTTTTTCTGAGTCACGTGGATTCTGCAGGCTTGTGAACCAGTTTTTATTTATGGGGGGGGGAGGAATTCATTCAAATTTGTGACAGTGTACATTTGTAGTAATGCACATTCACACAAATGCATGTTTGTGCTGATGCACACTTGCAAACAGGAATGAAATTCTCAGGCATAAAATCCTGTTTCATCAGTGATTGGATGATAGAACAAACAACATCAGACCATCTGTGAAACCCAGCTGGAATGGATTTAACAAAAGCCATGCATCCCTGCTAAGGCCTGGAAGTAACATTTTTTTAAAAAAAAATATCTATCCTTTGCAAACAGAAACCTTGGGTGTTTCCAGGCATCAAGGAAGGCTCTAGTATTACCAATCAAACAAGATTGTTCAGTTATTCTGTCTTTCCCTTCTTAACAGATATTTTTGTGGAAAGAAAAAAGACGGAAGAAGCAATGGGAAAACAAGGGTGGATTACCAAAGAAAGACCATGGCCTAGTGAGATGGAGGGGTGAAGATCTCATGATATTTTTATCGTGAAATCCCCCACTCTGTTCACACACGGCACGCGACCACCTCAGAGGGAGAGGCGTCACGCCCGCCATTTTGTTATTTTTCTTAAAGAAGAAAATGCGTACGAGCGCTTGTGCACAAAAGATAAGGTTTTTTTATTTAAAAAATCCACACTTCCCCACCCCACCCTCGGTGGGTGCAGTGCTCCTGAGGAGCTTTGTGCCCCATGCATGGGTCCCAGTTCCTCCCAAGGAACCAAGAGGAACCAGGACAAGGGAAAAGTGGGCCTAAAGTGTAGGGTGAGAAACCGGGTCAAGGGAGGGAGCATCCCTCCCTGATCCCGGGATCCCCTGTGCATCATTTGGATGCACAGGGATGATCCTGGGGATCGCCCCAGGATTTTGCCCTATCTAGCTAAGGCCCATGACATCTGGACTCCCTGTAAAATTCTGTCAATGGGGCAGGGCAATTGCATGATAAAATCATCATCTGGAACCACCCATGATATCCATGTCTAGACTGGCTTATTCAAGTTTGTGCTATACTTTCAGTTCAAGCAAGAGGCTACACAAACGTGACCCAATTTTGGAAAGGAAACTGTGGGAGAATAAGATGCAGCAGGTGTTAATTAGCTAAAATGCCTGCTGTTGGTGATGCAATAACTAATAAGAGAATGGCCACAACACAGTTATTTGACATTAACGTACATTTGGAGGCTACCAACTTTCCCAAGTGCATGAAAAGACACACGGTTATTGAGGAAAATACATTCTGTACATTCTACCAAACTGTGAGGTACAAGCTTTGGCCAAAGAATTTCCAATAAAATATTCATACCTCCTATTACAAGGGCAGTAAATTCAGCATCCAGTCATGGGGATTACAGTGGCTGCAGTAAAAACCCCAAAGAAGGAAGACTATAATTGTTTTTATAAGCAATGGTTTCAAACAGCTTTCATTTATAATAAAGAGGATTTACGGCCCAATCCTCAATTTGAAGTTAAGCAGCCGCTGCTGCACGCCCTGGTGCAGGGAGTGGAGCCGGGCCCCCGAACATTATTCCTTTATCCCTGCACTTAGTGTGCATGTTGAGCAAACAGAACCAACTCCACAGGTCCAGCTTAGTCACAGCTCATTGCTGATGATTTCTGAATCGCTGCTGGAGAGGAAATGGAGCAGAAAAGGGGCTGGTAGCACCTCTCTGAAGAGCAATGGATGTTAACTTCTCTGTACACCCTGCAGATGTTGCAGTAGTTTAAGTAACCCAGGAGATTTGAGCAGGATCTACACTACTGCTTTAAAATGGTTTATAACAGTAGTGGCAACTGTTGGGGCCCAGGATATGCCCAATATACAGTTTTCAAAACATTTTAAAAGTGTTATATCCTCTTGGTGTAGATCTGGCCCAGGAGAAAAGTCTCACTGTACTGGTAAATTATATAGACTGGTCTACCCACCCAGGCCTTCTATAGACTTGTATCCAGATGCAGTCATACTTAGACAGACTCATTGAAATCAATGGAACTTAACTCTTTCATGGTTAACTTAAGCCCCATTGGTTTTCAGTGGGTCTTCTTGAAGTATGACTATGGGCCTTGCTAGACCTAGGTGAGAATCTGGGGGAGAGGAGGGGAGACCTAACGTTATGAATAACGCAAGATCTCACCCTTATTCAGATGTGAGACATGACAAGCTCTGGAGGAGAGCCGTCACGGCCGCCATTTTTTTTTTTAAAAAAAAATTAAAGCAGCAGAAGGCAGGAAATGTAAGTAGTTTTTTTTGTTTGTTTGTTTTTTAATTCTCCTTCCCCCGCCCGCAATGTCCAATCCCCCCCGCCCGCTGGCCCCATTCTCCTTCCCCAGCCTGCCCCCTGCCCGCGATGTCCGATCCCCTGCCCGGCCCTCCCGCCTGCAATTCCCCCCAATGTCCCCTGGGCTGCAATTCCCCCCGATCTCCCCGGCCTCCGTTTTCCTCTCCCCCATGTCCCCACCATAGCCGTGATGGCTGCAGCACTCCTGTGGAGAGCTGTGGCCCATCTGCTGCCTTTCCCGGCTACTCGGGAGTAAATCAGGTAGCCAGGAAAAGCGGCGGACCTGGCTACACACCCGCGGTCCCGGTCTCAGCCCGACCTGAGGCCGGGATCACGGGAAGAACCACACTACAAGTGGTTCCCACTAGCGCGGTGCCAGGGCGGCTCGAGGCCTGGCTGAGGTCGGGATTCCCTGTGTGTCATCTGGATGCACAGGGACGAGCACGGGCCTCGCACCGCGCTCACCCCTGGTCTAGCAAGGCCCTATGTCTGGATCCAACCCAATGTCCTTTTTGTTTCCCCTATTTGGAATGTGGAGAGTATGGACTTTTTGAGTGGAATGATTGGGTCCACAATCACGGAATTTTTGTCCCTGTAGGATTTCCCTTAACAGGTGTTATTGTGGCCATATCCTAATGGGATCACAGCCCAAAGGCAAACATGGGTTATTGAGGTTGTGTAACATGACAATTGTTCCCCTGAGCATTACTTGCTTCAAACTGCACCATGACCTTTCTGCAAAAGAAGACACCCCCTGCCCACTAAGGTCTGGCCTAGTCTTGGCCTCAGTTCCCTCAGTGTGAGTGAGAGCCTTCATCCTTGTCACACTGACTCATTGGGCCAATTTGCATGACATGACAACCCATCATAGGTTAATTTACCTGCAAGGAACTGCAGCACATGCCAGCACCATTATGAATAAGCAAGCCACAGCTCGGAGTTGCCATAGGTTGTTGTGTTGTCTAATCCCAGACAGCAAAGGTTATCTGCAGGTTAAACAATCCCCCCATAACCCTAAAATGGACCATGGCTTATGCAAGGGCTGTTTAACCCTCAAACAAACCCTGCTCCCCAGGTTCGGATGCCAGAACAAGCCACAGTGACCCACAGCTGAAGATTGCATATTCATAATGATGGATGGCATATGCTGTGGCACCCTGAGGATTAATTAACCCAGGGTGGGCTGTTGGGTCATCCAAACCCAGTCATTGGGATCCCCATCTTAGTTAAACCAGTTTGTAGGGATTTCTTACTATCAAGATGATAAATGTCAGAGTGATAGCCCTCATCTGTGGATCTGCAATTCCGCTATTGCAAATATCCTCTCCTTATGGCACTGGTCAATCTGACTGTGGCTCTGCCAGTTTTCTTTCCCTTTAGTCTCTCTAGAAGCAAAGCACACATTTTAAACAAGATTGCCACTAGCTAGCCATAGCTACAACCTTATTCCCTGTTGTTCCAAACTCAAGATCCCTCTTACAGATGACACTCGTCTTGAGCCTCCACAGCAATCCCAAAGATCCTCTATGCATCTTCTGCTCACAGGACTGCAAAGAAATGTACTCCAACATATCTTCTTCACTTTCCACTAGGAAATTTAAACTTAGGACTGTGGAGCTCTAGTCTTTAGGTTGGTAAAGTTCTGATGCAGAGAACTTATGGGACAAGTTGGAAGCTGATATTTTATGTCCTTCATCCTGTGCGAAGAACTCCTTCAGGTATCCCTCCTTAGGGAGATGTATTTTAGAAGAGATGTTCTATATATAACCTTCTGAACTCATCCTATTGATTCCATGGCTCTACAAGTTTTTTTACTCACTAAATGTAAAATATGGAACAGCATATGACAAGACAGGTATAGAAGGTGCTTAGATGAATACACATTCTATGAGCATGCCAGTTACTGCACGATGAGATAAAATGCTTTGGAAATATCAGTTACTGATATCCCACCAGGAGATGGGAGGATTAGGTAGCCGAAGTACCTTATGCTTAGGATATATCTCCTCAAGATGTCATGTTGGATACTCTCCTCATAGACCTGTCACATCAACTACTGAAGATATCCAATTCGGCCCTAATATTCCAATTATTTCAATGACAATAGAGCTGGCTCACATTTTCCTTCTTAATGAGAGAGCATATGTCACCAATCCCCCCCCCCAACTGTAATAGCCTCTGGAAGAAGGAAGTATTGATAGAAGAGCAGAGGACATTATGACCTTGAGAAGTTTCTGCTCTCCCATCCATCCCCCCAATCCTGGTGTCTGTCTTGGATTGGTAGTCACAGTCCTTAGGCATCCTGTGTCTGTTGGTACCTATTTTTTATTATTTTTTTGCTAAACTTTGTGTAAACATGCTTAATAGGAACATTACAATCTATAATGAACTTTATATTATCCTGGTGCTTGCTTGTTGAGTTTGCTGATCTTGGTGTTCCAGGGGAAATCAGGTTACAAGTTCATGCAAAATCTCCCAAATTAATTGGAAGCATGACCAGAAAGTGGTGCCTGGGAAACTCAAGTACCCACTCTTCCCTTTCTGGCCTTGTGTTTGCAGTGAGAAGAATTGCCCAGACACTGCCACATTGTTTATTTGTTCTGAAGCCAGGTGTCATCTCCATGGGTGTCTTCCTTATTCTGCCAATCCTGTCTCACTCTAAGCAAATGGGTGGGCTTCCTTTTCTCCCTCCCTGGCACTCCTCCTTGTGAGAAATTCTTGGCAATGCCATTTGCTTAGGGGAGAGCAACCAAGATGCTCACGGAGAAGACAGCTTGGGTGGTGAGTAAAGAGTGGTTGCCTGGAAGCATAAGGGGAGGAAAGAGCTTTCACTCCCTTCTTTCAGATATCAATACAGGCAGAGCAAGGCTTCCACATATGTTTTTTTTCTCATTATGACAGAAATGTGTGAATTGGCTTCAAACAGCTGCTGTGCAGTGCCCCATTTTCCCTTTACTCCTTCCTGCTACATTCAGCCTAAATGAGTATTACAGATTATTTGATTTTGTACTTCAGAAGTGTGTCTTATAAAATCATTAGCTTTGCAAGGAGAATAACTTTACATATCTGTAAGGCTTGTCTGGTTCTTTAAACAAAGCAGCATAATAAAGGAAGGGTAATTAGAAAGGCAAGGCTCCCCCCACCCCAAATGGTAATGTGCTTAAATAAAAAAGCACTCCCAGACCCTTGAGTTAAAATCCAAATGTGAATCGTGCATACTAGTAGTACTCCTATGTAAATTTATGTGCAGGATTTAACAAATGTTACCTGTCAGAAACAGCCATAAAAAATAAATACCTGCCTACTGTGAAGCATCAAGTATTGCAACTGCAGCATTCATGGTCATAAATGCAATGCTATGATCTAATTATGCATTCCGTACCCAGTTTGTCAGATAACACAATTTAAAAATGGCACAACTAAATCAAACAGGCCTACTTTCCTACTGAGCGATAGTCAAATTGCACGTAAAAAAAGGCCTGCATTATGGTCAATTTTGTGGTGCTACAAGATTGTAGAGGATTTTGTTGAATTTCAGATCATCCGTGTTTGATGTGGAATTGGAAGGCAAATATTGGATTCAGCATTCTAGGAATTTTTCACCATTATTCTCATTCTCTTCTCCACGTTGCCTGGATGCCAGTCAGGTTGGGAGTAGGAGATCTCTTCAATCCCTCCCTTCCATCATCCATGTTTAGAAACAGGATTCTAACCATATCTAGAGACTGTTTTCTTTTTAATCTTGCTGTTTATGATGCTAATAATAATAATAATAATGCATATGCTTATCCTGATGTGCAACTGCACTGCAATACATACTCAGATATGAGGCATCTTTTATTTATTTATTTACAATATTAATATACCGCTCCCCATTGAAAATTTCAGAGTGGTGTACAGTATAAAATAAAATAAAAACAGAATAAAACACTTTAAAATAGATTTTCGAAGATGCAAAATGTACAGAAATCGCGGCTAGTCATATGCCCTTCATTCTTGCTACTTTGCATCCATGTTTTTCATTTGGATAAAAACCATAAAATATTATTATGCAGACATTAAATGCTATCTCCAACCACTGTTTTGTTTTGTTTGTTTGTTGGTGTAAGAATCCATTGTTCCACCTGCTTATATATGGTTTTAAGTGTGTGTGTGTATGTGTGTGTGTGTGGTGTGTGTGCACACACACACACACACAAACACTTTTCTTTCTTTCCAGGATATACACTAGCATTAGTTAATAGCAAATAATCTGTTTCTGGGATTTATGCTAGGATAGCCATAAAGAGAGAGAGAGAGAGAGAGAGAGAGAGAGAGAGAGAGAGAGAGAGAGAGAGGAAATGCACCATGAAAAGAGAGGACACCAATTTGCATAACTATCATTTATATGTATAGATGCATATTTATGAACAATGGTTATAATTTAAATAGAAATACAGTATATCTCATCATACTGGAGAAGACAGTGACTAGGCGACCTGTTTACCCACCTGTTCAACCTACTGTCCACAAGAGTTCTCAAGCTTCATTATCTTTAAATTAGAAATGGACAGGGTAAGCCTTCAAACAGAGGATGCCTTCAAATATAGAGCAGTCTTCTGGCAGCCGTACAGACAGATGGAGGATACCTGATGAACTACAATGAAGCAATGGCAGTCTTAACACACACACACACACACACACACACACACACACACACACACACACACACACACACACACCCCTTGGCATTCTGTAAGCTGTAGTCACAAACAGAAGACTCAACTTTACTGAAACTGAGAGGTTCACCTGTAGATGAAGGAATAAAAGGATAAAGAAGAAACTAATATGCATTTGCTACATTGCATTTCTGGACAGACCAGCTTGGGCAAAAGATAAAGCAGAATAATGCAAGCAAGTCAAACTTCATGGGTTTTTTTGTAGGGAAGGGGAATAAAGAATGACAGTAGACCAGAAAAGAACTGTGCAAGTGTCTGATCTAATCTATTTGTACTGTAGAAGTATTTGGTATTCACCTACCTAAGATGTTACTGAAATGTTAAAAGATGGGTATCAATGTAATCACAGTAAGAATGGCAAACATTTGTTTCACAAACATAGACAAAGGGTTGTCATGAGAGAGAGAGAGAGAGAGAGAGAGAGAGAGAGAGAGAGAGAGAGAGAGAGAAATTAAATTGGAGAGGGGTGACTCTTCAGGATCGGTCTTTGGATTTATATCTGTTGTTTCATTGGTAGAATTGGGAATGGAAATTGAAGTGTATTTGTGAAATTGGCCAACATGCTCATTCTTACAGAGAGAGGAGAGAGAGAGAGGGAGGGAGGGAGAGAGAGAGGACTATGCTGGCAGTTTTGATGACACAACAGGATCAGCAGAGTTTGGGCAAGGAAATGTCTTACCTTTTTTGTTGTTGTTGCTTTAAATAAAGTAAGATATTTCCCCATCATTGTAAGCCCTCTTCCCTCCACCAAAAACATTTTAAGGAGAGAATCACAGTCCACCCTCCACATGGCTGTTAGCCAGAGTGACTCCATCTTCGCTTGCTCTGTAACTTTTAGGCACTCTATTCTTGTACTGTAACCTTTAGGTTGGAAAGTCCCTATTCTGTATAACCTTTGTTTGGAAAGCCCCTACTCTGTAACCTTTTAGCAGATGCTAAACTGACATTTAATCCTCACCATGAGCTAACCACAAAGGCAACTGTATTCTGTTTATGCTAAAATGTAAAACCATGATATCACAATGTAAGCTGTTTGTGCCCTACAATATAAGGGGCTATGAAATAGCCAAAGTGTGTGCTCTCTTCCTGGTGCAGAACTAGAGAGAGACACCCACTCAGCTGAATGTATCCAGAATAAAGACGTGTTGTACCTGACCAAGGACGCTGTGCGTTCTTAGGAGAGTTTGGCTGTCTCCTAGGGAGAAGAACCTGGCAATTTTGGCTAACATGGCCACTGAAACGTCTGCCCCCAATTTGCCACCTGTGAATGGAGTGGCAAACGGAGGGAGGTGCATTTCTGGTTGTTGAAATGCGGCATCATGGCTTTGGTCACCTATGGTCAAAAAGGATGAATTCAGACTGGGTGGGGGAATGACAATTTCAGCTGGAAAGACTGAAGAAATGCAGATGTGAGTAGGGAACTAACTGCATTGTATACAATACACAGTGTATATTGTAGACACAGTGGGTTAGTTCCGCTTTAAGAAGTCTGTCAGCGCCAGAACTACTGACTAAAATTTATACATTTAGGTTAAGAATTTAGTTTGAACACTGAAGCACAACTGCCACCAAACCAAAAATCCTCACTTCCTTGAGGACAGAGTTGAGGACATTTATGAAGTTTAGCTTTGGGTGTTCATTCTGGTGATTTTCTTGTATGCAGAAAGTGATTTCTGGTTCTGCCCACGTACAGTCTTTGTCACTCTAAGTTGATCTATTTTATCGACAACTCCAGGGGTGAAATATTTCAAATCAAAATGCAGTATAACCCCAAACACAATGAAAACAAGTATACTGAAGGACCTTAAATATTTAAATGAAGTCCTCCAAGCTTGTAGGAACTTGAGTACAATATGCATACTCAAAGGTGCATCATCTAATTCAATGAAAACCTTAGCATGACAGAGAAGCTACTTTGAAATTATGGTTGTCTTTGAACAGTGCTGGTCCACTTTATTTGAGACGAAGTTCTATCTTTTCTTGATAGCTTTTGGCTGCTCTTCTTAGAGAATAATTCATTTAACATGAGTCTTCCTTCAAGAGGTGTCAAGGACTTTTTTGTCATAGAATCCATTAATTTGCATTTAAAAGATATGGGAGGGGGAATCTTCAACTAATTATAATCAGTGGCTATGTCTTTATGCAAAAGCCTTTGTACGTTCACAAAGAAAAAGATCAGCAGACAGAGTTCTATTTTATGCCTTTTCGTGTTTTTCCCCAAATGGTGTTTTATTATTACTTGCTATGAATCTCATTTTCATTCACATTGCCTCTTCAGCATATATTTTATTGTGTACTTGTGAACATCCTCTGAATTCCAATATTCTTTTATTTAAGTGTATGTTATTGTACCTCCCCTATTTCTCCTGGTTTCATACATTATTTTCTTTAGTGTAGGAAAACTGCAAGGAAATGCACGAGTTGTGTGCACATTTTAAAAAATGAAGCTCAGTGGTAAGCTTATACTTCAAGCCTCTTCTGCTTGAAGCTGGGGCCTCAATTGAAGCCCACAACAGACAGCAATGGACACAGGTAAGCCTCCCTCCTCCCTGCCCCCTTACCTGGCTCCATCGCCATTGCTGCAGGGACTGATAAGTCCCACTCCCCCACTTACCTGCGTCTGGAGCTCCGGATTGAGGTGATCCTCTTCGCCTCGATCCACAGTCCCCCCGACTCGCTTCTCCTCCGCCTTTTCTGGAGGCGAATCAGGCAGCTTCACTATTGCTTCTCCGACCCAGAGATCAGGTACTAAGATCAGGTACTAATCAGGTACTAAGCTAGACCTAAGGTTTATCCCGGGATCTTCCCGGGGCTATCCCTGTGCATCTAAATGACACACAGGGGATCCTGGGATAAACCATAGGTCTAGCTAAGGCCTATGTCTCCAATCCAAACAGCAATGCACCATGTTTTGTGTGTGCAGTTGTCTCTTCCAAGTCTCTTCCTTCTTGCATCAGAGTATACAACATAAGATACCACTGCAGCCAGGGGAGGTGAAGGGAGAGTGAGAAATATAAACATGCATGTACAATCCCTTGCACATGTGTAAAGAAACTCTGCTTATACTTTTCTCATACTGATTCAGTTCTAGGATTTAAAAATGTTGGGAGTGACATTAATTTTATTTATTTATTAATATGTCCATACTGCCTTTCCACAAACATCACCAAGATGGTGCTCAACAAATCACATAAATCAATAACATTTTAAAAAATCTACAATAAAAGCCATATTAAAATAATAAAACAACAATAAAACCACTGAAAACCCAAGTCATGTTGTTGTTGTTGTTGTTGTTGTTATTTATTACACTTATATATTGTCTGATAGCCGAAGCTCTCTGGGCAGTTTACAAAGGTTTAAAACAGTGAACATTAAAAACAAATATACAAAATTTAAAACCATAAAAGCATAAATACAAATAAACAAATAAGAGATGTGTCTTAGCTCCTTTCAAAAAGGCTGAGAGGGTGAGGACTAATCTTATACCTGAAGGAAGAGCATTCTACAGTTAAGGAGTGATACAGATTTCATACATGCCCCCAAAACATACATACAGATTTCATACATGCCCCCAAAACAGGCATCTGAGTGAAATGGGATTTTACTACAGAGCTTGACAGTGGAAAAGGCTCATAGCGAGACAAGTGGTGCCTTAGATATCTGCTCCCTAAGCTGTTCAGGGTTTTAAAAGTTAAAACCAACACTTGAATTGAGCCCGGAAAGAATTGAATCAAGAAATTGGCAATCTGTGCAGTTCTTTCAATACTAGCACAATGTGAACTTGATATCATGCACTGGTTAGTTGCATAACTGCCACATGTTGAACCAACTGAAGCTTTGGATGTTTCTCAAAGGTAGCCTTACATAGAGCACATTGCAGTAATCTAAACATGATGTAACCAATGCATGGGTAACTGTTGCCAAATCAAACTGATTATGGAAAGATCACAGTTGGTGCATTAAATGTAATTGTGCCAATGCACTCCTTGCCACCTCTGCTATCTGGAAATCTAGGGAAAGCACAGGATCAAGGAGCACTCCCAAACTTTTAGAGGGAGTACCATCTTTTCCACAATGGGTTGAAAATCCCTGAACCTGAATTTGTACTGACCAAGAGTATCTCCATCTTGTCTCAATTTAATCTTAGCTTTTTCATGCTCATCCAATCAGGAAAGATACTGTGGTTGATTGCATCTAAGGCCACTGAGAGTTCCAAGGAAACTAATAGGATTCTACTTCCCCATCCAGTTCCCAGTGTAGGTCATCCACCAAGGTGACCAAAGTAGCCTTCTGTCCCATATCTCAAACAGAACTTGAAATGAAATGTACATTGATGGTGCTATATAAATAAATAATAATAATAATAATAATAATAATAATAATGAAATGGTTGCAGGTAATCAGTATCATCCAGATGTAGCTGGAGTTGCAAGGCCTTACATTCTCAATGACCTTGGCCAGAATTGGTACATTTGAAATTGCCTTATAGTTATTTATCTCTACTGGGTCAAAGAAAAATTCTTTAATAAAGGTCTTATTACTGCCTCCTAAAGCAAGAGATAATGACCCTCTCCTGCAAAGAAGCAATAGTCACCCCTCTTAACCATGGCAACTGACCTGGCTTTCCAAATTTAATGTGCCAGTTAGGATACAGGTTCAAGTAAACCGATGGTACCTCTCCCTGCAAAAGACACCTAGTCCACATCCTTGAGATCTAGGAGTCCCTGCACACTATGGAAAAACATCACCAGTCTATTTTCTGCAGACACAAGGGTGGCAGAAAAATAAGTTTTCTTCACTGGCCTCACCACCTAGGTATGGGTTCCCAGTTGGATTCTACCCCTTGTTTGGTCTAATTTGTCCCCCAATTTTTCCCCATTGACACTCTAGTTGTCATCCTTCCTGTTTCATTACCCTCAGCTCTCTGTTAAACCAGGGAGCTGACCTGGCTCTATGAGGAGAGAGGGGATACTTAGAAGAGATAGTGGCAACCACCCAGATACTCCCATATTCTACAATCAGCCAGAACTTTGACAGTACCACCAACTAACAAGGCAGGAAACTCCCCAAAGACATTAAAGGAACCATTCAGATCCACCAGGAGCCTGGGGTGGACCATACTAACCAGTCCACCAGCCCTGTGGAGGTCCGTAGTGGCAGCTATTCCAAAACTAACCAGAAATTGGTCTGGTTAGTTGGAGAGCAGAGTGGACAGTACACCAAGAAAGCCCTTGTCCATTAATAACAAAAGATGTTCAAATGCAATAAATGAAGACATTTATGTATCACACTTAGGTTAGTTGAAGGCTTCCCTTAAGCTTCAAAGCTAAGCAACGATATGAACCTATGCTTATCATTGCTTATTGCAACAGTATATCCACAGTATACCATACTGCCTTTAGATGTATATTTCAGTAACTATGAGTAAGGCTGAGAGAGAGATTTTACAGTGTGTGGGGGGAGAGGTTTAATGTCAGATCATGAGGTCCCAATCCGGCTTTCAGGGGTTCCCAAAGCCTCTTGCCCCGGCCCCACCCTTTCCCCTGATTGTCAATCATTTGGTGATTTCTCAATTTTTGTACATATTTTCCCCATTCCCTATTTGAAAAGCTTTGCCTAAAGCCTTAGTTACTGGCAGTATGAGTTTTACACTAAATATGCTTTGGTCCTGCCCTTTTAAATTTGCCTTCACCCACTACTGGGATGCGGCACCCAAGAGCTTCTCCAGAATTGAACTGGGCCTCAGGCTGAAAGAGTTCAACACTCCTGTTTTTCAAGCTCTAGCTAATGGCAATACCAGTATAATTACTAAGGAAGACTACAAGGGCAGGACTGTAGTAATTATGAATAGGCGAGATTATGAAGTAAAGGTAGACTAATAATTATGGGATCATACAGCCTTTGTTCCTGTGTTAAAAGACCCAACAAAATATATTCAATTAGAAATCAGAGTGACTCTTGAAGAACAGAAAACAATGGTATAGCAAATGAATACTGAGTATCAGTTTTTGAATAACAACTCATCCTACATGCAATAATTTAATATGCTATCTGCAATGTTTGTTGCCTGCCAAGGAGACTAATTGATTGAGGCAATAACACCATGCTAGAGTCATTATTTAGCTATGTAGCTGTCAGGATGAAGCCCGGTCTCCTTGGTATGGATTTTGAATCATACTGAACGGCTGACAAAGATCAGCTGAGGGTGGACATTCTCCAGGACTCTCTGGGAGTGAAGAAGGAATCTTCCTAGGAACTTATCAAACAGGAGGCCCAGGTTCAGAGACCATCTTCCTCGTCCCTTCCTGGGAACTCAGTCTTTGTCAGAAAGGGAGAGAGCAATATAATTGACAGATCCCAGAGTCCACCGTAGGGTCAAGAGGGTGGAGTTGAGAGGAGGTGGGAGGCGATCTGATAGACTAGCCACATGCCAGAGGTTACAGCTTAAAAATCTTCCCTGAAGGAGGGGTCAGGTAAAAGCCATCTGGGCACAGCAGGAAACTGTCCATTTAGTTGATAGGCAACTGCCTTGCTTTGTTAGGCTAATTAAGCTTAATGGATAGGTAATAATAATCCCTCCTCCTCCTCCCTCCCAATCCCCTTTCCTTTTGTGTCATGTCTTTTAGATTGTAAGCCTGTGGGCAGGGACTGTCAAGAAATACTTTTGTAAGCCGCCGTGAGAGCCTTTTTTGGCTGAATGGCGGCATAAAAATACTTAAATAAATAAATAAATAAAAATAATAGCATGAACACTCCCTTCAAGTGTGAAGACTTATGTATTTACTGAATAAAGCTTTTGTGGATTGCACAGCAGACCTCTTTGCAGGTATATGAAGGATGGGAAATGACGAGGCACAAAAGTGGGATTAAATAGGGCCACATTTATTTAAAGATCTGCAAAATGGTGGCGCTTAAGCGGGCATCCTTTCTATGCCAGTATCCTGACTGTTGTTAGAATCGGGTGACCCATTCACAACCAGTGAAGTTCACCACCCCACGGGCTTGCCTCTTTTTGGGGTAGGAAGGCTTTCTGATGTCACCCCACCTCAGGCCGCAGAACTCCGAGTGGGTGAAGAAGGTTGGCCTCAAAGGCAACCCTTATCTTACCAGCTGGGGCTGCAAGGCTCCCAACTGGGAGCCTCAGGAATTGCCCATCACTACCATGGTGCCTCTAAATGCTCACCAAATCTACTGTTGCTCCAGATGCCCACTCACACCTGCCTGCCATCAAATGTGACCAAAACATTAAGAACCAGATAAACCTAAATTAATACACCCAGGTTGTCTTGCAGTGTGAAGTAGGCTTAAAAAACCCACAATCCATAAAACTGGTTATGAGCCAAAAAAAAAAAAAAAAATCTTACTCGGCCTCCAACAGGATGACCAGCATGCCCTCGCTGCCAACAGGGAGGGAGCTGCATGTCGAAGAGGAGGTGTGGAGGGGTGAAAGCAGCTATAAGGCTGCTGAGTCCCTTCCCCACCCCAGTGGCACCATATGGAGGTCACCAATGGTGAGACTTCATGCCTCACCTCCCCAAGCCCACCCGCAATGGCCTCCCCACTCCCATGTAGGCCGGGCATGGGAATAAGGCATTTATTGTCTCTCATCTCAGTGTGAGGGCTTGGAATCATGTCTTAGGGATGTGTGCACATGCATACATACATACACATATACACAGAGATACTTTTGACATTATATGCCATTGCATTGCTAAGATACAATGTAGATCAACATTTAAGGCAAACCAGTTTGCAGACATGTGTAATTAAATCACATCACTCTAGACAATACGTATTTGGAAGACTCCTGCTTCACTTCGGACATGTCCTGAATCAATGCAAAGCAGCCTGATTCAGTTTGGGATTCAGGACTTGTCCAAAGTGAATGGACTACAGAATGTCAAGCAAACAAAGACAAAAACCAACCAGGTAGGCTTTTGTGTTTGTTTTGCTAGATGGCAACTGTAAGCTGAATGGATCCCACTTGCCATACATCGTGTTCTTTTAGGTGTTTGATAACTCTCCTGCTTTGCTTCTAGCCTGAGATTGCAAAAACAAAAACAAGAAATAGGGTTTTCAAGCTCCAGATGAGCTGCCATGCATAACTGGTGGGCTCCATGTGGAATTGTGGGTCACTGCTTGTGCAGGACTGCGCTTCAGAGATAATGACCCCCCAATGGCCCATTACCACAGGTGTTTCTGCTGTCCTCATCCACGTCAAACCCCACAGAGCAACTAACACTGCGTAAGTATATATTGCACCCTGTAGTGAAAGCCGAATTGTTGCAGCTATATCAATTACACATGGCTACACACAATGAAGTCCACTTAAGTTCCCACTTTTACACTTGAATAACACATGTTTACTGCAGTGAAATATACGTCCTGTCTCCTTAGGAAAAAAAATGCCAATATGCCTTCGAATGTTTGTCTTCTTGATACTGAAGTCCAGATGTTCGTGGCTTTGTTTCATTCCACACAGGCTATAATAACATCCATTCTGCTGGTCTCCCCGCACACACAATTAGGGAACACAGCTGGTGCAAAATGCTGTCTTGCGCGTCTTCTACCTGATGCCAGATGGAAAGCAAGTACATAATGACAGCCTTGTCTCAGCTACAGTGCCTGTCAGTCAGATTTTTCTCTTAAATTTTCTCACCACCACCCCTTTCACATGGACAACACTTTCAAGGTTTGCCCTGCTCAGTCTTTATTTCCCTGCCATTTGCTCAGGTCATCTTGCATTGACCCAAAACTGTGCAAAATGGAAGAAGGCTGAGGGGGAAAGAGATAATGAGATGGGATGCCTGAGAAATAAACCATTAGTCAGATTTATATGTTTGCACCATAATACAATAAATAGAACGTAGCCTTTCTAAGGATTTTTTTCCAGCAGAGCTGATGCTCCTTAATATCTAGGACAGAGACAACCACCTGATAGATAATGGCACACCTGGTGTGGCACAATGGCAGTTTTTGAAAAATAGGAGCTGCCTTATCCTGAATCAGACCATTGGTCCATTTAGCCCAGTATTGTCAACACTGACTGGCAGCTGCTCTCCAGGGTTTCAGTAAGGATTCTTTCCTATTCCTACCTGGAGATGCCGGAGATTGAACCGTGGACCTTCTGCTTACAAAGGATGTTCTGCACCACTGAGCTATGAGTCATGTGCAGGGCATTTGAGCTACAGACCTGGTCCTCAGAGATTACAGAGGGTCCTGTTTGTGCATGTAAAGGCCTCTGCAACCTGCTTGCAGTGGTCCATGTAAGCAGCAGTGGGGTGTGTGTGCATGTAAGTCATTATTAGCAGTCACTTGTAGTGCTGTCATAGTTTAATAATCTCCCTTGCATTATCAGGAACTTCAGAGCGTCCAGCCTGCAACATGCAACTTCTGTTATGCCATGAATCAGCAAAATCAGACAAGGAATGTGGAAAAGGAGGGGAGCCAATGGGCTGCACACTGGGAGTCCCTTATTCCTGCTGACTATCACCGGAGGCTACAAGCGGTTTCACAACAGCAAAGCAGCATGCAGCAGAGTGAGCAAAAGAGCCACAGGGTCCAGTTCATACAAGATGAAGGCAAACAGAGTTCTGGGCTAGGTGAGGGGGGAGATGACAAGCACCACGGCTCCTTTTGCTAAACAGCAGGACAGAAAGGTATAAAGTGGGTATGATCTAGTCCATTTTAGGCACTTCCGTCCTATTGATTTCAGCGACAGGTTTAAGCAGCCACACAATTCAGAATTCATTCATGGCACCGGCTGCCGCAAAATGTGCTGAGGGTCCCTGGCTTCCATGGCTTTAAATGGGCATTAGACACATCCCTGGGAGACGGGTCAGTGGCTATTAGCCATGTTGACGCAATGAAAAGGTGCAGATTCAGAGGCAGGATTGCATCCGAGTACCACTTGCTGGAGACCGACAATAGGAATGGGCTACAATTGGATCCAAGCCCTGCATGTGAGGTTTCCTGCAGACATCTGGATGGCTGCTGTGGGAGGAAGATGGTTTGATGCAGCAGGGCTCCTTTTATCTTCTTCGGTGCTTTAAACCTGCCACTGAAAATCAAGGAGACTTCCCTTTCACTGGATCACAGCTACCCTCATCTTCACATATCCAGGCAGTTGGCCAGATACATCCACATCACATTGCGACAACAGAGAATTTGACATGTGCATAATTTAACTTCTTGCAACATTTTATCATTTTGTTTCAATTCCCCCATTTAAAAAATATTCTGTTCCCAAATGTGAACCTCCAGATGTTTTGAACTTCAACTGCCATCTGCCCCAGCCAGCTTGAGCAATGGTCAAGAATGCCGGGTTTTGTAGTCCAAAATATATAGAGGAAGGGGAAGGCTGTCCTCTTAAACAAGGTGGCTTAAAACTGAAATAATATTTCTTCACAAAGGGTGCTTCCAGGTGAAGCTTATATGGTGCTACCACCATGGGCCTTCCTAGACGAGGCCTTAGCGCGCCTTCTGTCCCGGCTTCCCTGCTGTGCGTCCAGATGACGCACAGGGGAATCCGGAGACAGGCCGCGCTGAGGCCTTCTCCAACGCGCCATAAGCGAATTCGCTTATGGCACGCCTTTTCCCCAGCTCCGGCCTGAGGCCGGAGCTGGGGAAGGTCTAGGGACTTCCGTGGCTTTTTGCGGCTAATCGCTTACTCACGAGTAGCCACAAAAAGCCGCGGACTGGCCACAGCGCTGAGCGCTGTGCCCATCGGCCGGGGAGATCCCGGGAGGGAAAAGGAGGGGAGACGACACAGGACACACACACACACACACACGCACGGAGGGAAAAGGAGGGGAGATGACACAGGACACACACACACGCACGGAGGGAAAAGGAGGGGAGACGACACAGGACACACACACACACACACGTAGGGAAAAGGAGGGGAGATGACACAGGACACACGCACGGAGGGAAAAGGAGGGGAGATGACACAGGACACACGCACGGAGGGAAAAGGAGGGGAGATGACACAGGACACACGCACGGAGGGAAAAGGAGGGGAGATGACACAGGACACACGCACGGAGGGAAAAGGAGGGGAGATGACACAGGACACACGCACGGAGGGAAAAGGAGGGGAGATGACACAGGACACACGCACGGAGGGAAAAGGAGGGGAGACGACACACGGGACATGGAGGGAGAGAAAGATCAGGAAGGGATCAGGAGCGGATGGGGGGGGGTTAACTAATAAAAAACCCTTACCTTCTCCGCAGTCTTCGGGCGCACGTGGCCCCTTTAAACTTTTTAAAAAATGGCCGGCGCTGCAGGGCTTCCGTCGTCCCTGCGCGTTGTGCGTCTAGGAGGCTGGGCGGCGCGCGTTAAAGTTTGCACGCCGTCGCCCCGCCTCCCTGCCGGCTTATCCCGGCAGGTCTAGCAAGGCCCCATGCCTCATTTTTGGAATGTTATCAGGGGATGTAAGTGATGAAGTCTTGAACTTGTAACAGTCCTGTGTTTTCCAGCTGCTGCTTCCAGCTTTTCTCTTACCACAGATGGGATCAGTATTGCCAGAGCTATGCTTTTCAGATTTATCATTAATTGATAAAAATCATTCAGAATACATCTCTAGCCCATTTTATTACTCACCACTACCTCTCTAGTGGCCATGATCCATTACAGAGTTTATTGTGCTTAAGGCCATTGATTTACAGGCACATGCATCTGTGGTGGATTGTGGGATGTGCATTTCAGCCGCTCTTGGCTTCATGTAACCTAAAGAAAGCACAGAGAGAGGGAGCCTACAGCCTGTAAATTTGCTATAGTCATTTTTTATGCAATAAGGGCACTCCGTTAACTTTGCCAATGTTGCAATCTCTCACTCTCCCCTCCTCTCCCACGCACCCACCCACCATTGCCTTCCCACAAATGACTTCAATAAAGCCAATATGTAACTGAAAGATTTTCTATTCCATCACCAGCAGCAATTAGGAATTACACATCATTTGTTGCATCCATTTTTATTTATTTTTTATTTTATACAGGAGCAAAATAAATAATTTTGACAAGTTCATTAATCCATATTCATTCTATGAAGTTCTCCAGGCTTTATTTGGGGAGAGAGATCATGCTGTGAAATAAAACAATAATAATTTGTTAGCATCATCATTCTTAAAGATACCAAATTTAGGCAGTTTTGGCATGGTGGACTTTTTAAAGACTTGGGTTCAAATCCCTGCTTAGCCAGGAAGTTCATTGGCTGCCCTTGGGTGTAAGTAACCCAGCCCAGTAAGAATAGCTTGATTACCAATATGGGGATAAAGTATTGTCTTATAAATGTTGGCATGTCTCAAATCCTTTTCTATGGCTTCTGATTGTCTTTTATGAAGGGAAACATTTCATACATATGACCATGGAGAATTTTCCATCTTGTACATTGATTTCCCACCTCCATACTTATATAAGAAACCCCAGCAGTGTATGAACATATACCAGAGTCACTGATCTGTTGCCCATTGACAGCACTTGGCCAGCAGACATAAGCAAGCATACGAGTCAGAGCCTTCTGCTTAATGGGACTTATGGTATTTCTTTTTTAATTATAATAATTACCTTTAAATTTGCATCTATACATATATATTAGCATATGAAAATTTTATGCAAACTGGTGCCCTCTTTGGTTTTGGTGAGGCATGTTCTCTTGTGTGTGTGTGTGTGTGTGTGTGTGTGTGTGTGATTCACAATTGCCCACACTACACTTATCTGGGAGCAAGTCCTATTGAACAGAATGGCACTGACTTCTGTGCAGAAATTGCAGCTTAAAAGCAAAAGCAAAAATAAGATCAAAAGGCACTTTTAAGTAAAAGGTATATTCAATATGAATGTGACCACAACTACTGGAGGAAAGGTGGTACCATCACCTGCCCTGTTAAATGGTGGGACACACCCATCTCCCCCATCACCACAGCCACCCCATATATATACACCTCCCCCCTTTCCACAGCATCACCAGCCATACCCACTCAGTCCAACATTCCATACTCTCTAGACATACTCAGGCAGACATACCTAAGGGAATAGAAATGTGGGTAATGCCACAAGTTCCAAGAAATCTCCTGCTCCTGTTTACCCTGTCACAGGGAACTCACCTGAATTCTGCACTGGCATGGGGCCAGCTTTCATGGTGGCTTACACATGGGCTCCATCACCTGCACCCTTGCCAAGCTAGAGTGGCAGAAAGAGTATTCGCCATGGCCAGGCAACTCAACTTCCCCATTTCCAAATTGGCCTAGCATGTTTGGGCTGCTTATCTAGAGAGGGGAGGGGAGGACAAGGGAGCAGGGTTGTGCCATTGGCTTAGGCCTTCTGGTTTTCTCTAGTGCATGTAAGCATGCAAACATGGCATCAATAGCAGGTCATCTTCCAGAGATCATGGAAACCTGGTCATGGTACATTTAGGGGGCTTGCTTGCATTCATTTCTCCCTTGACTTTTTGAGCCATCCTGTTTTCACAGATGGGCCTCACCAGCTATCAAGCCTGTGACACAAATATCTGCTGCCCTGACACAGGCTAATCACGCAGCACCCTGCCATCCTAAGGCTGTGAGTCCTAGGCTTTGCATAGAGCACACACCACAGGCCTGGTACCACAAGGCCCGCAAGCACTGTTTTCACTAGTGCCTACTGAGCCTGTAAGGCATTGTATCATCCAGTTCTCTGGCCTAGTGCCTTCACCACTAGGGCCCTTTCTAGGAATCATCACCCTGAATGTGCTGATGCTAAGCCTACTTGGTCTGCAGGTCCTCTTTGGCCAAGCTCCTCCAACACCCACCATATTGGTGTTGGCAAAATACAAAGTATAATGGCTTAAATGCCCCTAAAAAGGCCCTGTCCACAGAGACTGGTTTACACAACATGACAACCCACACTCAAGATTGAGTATGGGTTGAGTGTATTAGTTTTTGTTAAATCATGGGTTATTGTGTTGTGTGAACTCGTGACTTGTTAACTACAAACAACCCATGAAGAGAGCCCATGGTTTGTTATTGGGTTGTGGATTATGGGTTGTTCATGGTTAACAAACCATGGTTTGTTAGCATGGCTGGACTCATATAACACAAGAACTCATGGTTCAACAACAAACCACACTCAACCCATACTCAACCACACTCAACCTTTACTCATGGCTGAGTATGGGTTGTTGTGTTGTGTGAAACCAGTGAGTGTCATTATCCTAATGTTGCATGCATCCACATGCTAGCCTTGTGTTTCTGCCCTGCTTTGGGAGCCAACCACAAATGCCACCTCCCCTGCCAATGATTTCGCCAGCAGGGGTATGACTCAGATTTCCAATGCAAGTTGTCCTTCTTCAGTCGTGTTGAAGTTTCACATGCAGAGGACTCAATACACTATAAAAATTTCAGGTAACTGTTTTCAATTTTTCATCATCAGATTAAATTATTTCATGCATTATAGATTTACTAGGGAATTTGCCCTTGAACATTAAAAGAAGCCATTTTCTCATGCAGTTTATAAGCATTATTGATTTTTGCTCCATTTATTTGTAGATTTATTTTTAAGTTTTGTTTAACAATCAAACATCAGAACCTGTGGAGTTTATAAAATGTGATATCTTATTTGCTTTTTACAATCTTATTAGGAAAAATTGACTTGCCTCCAAGACCGATCATTTTATTCCTATTACAACATGAGCATAAATTATCCTGGCAGTGGAATGGAAATAGAGAAGTTGCAATTACAGATATAAGTAAAGAATGTGAAAAAGAAGAAAGTGAAAAGTGTACTGAAACATTTATTTTAAACATTTTCATAAAGGGCATTAAAGAAATTGACACAAATAGATATATTTGTTTCCTTAGTTTCATGGATGTTTAGATAGATAGATAGATAGATAGATAGACAGTGTATGTTAATACTTTATTAAAGAAGCAACTGTGAATACAAAGAATTTATCCATGCTCTGTGAAGTAACTGTTTTGCTATGAATGCACCTGATATTGTTTTATTAATACATAATTTTAAAATCATTAAAAATGATTTTACTTCTGTATAAGGCAAGGTTATAAAAGGTTTCCATGAATGAGCAATAGAATAAGCTTATTTCATGGCCATTCTTAATATTCCTTTGTACAGCACAAAGATAATTATCCACAATATATTGCCAAGTTCTAAATGTCACATTCAAGTTATGAGCACAAGTATATGGACAAGAATGACCAAATCAAGATTTCTTTTAAAATTGATATGAAAGGGAAGGTTTTATAGCTTATGGGCAGACTTTCACTTCACTGATGAAATGCTAAGCATTACTGCACATTAATTCTATTCTAAAATGTTTTATGATAGGAAGTTCACACAGAGACAAATATCTTTATCATCTTTATGCAGACAAGAAATGCTTTATGCACACGCTGGCATGTGCACGCTGGGGGATGATCCCGGCAAAGATGGATCCAGGAGCACCCCCAAACTACAGACCTACTCCTTTAGAGGGAGTGCAACCCCATGCAGAACAGGCAAACACCCCAGTTCCCGGATGCGGGAACCACCAATCCACAAGGTTTCTGTCTTATCAGGATTCAGTCTCAGTTTAATAGGACTCATCCAAGCCAAAACTGTATCCAGGCACCAGTTCAGAACGTGCACGGCCTGTCCCGATTCAGATGTTACAGAGTAATAGAGCTGGGTGTCATCAATCTCCTGATCACTGCTCCCAACGGCTTCATATAGATGTTGAATAGCATTGGAGACAGGATAGTGTCCTGTGGCACACCACAGTTCAGCTGCCATGCAGCTGAAGTACAGTCACCCAATGCTATTATCTGGAGCTGACCCTGCAAGTAGGAGTCGAACCACTGTAAAACAGTGCCTCCAACTCCAAACTCACAAAAGCACTCCAGGAGAATACCATGGTCAACAGTATCAAAAGCCGCTGAGAGATTGAGAAGAAGTAATAGAGTCACACTCCCCCTGTCTCTCTCTCAAAAAAGGTCATTCATCAGGGTGACCAAGGCCAATTCTGTCCCAAAGCCAGGCCTGAATCTAGACTGGAATGGATTCAGATAATCAGTTTCATCCAAGGACCTTGCTAGATGATGGGGTAGCCCGGTACGAGCCCCGGCCTGGCCCCTGTGCATCCAGATAACACATGGGGATCCCGGGCTGAGGCAGGGGTATCCCTCCCTTGACCTGGGATAACCAGCACCGCTCCTGGCCTGGTATTTCCTGCAGTCTCGGACTGAGCCTGAGACTGCGGGTGTGTAGCCTGTTCCACCGCTTTTCCTGGCTACCGCATTTACTCGTGAGTAGCTGGGGAAAGTGGCAGGCAGCATGCAGTGCTCCACAGGAGTGCTGCGGCGATCAAGGCAGGGGAGGAGATGGGGGGAAATGGAGCCAGGGGGATGGAGGGGGAAACGGAGCTAGGGGGGATGGGGATCAGAGATCATGGGTGGGGGGGATCGGAGATTGCGGGCGGGGGAGATTGGAGATCGTGGGCAGGTGGGCGGGGGATTGGAGATCGCAGGGGGGAATCGGGCAGGGGGGAGTGGGGAACCCTTTTTATTTTTTTAAAAAGCCTACCTTTCTCGTTGGTGCGCTCCTGTGCACATGCCCCCTTTAAACTAAAAAAAAAATGGCGGACACAAAGGGTCCTTCCTGCAGCCCGTCGCGTCTTACGTGTAGACAGGGGTGACAGCCCGCGCTACTTTTAGCGCGGGCTGGCCCCTCCTCCCACACAGATTTGCAGGTAGGTCTAGCAAGGCCCCAAGAGATGCCACCACTCTCTCGAACACCTTGTTCAAAAGCAGGGTATTTGTGACTGGACGGTAGTTGGCAGAAATCTCTTTCAGTGGACATGTGTCGCTACTATGTAGACAAGGTTATGAGGTAACAAGAAGATGGGATGAAAATTGTGTCCTGCACAAAGACAAAATGCCATTGGTGGATATATCTAGTAAAACCTGTGGAAATACTTGTAGATTATTTTTTTAAAAAAAAATCCTGAAGAAAAATTTAAGTGTAACTCATAATTCATTTTTTTTTAAAAAAAAAATTGCCCTCAGTTTGCCTTGATATCAGGGTGTGTTTGTTTCCACCTGTCCTGGGTCTCACCCCCAGTCATAATGGCATGTAGAAGGGAATTGCTCAGCCAGAAGGGACGGTGAGAGGGGAGAGGATCTATGCTTGCCATCAGGCCTTGACTATTGCCATCTACTTTGCCTTAGCAGCCTCCAAAAGGAACCAGAAAGATCTGCAAGGGGACTTTCTGGGCTTTTGAGGCCCAGAAATGACATCACTTTAAATGTGTGTCTAGCACCTATGCCTTTTTTCTTTCATTGTTATACTAGAGTAGGTGCAGGGCCCTAGATCCATTTTAAGATCAGTTTTGGCCCTGAGTATAATTATAAGAACTTGTGGATGGTCACTAGGAATGCTATCAACCTCAGGATTAAAAGTGTCTTTTAATGAGGACATCTGATTGGAGAGAGGTGTTGTCCATCCTGCCTGTCCTGGTGCTCTAGGAGCTGAGTTGCCATGGAGGTAACAGTGCCCTTTCATGAGTAAGAGGAGGACATCCTTGGGTTGCTTGAGGGAGCTGCTGCTATTTGGGGGGGGGGGGGTGTAGGCAGTTGTGCAGTCTTTAGGACAGCTTGAAGCATCTGCCTAAGGAGAGACTTTGTCCACCTTCCCCCTCCTGGTGCTCTGCTGCCAAGAGACAGTTGTGAGGGGAGTTGCCATGGGTGACCCTTCTTGGCTCAGGACATGGGACTTTGATGAGGGGAGGAGGGTCTCTTTGGGTTGCATGAAGGTGGTCTGCCTGAAGTGTCATGCTTTATCTTTTCCTCTTCTGCTGCTAGTTTGATATGGGTGAGAGATCTTAACGTTAGGTCTCTAAGTAGGAATTGATGAATTAATTGCAGGAATAATGTTGATATTATTGGCATTGGATATTGTTAATTGACCTATTGGTATTTTTATGTTCATTGAAAATTACTATGACTATGGGTGATGAGCTGCAAAAATATGGCACAGTTACTGCTCTGCTTCAGGGGAGAAACTTTTTTTAAAAAGAAAAAAGAAAAGAAATCGGGGGAGGGAAAGAGACAGGAAATAATTAAATGCTAAAATTATACCCTGGAAAGTGGGAAAGTATTTTGTACATATCACATAATTCATTCACTCTACAAAAGAAATTACATTTTACTACTTTAATGGCAATGCAAATATTACATTTCATCGGCATGTGTGATTTATAAATAAATTATAAAAAGAATAAAATGAAATATTCTGTTTAATCAAATTAATTTGAAATAACTTCCATTGCTACAGCTATGAAATACTCTTATTCTTTTTGGTCTTTTGTTACAGTCTTCTCTCGTGTATTTTGACAATTATCCCTGGAAAACTCATTTTCAGCCTATTATGGTGCTCACCTTTTCCTTGATGTGGTTTCATTTATCTAAGCTACAAAACTCAAATATAAGATCTTAACATTATCCCCTTCAGAGCCAAGCCAAAGACTTAGGGAAACATTTCTGAAAGCAGTATTCCATCTGCAGTAGAAATATGGCAGGCTCTAAGCTGCCATGTTTCTACTGCTGAGAGTTTCTATTACATTCAGCAGTATATAAATGTTACAAATAAATAAATAAGCCTTTCTAAACAAAAACAAAAAAAGTGCATGGAAGGCAGACGTAGTGCAGCTTGGGGTATTGTGGAAAATGCAAAATGGAGCCAGGCTGCCCACACAGTTGATGCTGTTGCCACTTGCAGTGACCGTGCAGAAAAAACAAAATCCCATAGGAAAGAAACAAAGGAAGAAAGACGCTGTTCTATTACTGTTGTCAATGGTGACACTTTGAGACGTTGTTGGAGAATTTCTCCTCCCCTTGGAGAAATTTGGTGAAATCCCCCCTCCCGCCATTTCTCTGCCCACAAGTAGGGTGGAGAATTTCAATAGGTCACTTGTGCACAGCTCTATTCTTTTTATAGAAATTGATTTTTTTCCGTTGGGCAAAGAAAAGGCAAAGGAAGTTCTTTTGTTGATGATATTGAATGGCAAAATTTTATATCCCTGGCAGCTAAATTTTGATCTCCTATTTTTTGGCATTCATTTCCCAATAGGGAGCAAATGGGCTAATGATCTAAAGCCTCTTTTAGGTATAAAAGACTCAGGTTGTATTTACAGTGACCTGTATGAATGCTTTACCATCTGCCATGTTAGAGAGGAGATTCAATATGGGTTCTTCATTGCAACCTTGTTGTCCCTGTGTTTCAGGGGATTTAGACTGTAATGCTTTATTATATTGCAATTTCTATCAGGATATTAGGAGAGTAGTGATTGTGCCTTTATTATCTGGCAGACACAGTCTGTTGATCTATTTTACTATTTAGCTGATACAATTACTGTAGTTACAGGGAAAGTTGCTAACGGTCCCCCCCCCCCGCCCCCACGGTTAAAAGAGAGCCCGGCTAACCTATTTTTGATTCACTCAGCATAGATGATACACTGTTCTCTGTGGCCCTTTCTACACCTAAGGATAATCCCAGGAAAATGGAGGGATCGTCCCTGCCTGCTCCTGAGATCCCCTGTGTGTCATTTGCATGCACAGAGATGATCCTGGGACGATCCCTGGTAAACAGGCAGGTGTAGAAATGGCCTAGGCCTGTGTGTGTGTGTGTGTGTGTGTGTGTGTGTGTGTGTGTATTGTTGATCTATATATTTTTGTAAATATATATTGGTATATCTTGCTTTTTCAGTCTGGTCATAATTGCATAGACTGCAATAAACAGATTCAATTTGACTTTGATAGCTTCCAGTGAAACCTGATATTGAAAAACAGTTTGAAAAACATGGCCATATAGATATTATTTCTAAATCATATCACACTTTGACACATGAGCAATAATTGCAGATGCCAAGATCTTTTCTAAGCACAAATACTAGCTTAGAATTTGATAGTCAAATGTTGGAAAACTCCAGCTTGAAACCAACCTGAGCTCAATTTCTTTGCATTTGTTTCAGGCCTGCTGCTGCATTCCTGTCAAAACCACATGTTCTTCTGTAAAAGCACTATCCTGTTGCCTGTTGCTTTGAAAGTGGGGACAAAGGGCCAAACTACATCCCATTATTTACACTTTGAGAAAGCTGTTCACTTCTACTTTGAAGTGCATTTATTTTGGATCATTATTCCCACGCCACTGCTGAAAATCACTCTCCACTCAGGTTGTCATTTGTGCCTGAAGGTGCTGTTTACTGCATACAGCTCCACCGGGGTAAATAGCAGTTGGATGCCATTTTCTATGAGAAACAGGTGTGGACCCCCAATCCATATTGGGAGCATGTTATGATATGTGGCTGTTCTTCCTTCATAATAAAATGAGCCAGCTTAGGCATGCTGTTTTAAAAGCATGAATAACACGGCATGTATTTTGGAGATTTGGGCCCTTTCTCCACCTAAGGATTATCCCAGGAAAATGGAGGGATCGTCCCTGCCTGCTCCCAGGATCCCCTGTGTGTCATTTGCATGCACAGGGATGATCCTGGAATGATCCCTAGAAAAAAGGCAGGTGAAGAAATAGCCCTGGCTTTGTGGCTTCCCTAAAGCCAAGAATTCACTTCATTGTTTAAAGAACGCATGAGGTAGCGAGAGTGTTGATGAACACAGTTATTCTGCTCCCTCCCTCTGTTGCCTCCCATATTTGGAGGGTAAATTTGTGCAGCAGGGGGGGCTTTCCTATCCATGTAGCCTCCCCACATGGCTAGGCATCCTGGAAAATCAGGCTTCTAAATGGCATGAGAGGTCTACATAAAGAAGTATTGAACTGTGTCATATCGCTAGTGCAAATGACATTCTGCTAGCGGTAGCTTGGTTCTGAACTATGTGCAAGAGGACAATCCAATTAAAGTCACATTTGTGCAAGAATGGCTATGGAACCAGTTTTGCAACTGGTTGCACATCACGCCTGCACAACCAGTTGCACATCACGCTGTTTGGCATAATGCACAAATACAATGCATATCCACTTGTACAACAGGAAAAAAAAATCAGTGGAGTTCTATGAGTGCTATTTGAGTTTGCCCATAGATATAGGATATCTATGGGCAACCGCCCAGAGAGCTTCGGCTATTGGGCGGTATAACAATGTAATAAATAAATAAATAAATAAATAAATATTGCCCATAGATACAAAAAGTTCCCTGTTGTGGAAGTTCATCTTCAACACATGGAAGGCAATGAGGACACTAATGGAGGTATGCAGAACTAGTATGCTCATTCTTGCTCCCCCCACTCACATGTTTATGAAATACTTTAGAGAATGCCTGAATAGGGCTGAAGCATAATTTACTTCTGAGTAAACTTGCATAGGGCTGTGCTGTATGCCCCTTTACTTTTTTTTTAATTTATTGCATGTTCTGATCTGTAAGCACATTTTGGAGTACTCTATTATTTTACTAAAGCTAACTTGGGTAAGGTGAAAAATTGAAGCATTCTATGCATATGGATCAAATCCTGTTTTGTACTGAGATTCTATATTTGAGAAAGGTTTTCAACATTCTGTGGGTCACTGAGTAGGAAGTCAGGTAAGCTAGCTAGACTGCTACTTGAAATAAAAAGGAAACACCATGAAAGCTTTCATATAATTGGCTGGCACACAAGTATTCTCTCAGGAAAAAAAAAGGCACCTCCAGGAAACAGGCATGTCTTAACACCCTAATACAAAAGCCCAATTGCCTTTGTGCTAAATCAAGTGCCACAACAGAAAGGGAACAGGAGTGTGTGTGTGTGTGTGTGTGTGTGTGTGTGTGTGTGTGTGTTGGGTAGGGGAATTAGCCTGTACGAATGAGTTGACCTAATTCTACAGATTGGATTTTGGAAACATTTTTGTGTGTGCAGTGAAATGAGAAAATGATCACCCTGTATAGAGCTATGTCTTTTTGTTCAAGATCCACACCACACAATTTACACTGTTACGTCTCCAAGAAAAATGTAACCAGTATGATTACTGGCATGTTCATACAAACTGTACAGAACCATTAATGTTTCTTTTAAAATTTTACTTTTAATGTGTTTTCATTGTTTTTATTCCTTTATTCTATTTGTCCACTGCTCTGAAATTCTTGAATGGGAAGCAGTATATAAATACTGTAATAAATAAATGGATACAGTAAAATAAATGTTGTGTGTATTTTCTATCCATATCCATAATCATCATCCTCACTGCTGATTATTAATTTTTATTAATTTATTTATCACATTTATATCCCACCTTTTTTTCTCCAAGGAATTCAAGGCAATGTACATAATCCTCCTCCTCTCCATTTTATCCTCAAAACTACAACCATGTGAGGTAGGTTAAGCTGAGAGTCTGTGGCCTTAGCTAGACCTAAGGATTATCCTAGGCAAATGGAGGGGTTATCCCTGCCTGCTCCCAGGATCCCCTGTGTGTCATTTGGATGTACAGGGATGATCCCAGGACGATCACGGGATATAGGCTTGGTCTAGCCATGGCCTGTGACTGGCTCAAACTTACCCAGTGAGCTTCCATGACTGGGTGGGGACTAGAACCTGGATCTTCCAACTCCCAGTCCAACACTCTAATCACTACACCACATTGGCTTTCGTTGTTGTCATCGTAATAATCATAATCAAACTTCTATCACATCCTTTCTTGCAGTTGCTCGGGGTATCTTATGTAGGTTTCACAATCTATCTGCAGAATAACCATGTGAGATAGATTAGGCTGAGAGATTACCCCCCCACACCACAAAAAAATATCCTTCATGGCTGAATAACGAATCTTAATACAGGTTTGTTCCATCCAATTCCAACACTATCCATTGCATCACATCCACCTCGCCATGGTTTTGAGAACAAGAAGCTGTGTTATCACTTCTTCCATTTTCATCTTCCAAATTCATCTCTCAGATGAATTTTAGCATTCAGCATTAAGTTGATTACATTTTACTCATTTAATTTGAAAAGAACCATGTGTTTTCAGCAAAATTAAGTATTGGGGTGACACTACACAGGCTACTAACATATTGGATGAATTTCTCAATGTCCTGTTTCATCTCGCAGAAAGAGAAAGCTCTCACAAGCATCTATCTAGGTTTTGTCCTCCTTTCTCAGCTAAGGACTAAATTGTTTAACTAAGGCCACAGCTAGACCTAAGGTTTATCCTGGGATCATCCAGGGTTCGCCCCTGCCTGAGCACTGGATCCCCTGTGTGTCACCTAGATGAACAGGTTTGACCCCTTGACGATCCAGGGATAAACCTTAGGTCTAGCTATGGCCTAAGAAGCTGCCAAATGTCATAATAATAGTTTGGGACATGAATAAAACAACAACTAAAAACTGGTGTACGCATACTGTCCCAGTATTGCTAACTGGGCCATTGACCTACCCTATGGTACTTTTCTGCTTCTAACTGGGGGGAAAAACAAGCCATCTTTCCCACTTAACTAGCTATCGTGGCATCTTGGGGTAACTATAGGTTGGATCCATGCTTAGTCCTACTTAAGGACCACTGAGGAAGAGAGAGAGATGAAAGAGGAAGGGAAGTAAAGGAGAGGGATGGGTATTCAGAGCAGGAAGGATAGAGATTCTGCTTCCTACTGCCATCAAAGAAGAACCTGAAGAACACATAGCACTGGGAGAAAACTTGTCTTCCCCATCACTACTACAGAGTAGTGATTCTCTATTGTTTTATCCTAGAAATCCATCCATATTGTGCAAACAGTCCTAACTCTCCTCTGTTTGCTTGCTCTTTAGAGATAAAGTGATTTCCACCCCACCCCCAATCTATTTCATGTTCCTTATTTGATTCTGCTCTTTTCCACTGTTGTATTATCAAATAAAATTACATCTCTTTGGTCTAGCCTGGCTGTTCATCTGTCTGGTTGCACTGATACATATGTCTGGGAAACTGAAAACTTCAGATGGTCAGGCTTTGGATTTTATAGTAGGAGACAGTCTGCTTGCTGTCTCCTGCTCTCTCTCCCTCTGTCTCTCTTAGTGGCTCTTATTAATGAGTATTGTAGCTTAGGGTTTCTGTTCATTGTTATAACTAATAGTTGTGAGTCCAGGGAATTTGTCACTGAAATCCTGATAATATCCTTTATTTTTCAGTTCTCAAGAAATGTGGGCCTTGGTTATACCAAATCTATTAAAGTAATACATTTCATACTGGCAGTGGCCAGTCGGATTACTTTACGCAGCTCAGTAAAATGACAGGAGGTTAAATATGTTTCCACCACCACACTCAAGCTCCATACAGAAAGTTTCCAAAGCTCACTTTTCTTTAATCAGGTGTTTGTGTGGAATTGTGTTGCCTTCACACAAAGCCATTTGCTCTCCTCCTCCTGTAAACGAACTCCAGAGGCATCCTTTTCTAGTGTAATGATATTAGAAACACACACAGATGATGATGATAATGATGAAGAAGAAGAGCTTTTTTCTCCACTTTTTTCTCCACTTGTGCTCACCCAAGTTCACCCAGGATTTTATTTGACAATGTGTCCATGCTTGCATAAATCTGCCAACCTCACTACAGGATACATTAGAAAAGTTAAAAACATAAGGGAGGAAATATCCATCTAAAGATACAGGACTCTTGTCCTTCTTTCCAAATGGTCACCTTAGTTCAGGGGGACTCTAGTTTATCATTAGTCTTCATAGAGGTCTTTGTCATCTTCCATTCTCCATGGGTGACTTAGCTGCAGTCAACTGCAAGCTCTTCCAGTTCAAGGTCTTCCACATTGTCCTTGCAATATAGTAGCACACTCTGCACTATTCCCCCCCCCCCAATTTATCGCACTTCTGGTAGACATTTAATTGATTTCCTACTCTGAAAAGGTTTGTTAGGCCTTGGTTATAGCCCTTTATGTGTCAGCATCATAATACGCTAATTGCAGCAGCAGGAGGAAGTTGCTGTTAAAATGATAGCAATACATTGGTTAGCATTTGAAAAGCACTGATAAGTTACAACTTTAATATGTTGGTTAGGGTTTTGTTGATTCAGTGTTACAGCAGCTCTCTGCGTTGGGGGTATTGTATTTGAATGCATTTTTAATAATTGCCCAAAACTTATAAAGATGGCATTTATTGGTTATATTACTTCCTGTGTATCTTCCCTGATGGTATTACCAATCCACTGAATCAAGGTGAAAAGCTCTAAATACGTGGGCATGTTTGCACACACAACACACAAGCACAAGTAGATATAAAAAGTTGCATTGAAATTAAAAGCTAACAATCAGATGGGAAAATGGAGGGTGTATGTGTTTATTCATTGTTCCCATGAATTCATTTTCTATTGCTTGTTGAGCATTTTATTGATTTTGCACTTTATTATAAAATGTCCCACAGAATTAATAACTATTGAAAAATGGCTGACATCTTTATGGCAAACCACCATATAGAAACAGGGTTATGAATCATTCTCAGATGCTATGGATGAGCTGTCAAGATCTTGGGCAAGAAGTAAATCTCTTCACCCTCTCTATGTAATTTTAATGGCAATGACAGCACCTTGTTTCAGAGCTTTGCTGCTGAACTAGAATCTTCTTCTTCTTCTTCTTCTTCTTCTTCTTCTTCTTCTTCTCCTCCTCCTCCTCCTCCTCCTCCTCCTCCTCCTCCTCCTCCTCCTCCTCCTCCTTCTTCTCCTCCTCCAAAGAAGCCACACTGGTTCCTGAGATGCACTCACAAGTGGATGACTTCACAATGACTTAATGCATTAAAAAGTAATAGATCTTTGTTCTCTCGTTTTTAAAAAAAATACAGAGAGATACGTTTCTGTAGTCAGCTCTGATTAGTTCTAATCTAGCTCTCCAGAGGGGAAGGACATGACACTAAGACATTGAGTTTCTCTTCCAAGAGGCTTATTCTTAATAGCATGGATACGGGAGGTGGGTGGGTAGAAGGATTCTTTTGATCTTGTATTTTAATCTTAAATTTTAATTTTTACCATAAAAAATTAATCACTGTCCTCCTAGGTTTCAAAGAGAACAGTGCTAAGTATTTCATGCACGCTGCACTTTACACATGTAAGGCCAGATCCTTTTGTATTCGCAACAGCTTTGAGGGCTGCTTATTAAATAAGTAATGACCATCCGTTGGAGACTGTCCACACCTTTGCACAGACGTTGTGTCCGAAGCCGCCACCAAATTACATAACACTGGAGAGGTTTGTTTTCATAAATACCACTGCACTGCAGAACAATTCGACTTATTGCCTCCACGGGGAATTGTGCATTCATTTAGTATATTTCCTGCATTTTATCTTGCTTAAGAAGGTTAAAGTGCAAAACACTTGCTTAGAAAGCTCTGAAAACAACACCCCCACCAAAAAGCCAATAGAAAATTCCATGCAGTGTGCAAGCAGAGTCTCATAATTCTACCAGGTAATGGGCAACAATTCCTCTTCCTTTAACATGAGCCCAAGGGGGAAACAAGGTTAATTCACTTAAGAGGCAGTTATTACAACCTGAAGATTTGTTCTGGTTCTCTTAAAAGTGACCAAGGGCTCTATTTTCCAGGGCAAAGAAGCAATTTTTCTCAGAGTAAAGGGAGATAAAATGGTACTTAAGCTGCCATGCATTCTGGTTTGTAACTTGCAATTGCTTCAGAACAAGGTGCTTTAGGCTCAAGCATGTGCTCTTCCCTCAATAATGGGAGTTTGGCTAACCACACAGTAAAGTGTGATCTTAGAGAGCAGAGCGTGCATTCTATGTGGGTAACATCCTTGACCACTGACCCTTTCCTGTGATTGTAAACATCATTGCCACAACTCATTCAGTGCTGATCCTGATCTACCCAAAATGGCACCATTGACACACACAAGGGAAGTATCTGCAGTTTGGGAAATAGCAAGGTTTGCAGATTTTTAAGAAACCTTTAGAGGAAAAAAAACTAAGTGTGTTTGGGGCGGATGAGAAGGGGAACAACAGCCCAGTAAGCTTAGTGGCCACAGAATGCTAAGTTTCTGTTTTGGAGAGACCTTAAAAAGGGGAATGGGGGGAATGGAATGGAGTATGTCAAAAGAAGACATGGCTGGCAGGCTGGAACCCTGAACATGAGATCTCTGTATGGCAACAATTTATTAAAGGTCCTCCTTGTTACATAAACAACACAGCTAATTATTTACAGAAAAAGCCAAAATCCATTTCATTTCACAGTGCAGCAGAGGCAAATGTCTCAACTTCTAAGTTGAAAAAGATGTTAGGTATCTAACGTTTGCAAAATGTGCTACTGTAGGAAAAGGCAAAAGAAACATCTGAAGTAATAAAGGTTTCTTCATCTCCTATTCCCTTTTATGCTCGTTGTTATTCATTATGAATTTTCCTTACATTTTGCAGGCAATAAAAAGTGAAAAACTTCTTTTTCAGCAAATTGTACAACCCTTTCTCTTTATCTCTTTCCCTCCCCCTTTTTGCTCTCAAATGCTAGTCTGAGGGGGAATATATGATAAACCTGTGCTTCTAGCATGGCTTTTTATGGAGTCAAATGAAGTAGAAAAGAGGTCACACAGCAACTTGTATTTCTAGTATGCAGTGAAGGTTAAACTTTTTGATGCATTTCATCTTGCTTGCTTTCATTCTCTTTGTGATGGGCTGCACATGTACAGGTGTCACTGCATGTATATGTGCAGTGCTAGCAACCTGTCTGAGATTATTATTGTCATGCATGGGTGTGTCTTCCCTTACATGGATGCTATGTTACAGGGTGCTTGTAGACTGGGCTAAATTGGCCTGATAGCTGCCAAAGAAGAGTGCAACTGTTCTGCCATGGCCAAGAATTCATTTCACAGCAAGGGCAGGCCAACAAAGAGATGCACAGCACTTTGGGTCCCACTAACAATAATTGTTTGCAGCTATCTGGATAAGAGGCTCAGGCCGGAGTGGCCCCACAGCTGAGGCAGAGAGACGAAGGCAGGGTGAGAGGGATAAAATGTAATTCTGGAGTTGAGGCTTCAGAGCCAACTGCACTCAAAAGCCAAATATGGCCAGTTTGCCTGAATTGTAGTCTCTTGTCCCTTTTGTGTTGTGTTACATCAGGAGTGTCAAATTTGTTGGGCTCTAAGGGCCAAATCGTTCCCTTGCCTCCCCTGTAAGCCGGATGAAATCAGGGAGGCAAGGCTCTGCCCCCAAAGCCCTGCCTTTTGCCTGCCATCATTCAGTTCCATCTCCACCCATTTTGCTTTTCTTTGAAAAAAACTATTCCCATCTCAAAATTTGCTAATTAATATCTAATTGTAGAAACCTTCATATTTCAGATTGGGTAATGTATCATTTATAGAATACTTATTGACCATTAATTATCAACAGTTAATTAATAAGCTAATTCTAAACATACCTTTGAGTAATAAAGTAATTTTGTTTTGCCACCCAACACTCTTCATTCCTCAAATAGTCCTTGACCTTGAGTGATGGACTTCAATTCTGCATCCTTCCTTACATATTATTGAGACCTCATTGCCAATTTCTTCTTAATATTAGTTACCCAGAATTCATTCTGGACCGGCTTGTGTCTCATTGCATCCCTTCTTTAACACAGTCTTTATTCTTACTTGCTTCCATCTCTACATTCTTAATTATGTATCACTAAGCATGTTCAGTGGTTCTTTACTTGGGTCTTTATAAACAGACAACTTAGATTGTTTTAAGAGAGCTGGGTTAGCATTTTCTCAGTAGCATCCTCAGGAATTCCAATGCAGCAAAATATTAGTGATTTCCTAGAGATAGGTCACAGTACAAGAAGCTGAATCCCTTTTGTTATCTCTGATCATAAAGGTTTCTTCAGAATGGCCATAGGAAAGCACTGGGCAGTCAGGCAGACCCAGAAAAAAAGGGGGAGCCCCAAAATTCTAATGGAGGTTGGTAATAAGACTGTAAGCATCCTAAGAGTTTTTGCTGGAGACGTTCTCCATTGGAATTGTCCCCACTTTGTGCATTGCCACATTAGGTTCCACAGCCCAGTGCTTCCTGTGGTCATTCTGAAGGAACCTAATGGGCCATGCGCAAAGTGCAGACCATTCCAATGGTGCACGCCTCCAGCAAAAACTCTTAGGATGCTTAGGGCCTTATTACAAACCTCCACGAGAATTTTGGGGCTCCCCTTTTTTCTGGGGCTGCCTGACAGCCCAATGTTTTCCTATGGCCATTTTGAAACCAGCCTGTTGTAAGGTGTGGGCGCTGTGGCGGGGCATATAGAAACATTTAAATAATGTTTGGCATGTTGCGACAAAATTCCTTTCTCATATTTGGGTGTTTTAGAACTGGTGCTTATAAAGCAGTGTATAAAGCTATTACCCTCTTTTTATTGCATTCTGATTTCTTCTTGAATTTGGGGGTGATCCCTAGAATCACAGTGTTGGGGGTCATAGTAGTTGTTCCGTAAAACCACTGTTAGTTTGCATTTTGATTCTGCGTGGTTTTCTATGAAAACGAAATGTTTAACTCCTTTAGGGATTTTGATTTGTAGATGATCCCTAAACACCTCCAATAATTTCCTATGGCCATTCGGAATAAACCAATGCATTTCAATGGCCATTCAGTGTCCTTTGGTTTAGTATGTCCCTCTTTCTAGTTCACACTTGTTACCAGCTTCACAATAATACAGATTGTTGTGGCTTTCCAAGAAAATGACAAAGAGACCAGTGAGACACTAGCAACAGCTTTATTTTCGGCAGCAAAACAGAGCACCTATGCGGGCTGAACCCCGAGAGGAAAGGCCCAGAGAATAGCTATGGCAGGCATTTTGTATTGCTGAGTAAACAACCTCAGTGTGTGTGTCTTTTTTCCATGGGAACTAGCTAAAATGCATTATCTAATAAATTTCTATTCCATAGTTCTGGCTTATGTATGTGCAGCAAGAAGTGTTAATCACGGCACAGACTCTTCTTCGTGCTGCAAGTAAGACATCAAGGGTCATGCAGTTTTGTAGTGTGACTTGTGAAATCTCTTGTTTCAGCTTAAAGGGCAGAAATGGCATCAATTGTGGCAGTTTCAATTGGCCTCTGCTGTGTCAGAGGTTTACTGGAAGCAAGATCTTCATGAATTCATGGGATCTAGTGTATCCCGTTTCCAAAGGATTATTAATAGCCCTTTTGACCTTATGGTTGTAAATAATGTCTGCTGTTAAACTGGTGTGTGAACTGAGACCAGGCAATAGTTCTATGGCAGGATCTTATATGCCCATGGTCCACATAGCCAATAGAGTCTGTGGACATTTAACGCTGGATAGATTAACCATTTCTCACCTTTGGAAAAACATACTGGTAGAGGAATATGCTCTGCACCTTCTGGAATACCATATAACAGAAGAGGGAGATCTCTCTATTATTTGGTTGTAATCCTTACGGCATTTTGCTACATTGGGTTTACTGATTTTACCATTATCTGTCAGTGTGTAACTGCTTTTGAAACACAACAGTAAAGGAGGAAGAACAGTGCTACTAATAAAGAGGTCTTTGTATTTGCTAACCATCTCTAGCTTGAAGCCTCCAATTGCAGGAAGTGTCTACCTGAAACTTGAATGAAGTCTAAAAAATTAACATTGTTTTATCTTTAAACCAGCAAGTGCAATCACATTATGGTCAAAGGAGAGTAGACAAAGAACTCGGAAACCCAAAATCTTGTGCAGCGTTCTATCTCTTAAAGCTTTCCCATAATTAGTGCCAATCAAGGCCAAATCTACACATCGTACTGAAGGCGCTTGTGTGCACCTCCAGTGCGCCATGAAAACGATGGTGTAGACGGCGAAAGAAGAGATGGAGGAAGAGGCGGCTGGGGAACCGGCTGCGTCCTTGCCGCTGCCGCCTCCTGCTGCCGGGGTAAGTGCCACCCAGGTCGGAGAGCTCGGCTTCCGGCGGCAGCAGCGGCAAGGATGCAGCCGGTTCCCCAGCCTCCTCCTCCTCCACCTCTTCCTCCGTCTCTTCTTTTGCCGTCTACACCATCGTTTTCACGGCGCACTGGAGGCACACGCGAGCGCCTTCAGTACTACGTGTAGATTCCCTCCAAGTAATCCACAATAACTTTTGCTGTTTGCCTAATCTCCTACGGGTTGTCACTGAGTATGTGTGGCATTCTGATATGGGCCATTGAACTGGCAGCGTAGAGGGGTTTCAGACTGGGATGGATTATATTCCATCCTTTATTTCCTTATTTATTTATTAAGCACTTTTATCCTGCCCTTTAGCCAAAAAGGCTGTCAAGGCAGCTTACAAAAATGTTTCTTAAGACAGTCCCTGCCCACAGGCTTACAATCTAAAAAACATCCCTGCCCACAGGCTTACAACCTAAAAAACATGACACAAAAGGAAAGGGGGTGGGGAGGGAGGAGGAGAAAGGGGGATGGAAGCAAATTCAGTCACTAGATTCTCAGCTGCAAAGTCTATATATCTCTGTACCAAAGTTTGTTCGTTTTCTTTGGTGATGTTTTGTTCAAACTGGTATGCCTTCTACCCTTCTTTTGCCCGAGATAGGCAGGCACACCAATTACAGGTATGCCTTGTTCATGATGGGCTGGCATTTTTAATTATTATTATTATTATTATTATTATTATTATTATTATTATTATTATTATTTATTTATTACATTTATATACTGCCCCATAGCCAAAGCTCTCTGGGCAGTTTACAAAGATTAAAAAGATTAGATTAAAAAGACTGAACATTAAGAATCGATATACAAATTTTAAAAACAAAAGCATAGGAACAGCTAAAGTTTAAAACAATAAAAGCACATATCCAACAGTTTAGTAAGGTTAACTAAGGTTAGTAAGGTTAGTAAGGTTAACTTTTATATGCCGCCCCATAGCCGAAGCTCTCTGGGCGGGTTACAAAGATTAAGACTGAACATTAAAAATCGATATACAAATTTTAAAAACAAAAGCATAGGAACAGCTAAAGTTTAAAACAATAAAAGCACACATCCAACAGTTTAATAAGGTTAACTATTTCTGCTACTGCTATACTTAGTTGTACTATTCCCTTCTTTATTTCCCGTAAAGCATAGTTCAAAGAGAACAAGACCGCCGTACTGGAACAGAGCGGCCATCTCAGTCATCGTTGGCTGCCTGGCGAAGTCTGTCTTCATGCAGCTGGCTGGACTTTTGCCAACTCTACCAGTAGGATGAAACCTTTTTGGTTTCTGGAGAGTGGCTGGGCATTATTATGGCCCTTAAATATTTGTAGAGTAAAGTTAGGTGGTCTCCGGGCATGATCCGCTGGGTCTTGGGAGAAGCAGTAGACACCTGCTGTTGGCCGTGTCGAGGAGAAATCGCCTGCGTTGTCCTTGAGAGCACCGCCTCGGTTGCTGTCTACACTTGACTGGTGAAATCTGGGTCAACGGCCCTCTTGCAGGGTGATGTGTGGATCTGGGAAGATCTGGTAGGGACCTTTCCACCTGGACGCCAGGGCACTCTTGTCCACTGAAGAACCATGATGCCGGTGGTCGTGGCAGGGCTCATCTGGGTGTCTTTAATCTGTGAATGACAACCTAAAACTACCTCATTAATGCACGGCCATAGTCTTAATACTTGATCATCTGTTAGCTGGAGTTCGGTGGCCTGAAATTTAGTAGGGGGTGGGGGGGAGTCATTGGTTTACCCATGAGGGTTCCCATAAGGACTAATCTCTTGTTCGTAAGTGCCAGAGGCCGGCCACACACCCAACTGCTCTGCCCAACTAGAGTAATTACGCTGTTAATCATGGCGTTATCAACTGCATATAGCTCAGACTACACAGAAGGTATGAGCTTGCCCTTTCCTGGAAACATGGTGTGCCCTGATATCCTTGATAATCCCTTTTCTTAATTGCAAAAAAAGGATTTCATCAAATTCCAAGACCCCCAGGTGATCAGGCTGGAAGTTTGGATTTCATGAAGCGGAATCAGGAGAACACACACACCATGCTTTGCAGCAAGGTCACAACATATTTAGGGCATCAAGAAATGCTTCATGTGGTGAGTAAACCTTTATTTACAGAATAGCTTTCTGCTTAAAGAGGAAGCATGTTGGTCTGGATAGTGAGGCGGTTAGTTAAGAAACATGCCTACAACAGTTATAGTTTTTTTTAGCAGACATTGTAGCTGTAAGGAAGTCTTGAAACGTTAGTGTAGATCAGCTAGCTTTATGAGGTGTCTGCATAAGCTGGCCAGGCTTATTAGGACACTCATTTTCTAGCGACCAATTTCACCACAATAGTGGCAATATTCTAGGGTGATTTTGCTTTTTGCTCACACCATGTTCTCATCCATCGCCTCTGCCCTTGAATCTACCATGGATTCTGCATTGTTCTTGTTTTGTGGGCTTCTTAAAAAATGAGATTCTTAATTGCTTGAACTCTAAATGCAATTTAACTCTTCAGAGTCTGAAATTTCTACTCCTACAATTCAATACTAGTGATACATTAAAAAAAATGCAGGTAGCTTAAATATACAACAGCCTAAAAATTCTTTCTTTCTTTGCCAGGAGAAATCTCCTTCCCCTTTCTTTCTCGGTTCTTGTCTCTAGGCTCCACAACACCTTTTGCTAGGTGCCAGATTTAAACTCTTCTTCTTCTTCCTGTCTCTTTGCAAACTAAGCCACAAACCATTCAACTTCTTCCTAGCTATCTTAAAGAGAATCTGAACAATTTAAGTGTTTTCGAATTTGCAGGTTCTGGCCCATAACTTTTATACATATACACCGTGGGTGTCAACGACAGCTCTGTTCACTTGCTTCCTCAGGTACCTGTTTTACTGACTGGGCCCAGCCATGTTAAACCTCATCTGCCCCTCCAATGGACCAGGCCCACTTTTCTAAGTCTGTTTTGCTGGGTCTCACAGAAGTCTTGGGTTGGGAGTCCAGTGTGAACCAGACCCACGGTGTCACCTGAAACAGAAGGCTAAGCCAATAGGGATTTCAAAAGGTCTCTTACCTTGGGTACGTGCTGGAATGGCAGTCCCCAGAGAGCTTCTGCCTGTGCGCTTCTGACGAGTGCTGTCAAATCCCAGACGAGGCTCCCCAGGTATTGTCGTGGATCTCCAACGCACAAAGAGACCAGTGAGACACTAGCAATAGAATTATTTCCCACAGCAAAAGAGAGTTTGCACAGCGGTGGGCTGAACCCCAATAGGAGAGGGAAGGCCCCGAGTACAGTTACAGCAGCATTTTTATACTGTGAAGTAAACAATCTCAGTGCAAATGTCTCTTTTCTGTGAGAACTATTTAAATACATTCTGAACTCAGCCTTCAATATTAGAAGCCTGTGTTCTGTTAACTCCAAATTACAAGTTTGTGATCATGCCTGTCAGTTCTGAAATCAGCCATCCCCATGAAGAGGCAGGCCAGGCTGCTAAGTCCCTGAACTTCAAGCATGGCCTTCTCCATGAAGGAAGAGCTGGCTCTGCTTCCTAGGGCACCTTCACTGGCCTGAGACATCCCATGAAGGGAACCCTGGCTGTGTGTAACACAGTTCTAAGTCCAGGTCTGGCCCAAGGTATTTTGCTGCCCGAAGCAATCCCCAAATTACTTTAGCAATCCCCAATAAAACATGACTAGGTCATGAAACAATTAGGTCGACCTGAGCCAGGTGAGGGACGTGCAAGCCTGCTTGTGTCCTTTGCCGGGAGAAGGACCTGCAACCCTGTGGACTCCCTTGGACCTCTTATGCTATCCTTCTGGGAAGGCTGTCTTGGGTTGGGATGTGAAGTTGTGTATTGCAACAGTTCCGCTCCTGCCTAGAATGCCCCTTAGAGAAGGTGGTGGCAGGGGATAATGGGTCTGTCCTATGGTGGTCTTGCTACAGGGTGCCTCAGGGCTGTAGTTGACCCCCATGCTTTCCAACATCTACATGAAACTGCCGGGACACGTTAACCAGGGGTGCGGGCTGAGGCATCACCAATGACACGTAGCTCCACCTCTCCTTCTCAGCTAAACAGAGGTGAGGCAGTTGAAGCTCTGAACCAGCGCATGGGCAGAGGAGTGGGCTGGATGAGGGCCCAATAAACTGAGATTCAATCGAGACAAGACAGAAACACTGTTTGTGGGTGGCTCATCTATCCGGTTAAGTGTCAGTCACCCTGTTCTGGAAGGGGGTTTCAGACTTCCTAAAGGGCGAGGTCTGCAAGTTGGGGACGATGATGGATCCGTCATCGTCCGCAGAGGCGCAGGCTCCCTCAGTGGTTCAGAGCACCACCTTTTAAAGGGATGTTTTTACTTCTTCTTAGTTATTTTAAATATTATTAGACACTCAGCGATTTTAGTGATTTTCTCTCCTGCTGGTTTTAGTTTAGTATATTTATTTCTGTTGTTTGAATCTTGGCTAGTTTTATTCTGTTTTAATTTCTTATTATTTTAAATGCTTGAAGAACTTTGGGATTGGGTCCAGTAAATAAAAAGAAAAAAATGAACTAAAGTAAAATAAAACACAACTAAAATACAAATGGAAATTAAAAAAATGGTGACCTCAGTTGTTTTGGACTACAATCCCCATCAGCTCCAGCCAGCATCGCCGATGTAAGGGGATCATGGGAGTTTTAGGCCAAAACAACTGCAGCTGTTCCTCCCTGGCCTAAGCTAGTGAGAAGCTACTCTGAGCCACGAAGGGAGCCTGTGCCTCTACGGGCAACGATGGATCCATGACCATCCCCAAACTACAGACGTCACTGATTGGGAAGTCTGAAACTCCCCGCCAGAACAGGGTCAATGTCACTAAGCCGGAATGATGAACCACCTGCAAACAGTATTTATGTGTTGGCTGGATTGAATCTCAGTTTATTGGCCCTCATCCAGTCCATTCTCCTGCCCGTACGCTGGTTCAGGGCTCCAACTGCCCCACCTCTGTTAGCTGAGAAGGAGAGGCGAAGCTAGGTGCCATTCGTGACGCCTCAGCCCGCACCCCTGGTAAACGTCTCCTGGCGGTTTCATGTAGATGCTGAAAAGCTTGAGGGTCAAATAAAGCCCTGAGACACTCCGTAGTAAGACTGCCATAGGACAGATCCATCATCCCCTACCAGCACCTTCAAAATTCTTGGCAGGAGCGGGACCATCACAATAATGACTTCACATCCCAACTCAAGACAGCCTTCCCAGAAGGATGGCATGAGAGGTCCAAGGGAGTCCACAGGGTTGCAGGTCCTCTGTCCTTCTCCTGGCACAGGTCGACCCAAGAGTGACCCACCCTTCTCTCAAATAGGAATTTCTGAACACCTGGACCCAGCCGTACATCCTCTCTTAGATGAACGCTTCTTGGCTAGGGATGTGTGTTATAAGGAAATCCAGTCCTTTAAGGGCTCGTGGGATTTCCAATAGGAATCCTAGACATATGCTAAGAATTTAGGAATTTAGGCACATCCTCAGTAGAGGAATCAAGCGTGATCAAGATCACAAGTGTGCTCACATGTAATTTCACACAAGAATACCACTCTTAGTACTCCCCACAGTCAGCCATGAAATAAAATGTAGTACACAACAACTAAAACCCTCAAAACGCATGAAAGAGGGGCTGGCTCTGCTTCCTAGGGCACCTTCACTGACCTGGGATATCCCCATAAAGGGGACGTGTACCTGTGTGCAACACAGTCCTAAGTCCAGGTCTGGCCCAAGGTATTTTGCTGCGTGAAGCAATCCCCAAAACTGTGCCACCCCACACAACCCCCCCCCCAAAGTGACTAGGTAATGCAACAATTACCAGTAATGCAGCAGGAAAACCAACAATGTCTTACCTTCCAAGATGTGATGGGAGCAGGCCTGGTCCTCAAAATCTGCAAGCATGGAAGCTAGGAAGGAATCTTGGTAAGGGGTGTTTAACCCTATCACTGCCAACCGTTCTTCCTCTAAATCATCCTTCCCCAACCTGGTGCCCTCCCATTTCACAGTCAAACACATTAGCATTTGCTTCTAATTAAACACACATAGGATTGTGTGATAAACCCTAAAAAAGGGCACAAACCAACTCTTTGCAGTGAAGCACTTTGGGCAATTCACAACAATTAAAACCACAAAATGCATGAATGCTGGCCATGCCTGCTAGGGCATCTTCACTAATCTCAGACTTCCCCATGAAAGGGACGCTGCCTGTGTGTAACACAGTCCCAATCAGTGGTCCTCGTGAAGAGGAGGCAAAGAAGTCCGCTAAGTTCCAGCACTTAGACCATAATGTTCTCCGTGAAGGAGGGTCCTTGGAAGGGCACCATAGCTAACCTGAGACATCCCATAAAGGGGTTGCAAGCTGTGTGTAACACAGTTCTAAGTCCAGGTCTGGCCCAAGGTGTTTTGCTGCCTGAACCAATACAAAAAATTGCACCACCCCGCACAACCCAATAAAACGTGACTAGGCAATATAACTATTACGAGTAAAGAAGCAACAGAACAATGTCTCTGATAAGTTGAGTTTTTATGATTCTGCTTTCACACATGTAGAAATTATACACTTACCTTGTCAGAAGAGATGGGAGCGGGCCTGGTCCTCAAAGTCTTCAACTGATGGTAATGATCCTGTTTGGACGCGTCATTCCTATGCACAATTACCTTGCAGAAAGCCTGATTGGGAACTGAACACTGTTAAGCTTTATCACAAAGTCAGCACAAACAAACTCTTACAACCAAGCTCTTAGGTCTCTATATCTGAGAACTTCAAGCATAACTTTCTTCAGGATTGCAAGTCAGGATTGCTAACCTGACATATCCCCATGTAGGAGGATGTAGGCTGTAACCCAGTTCTAAAGCCAGGTCTGGCCCAAGGTATTTTGCTGCCTGAAGCAATCCCCAAAACTGTGCCACCCCACACAACCTAATAAAACATGACCTGGAGCGGATCTACACAGAGTCATTGGGGCGCCCTGAAGGTGCTGGCGTGCGCCTCCAGGGCGCCCCGAAACTCCTAGTGTAGATACCTGTAGATACCTGTCCAGAAGAGGAGGAGGCGGCAGCAGCGAAAAGTTCCCAGGGCTGCTGTCGGATGCGAGGGTGCCTAGAGCATCCTTGCCGCCGTCGCTCACCTCCCCGCCGGCCTCCTGCTGCCGGCGAAAGAGCCACCCGGGTTGGAGAGCTCGGCGGAAGAAGCTCTCCAACCCGGGTGGCTCTTTCGCTGGAAGCAGGAGTCCGACGGGGAGGTGAGCGACGGCGGTAAGGACGCTCTAGGCACCCTCGCATCCGACAGCAGCCCTCGGAACTTTTCGCCGCCGCCGCCTCCGCCTCTTCAGGACAGGTATCTACACTAGGAGTTTCGGGGCACCCTGGAGGCACACGCCAGCGCCTTCAGGGCGCCCCGACGACTGTGTAGATCCCCTCCTGGTAGTGAAACTATTACCAGTAAAGCAGTAAGCGAACTAACAATGTCTCTGAGAAAATATGTACATAGGACTAAGCTGAGTTTTTATCATTCTGCTCTCACACATGTACAAATTATACACTTACCTTGACAGAAGTAATGGGATGTGTCATTCCTATGCATACTTACCTTGCACAAAGCCTGATTGGGAACTGAACACTGTTAGGATTTATCACAAAGTGGGCACAAACAACCATTACTGTTTGTGTACTGGTTGTCTACTGACAACCATTAAAGGCACAAAATGCATTTTGAAATAAAATGCAGATAGCCAAATTTTGGAAGGGCGCAAAAGCTTTAAACTAAGGACGACGGTACAATACAGTATGGGAAATAGCATTTGCCAACTGTTGGAAGGATGCAAAAGGGTTTAAACCTAAGACGACGGTACAATACAGTATGGGAAATAGCACTTACAGAGAAACATACTCAACATTTTAGACTATTAAGAAAGCAAAGGAAGGAGACGCTTTTGCAACAGAATGCCGGTGTTTTATTATATACACACAATCAAAATAAAAATACCAACACAGGTTTCAGATGCTTTTATTAGGTTATGGTTTCTCAGGAGAGAAAAATTAAAGTACATAATAATAAAAAACAGTCTTCCTTTCTATTTGATACCTATCCTCCCATTAATTTATCTTATTTTAAACCTGCCTAATAATTAATGTTAAATTCCTACTGGGTATTTATAGTGTCGGACTCTTTCTTTTAAATATATATAGCAATTTATTACTTATTCCTTGCTTTTAAGATTTCTGTATTATGGTGATATTTAAGTTTTATAATAAAATAATAAAAATCAATACACAACAATGAAAACGTGCAATTAGGAAACTTGGTAAGGTGTATTTAACCCAATCACTGCCAACAGTCCCTCTAAAACACCTTTAACCAAGCTGGCCCCTCACCCACCATTTCACAGTTAAACACATTGCGATTTACTTCTGTCCACTTTGCAATAAACCCTTAAAAAATGACACAAACTAACTCTTACAACAATGCTCTTCGGGCAATTCACAACCATTAAAACCCTCAAAACACATTGCAAAATAAAATGCAATGCACAAGAATTAAAACCATAAAATGTTTTGCAATATAAAATGTAAAAGCGCAGTCCTGGTAAGGGGTGTGTAACCCTATCACAGACAACCACTCAAATTCTAATCCAAACTTCACCAATTTGGAGTCCTCGCATGCCACAGTTAAATGCATTGGGATTTACCTCTGAATAAACACAAATCGGGCCTTGCGATAAACCCTAAAAAAAAATGACACAAACCAACTCTTACAACTAATTTCTTTGGGCAGTTCACAACAATTAAAACCACAAAATACTTTGTAAAATAAAATGCAGATAGCCAAATGCACATAAACAAATTTTGGAAGGATGAAAAACATTTCAACATAAGATGATACATTATAGCATGAAAAATGGCACTTTCAGAGAAACTTAATAAACTTTTTAGAGTAAAAGAAAAATGACACTTTTGCAACAGAATGCTTTTATTACATATACACAGGCAAAATAAATGCACACGGACAAAATAAATACACCAACTCAGGTTTCAGATGCCTTTATTAGATTGTTACATTAATATCTCAGGAGAAAAATAAAATAAAATTCATAATGAAAACATTTATTTTGCTTTAATATCCTCTCATTAATTTATATTTTAAATCTGCCTAATGACTAATGTTAAATGTGTACAGTAAATGCAATACCCAACAATTAAAACCTCCATAATCCACGAAGACCATTGCTAACCTGTGACGTCCCCATAAAGGCGACGCTGCCTGTGTGTAACACAGCACTAGTCAGCCAACCCATGAAAAGGAGGCAAACAGTCTACTAATCCTTGCACTTAGCGCATAACGTTCTCCATGGAGGAAGGCCAGCCTTGCTTGCAAGTGACCATTGCTAACCTGTGACGTCCCCATAAAGGGAACGCTACCTGTGTGTAACACAGCACTTAGTCAGCCAACCCATGAAGAGGTGGCAAGTAGACTGCTAAGTCCTTACACTTAGCGCATAACGTTCTCCATGGAGGGCCAGCCATGCTTGCAAGCGACCATTGCTAACCTGACACATCCCCATAAAGGGGACATTACCTGTGTATAACACAGCACTTAGTCAGCCAACCCATGAAGAGGTGGCAAGTAGACTGCTAAGTCCTTACACTTAGCGCATAACGTTCTCCATGGAGGGCCAGCCATGCTTGCAAGCAACCATTGCTAACCTGACACATCCCCATAAAGGGAACGCTACCTGTGTGTAACACAGCACTTAGTCAGCCATCCCATGAAGAGGTGGCAAGTAGACTGCTAAGTCCTTACACTTAGCGCATAACGTTCTCCATGGAGGGCCAGCCATGCTTGCAAGCGACCATTGCTAACCTGACACATCCCCATAAAGGGAACGCTACCTGTGTGTAACACAGCACTTAGTCAGCCATCCCATGAAGAGGTGGCAAGTAGACTGCTAAGTCCTTACACTTAGCGCATAACGTTCTTCATGGAGGGCCAGCCATGCTTGCAAGCGACCATTGCTAACCTGACACATCCCCATAAAGGGGACATTACCTGTGTATAACACAGCACTTAGTCAGCCAACCCATGAAGAGGTGGCAAGTAGACTGCTAAGTCCTTACACTTAGCGCATAACGTTCTCCATGGAGGGCCAGCCATGCTTGCAAGCGACCATTGCTAACCTGACACATCCCCATAAAGGGAACGCTACCTGTGTGTAACACAGCACTTAGTCAGCCATCCCATGAAGAGGTGGCAAGTAGACTGCTAAGTCCTTACACTTAGCGCATAACGTTCTCCATGGAGGGCCAGCCATGCTTGCAAGCGACCATTGCTAACCTGACACATCCCCATAAAGGGAACGCTACCTGTGTGTAACACAGCACTTAGTCAGCCAACCCATGAAGAGGTGGCAAGTAGACTGCTAAGTCCTTACACTTAGCGCATAACGTTCTCCATGGAGGGCCAGCCATGCTTGCAAGCGACCATTGCTAACCTGACACATCCCCATAAAGGGGACATTACCTGTGTATAACACAATCCGACGTCCAGGTCTGGCCCAAGGTATTTTGCTGCCTGAAGCAATCCCAAAAACTGTGCCACCCCACACAACCCAATAAAACATGACTAGATATTTAAACAATTGCTAGTAAAGAAGCAACAGAACTAACAGTGTCTGAGAAAAGATGTACATAGGACTAAGCTAAGCTGAGTTTTTATAATTCTACTCTAATACATGTACAGTCTTGCACTCACCTTGTCAGAAGTCTTCAACTGATGTTAATGATCCTGATGAGATGCGTCATTCCTATGAACACTTACCTTGCAAAAAGCCTGTGGGCACAAACTCTTACAACCAGGCTCTTTGGGAAATTCACAACAATTAACCCCCCATGCATAATTATGTCGAATACATCGACACCTCTGGCCATTAAGCCAAATTATTATTATTATTATTATTATTTATTTATTTATTTATATAGCACCATCAATGTACATGGTGCTGTACAATTAACACCAGCTGTCTGATTGTATCCTGGTGTCAGGGTGATGGTGTTATCATTTACCTTGTTTACTGATAATGCAGTTGCAGCTTTTTGCAGTTAAATTTATTTTGACCCCACTGTTCACAATTATCCCAGTATCTGTATTGTTCTATGTTGTTCCCCGCCTCAATCCAGAGGGAGAGGCGGTTAAGAAATAAAATTATTATTATTATTATTATTATATGGATTCCTGCACTGAGCAGGGGGTTGGACTTGATGGCCTTATAGCCCCCTTCCAACTCTACTATTCTATGATTCTATGAGCCTGGAATTATTTTTTTTGTGAACTTCCCAGAGAGCCCCGGCTATGGGACAGTATAAAAATTTAAGAAATGAAATAAAACACAATAAATTGCAACACACAACAATTAACCCTCCAACACAATACATAACAATTAAATCCCCGAATTGCATAGTAAAATCAAACATAATACACAATAATTAACCCCTCAAATTGCATACTAAAATCAAACACAACACACAATTAAACCACCAAAATGCATAAAAACACAACACACAACAATTAAAACCACAAAATATGTAATAAAATGCGCTTTTACATATTATATTGCAAATAGGAAGCAAGGAAGGAATCTTGAGTTTACATTTTATATTGCAATTAGGAACCAATCTTGCGATGTCCAGCCCTGTCTCTGCCAATGACGCCCTTTGAGGAACTCACAACAATCAAAACCACACAACAATTGAACCTCCAAAATGCATGTTCAAATAACACGCAATACACAGTTAAAACCACAAAATCCATAACAAAAAATGCAATGAAAACCACAAAATGCTTTATGAAATAAAATGTGCTTTTACATTTTATATTGTAATTAGGAAGCCAGGAAGGAATCTTGGTAAGGGGAGTTTAACCATATCACTACCAGCCATTGCTCCTCTAAACCACCCTTCCCCAACCTGGTGCCCTCCCATTTCACAGTTAAACATATTGGGATTTGCTTCTAATTAAACACACATAGGATTGTGTGATAAACCCTAAAAAAGGGCACAAACCAACTCTTTGCAGTGAAGCACTTTGGGCAATTCACAATAATTAAAACCACAAAATGCATGAATGCTGGCCATGCCTGCTAGGGCATCTTCAATTAACCTGAGACATTCCAAGGAAGGGAACGCTGCCTGTGTGTAACACAGTCCCAAGTCAGTGGTCCTCGTGAAGAGGTGGCAAAGAAGTCCGCTAAGTTCCAGCACTTAGACCATAATGTTCTCCATGAAGGAGGGTCCTTGGAAGGGCACCATGGCTAACCTGGGACATCCCATAAAGGGATGTATCTAACACAGTTCTAAGTCCAGGTCTGGCCCAAGGTGTTTTGCTGCCTGAAACAATCCCAAAAACTGTGCCACCCCACACAACCTAATAAAACATGACTAGGTAATGAAACAATTGCTAGTAAAGAAGTAAGAGTACCCACAATGTCTTACCTTGTCAGACGTGATGGGAGCGGGCCTGGTCCTCGAAGTCTGCAAGCGAGGAAGCAATCCCAACCACACCATCACTGCTCTAAACCACCCTTGCCCTGGTGCCCTTCCATTTCGCAGTTAAACACATTGGGATTTACTTCCAATTAAACACACATAGGATTGTGTGATAAATCCTAAAAATGGCACTATCAATTCAATTCTTTTTATTACAGTCAACAGACCAATAAAACACATGAAAACACATAATAAATATTTAAAATACATGGAATTAAAACAGAGTATGATTGCATGAAGCCTCCTTAAAGTTCTGTACTAGAAGCAAAAGGAAGTCCTGCTCCTCATTCCCTGCAAGGGGAAAGGGCAAAGTTGGCACTAACCAACTCTTACAATTGAGCTCTGTGGGCAATTCACAACAATTCAAACCACAAAATGCATCATTAAATAAAATGAAATACACAACAATTCAAACCACAGAACGCATCATCAAATAAAATACAATATAAAATGTGAAAGCACATTTAGGAAGCAAGGAAGGAATCTTGGTAAGGGGTTTAAGTTTAACCCTATCAGTACCAATCATTCTTCCTCTAAACCACCCTCCCCCAACCTGGTGCCCTCCCATTTCACAGTTGAAGACCCTATTGGCCCTGTTCAGAAGGCTCCTTAAACCACAGTGGTTCAGACTTTTTTGTTAACAAAAAAGCCTGAACCACCGTACTTTAAGGTGCCTCCTGAACAGGGTCATTGGGATTTACTTCTGATTAAACACATGTAGGATTGCGTGATAAACGCTAAAAAAGTTACACAACCCAACTCTCACAATAATAACCATTCAAAACACAAATTTCATTACAAAATAAAATGCAACCCACAACAATTCCAACCCCAAATGCATCAGAAAATAAAATGCAACCCACAACAATTCCAACCCCAAATGCATCAGAAAATAAAATGCAACCCACAACAATGCAAAACACAAGAAACATTATAAAATGAAATCCCAGGCACTTAGCTTTCTTTGATGCAAGTAGATCAAGCAGACAGACAAGCTGAGAAGAGAAGTGAAAACGTACAATTACACACAAGAACAAATAAAACACTTAAGACTAATGCAAACTAAAACTTACTAATTGCAATCTCCAAAGAGACACCTTTAGTTTTCAGATGTCCCTCAAACAGAAGCTGCATTTCAATAGGGCTTGTTGGCTCATTTGCTGTTCAGGACAACCAGGAGGAGAAGGGGAGCAAAGCCACTGGCCAAGTAACTCTCTGACCACCCCGGCCATAACTACAGCAGACTAGCCAAGAGAGCAGAACCCTATTTTATTCCTTTATTATATATTTATACTGCCCAACAGCCAAGGCTCTCTGGGCAGCTCAAATCATAATACACAAAATCAAGAATAACGATTTTAAAATGTCATATAAAACCAATGCAAGTTATAGTCCAGGGAAAGCTTGTCTAAACAGGTACGTCTTCAGGAGGCTTTTGAAGGAAGTTTATTTATTATTTATTTATTTATTACATTTTTATACCGTCTAATAGCCGAAGCTATTTCCGCCTCCCAAACTGCACGAGGGAGGGTTTTTCCAGAGGGTGGGAGCTGCTACAGAGAAGGCCCTGCCGTCGAGGATCTTCATGACAATAGTCTGTTCTTCTTGGAACGAGAAGCAGGGCCTCCCTCTGATGATTGTAAATGTCGCCCGTGTGTTGAGGCTTGCCCCCAAATGACAGCTTGCCCCTGAGTAGCAGGGCTGGTGGTGTTTTTTTTAAATGAGCCTCTTCCAGGTGAGGCTCCGGCCCAATCCCCCCACCACACAGTCCCCAGAGGCAAACCCTTACCAGCCAAGCTGCAGATTGAAGCCGTCCAGATCAGCACGCAGGCCAAGCGAGAAGGCACTCTTGCTAGCAGGTAAAATGCAGCTGAGGCAGAGGGCTGGGTGTCTCACGCTGCCAGTTGGGCCTTTGTGCTGCTCCCAGGAAGGAAGGACACAGCAGGGCTAGCTCTTTTATGAGCCTCTTCCAGGTGAGGCTCTGGGCCAATCAAGCCACCACAGAGTCCCCAACAGCAAACCCTTAGTGGCCAGCTGCAGGTTGAAACAGTCCCGGTAAGCAGGCAGGCCAAGCAAGAAGGCGCTATGCCATGTGGTGGCTGTGCCCGGCTATGCCCCCTCGTGGTGGCTGTGCCCGGCTATGCCCCCTCGTGGTGACTGTGCCCCCTCATGGTGGCTGTGCTCAGCTGTGCCCCTCGTGGCGGCTGTACTCAGCTGTCCTCCCTCGTGGCAAAGTGGCAGCTGAGCCCGGCTGCTATGCCCGGCTATGCCCCTACGAGGCGGCTATGCCCGGCTATGCCCTTATGAGGCGGCTATGCTCCTACGAGGCGGCTATGCCTGGCTATGCCCCTACGAGGCGGCTATGCCCGGCTATGCCCCCACGAGGCAGCTATGCCCCCACGAGGCGGCTATGCCCAGCTATGCCCCTACGAAGTGGCTATACCCAGCTATGCCCCCACGAGGCAGCTATGCCCAGCTATGCCCCCATGAGGCGGCTATGCCCCCACGAGGCGGCTATGCCCGGCTATGCCCCCACGAAGCAGCTCTGGTTTTTTTAAATGAGCCACTTCCAGGTGAGACTCTGGCCCCACATGGCCAGTTGGGCCTTTGTGCTGCTGGCATGGCAGGGCTGGTTCTTCGTTTAAGTCTCTCCCCTGCGCAAACTCTCCACCTAACTGAGGTCCTGAGGGAGACGGAGAGATTATGCGCACGCTGGCTCTGTTGCTGCAGCTGAACGGAGTCTGGCTCGTTGGCATTCACAGCTGGTCCTTCCTTCTCTTGAGTAGACCCCTTCAGTCTCCGCCCATTCGATGCTTTGCAGCACTGAAAGCAGCTATTAAAAAAAGAAGGGGAAAAGAAACTTTAAAAGGACTGGTTCCTTCTCCTCATGAGCAGGCTTTTGCTCCTGAGTAGAATTTTTCAGCCTCAAGCCTTTGTGTAGTCTGTAATGCTACAAAGTGGCATTAATATATAATATAGATAGTGGGGAACTGGTTCTTCCAAAGCTGATTTGGAAGCGCTTTTTAACAGTTTTGACAACTGTTGGGGCCCAGGACACACTGCATATACAGGTTTCAAAACGTTTTCAAAGCGCTTTAAAACGCTTTAAAAGCAATAGTGTAGATCCCCCTTTCTCACACAAATTAGGTGCTTTTCCTACTGAAGCAATGCCCAAGTCCTTAAACCCCTTTACCTCTGTGTTTGGGAAAGGGGGAGGATTGGGCCCCTTCTGTAGCTGAAAGCTCTAGATTGAGGAAAACCAGGACTTGTGCTCCTTTTCCGTTAACTTCATTATTTTATGACATTTAGATACTTCCCCATAGCCAAAGCTCTCTGGGCGGTTTACAAAAGTTACAAACAATGAACATTAAAAACAAATATACAAAATTTAAAATCACCAAAAGTTTTTT